>NW_017805065.1:118559-127128 GCF_001891065.2 Hippocampus comes
CCAGGACCAGATATTCCAAGACGTCCTTGGGCTGATCTTCGCCGCCCAGCATCAACCGTCCGAAGCGGTCGTAGATGGCCAGAGTCTGCGGGCGGACGCGGCGTCAACGCAACCGTGCCACAACGCATATCACCAGGCACCTCAAAGCCGGTCTCACCTGTCTGGAGTGCATGCGGACAGTCACCTGGCCGTAGAGGTTGCCCTTGGCGACCATGTCGGGGCTGCGGGCGTGGACCACGCGGGGCGCCTCCAGCGATTCCACCAAGCGCCAGCGCAGGGTCTTGTAGCGGTTGCCCCGCGTCATCTCCTGCCACGGACAACGGACGCACGATGGGCGACGAGTGGCGGTCGGAACGGCACCCGACGGGGGTTTGACATTTTGTCTTTACACTTGTTTTTAAATTCCGTTGACTTTAGTCTTGTCAATAAGGTGAGTTCAAGGTCCTTTTTTTTGAGCTGGCTCGTTCGACGTTATCTTTTGAAAGCGCTTTCTTTTACTTTTCTTTTGATGAGCTTTAGTCCTGCGTTGTTTTTTTGACAAATATGGCGTAATGGCGGAGTGCGAGAATTAACTCTTTCATTCCACAAGATGTACTTGTACATCTTTTTAAAATTAGGCCCCGCCTACCAAGGACGTGAGCTGGCTTGTTCGACGTTATCTTTTGAAAGCGCTTTTTTTTTTACTTTTCTTTTGATGAGCTTTAGTCCTGCTTTGTTTTTTTGACAAATATGGCGTAATAGTGGAGTGCGAGAATTAACTCTTTCATTCCACAAGACGTACTTGTACATCTTTTTAAAATTAGGCCCCGCCTACCAAGGACGTACTTGTAGAGAGGAGGGGGGGTCTGATGCAATCTGTGAATGAGAATAAGCCGTTTGCATTGTAAATCATGTAAAAAAAGCGACCAGTAGGTGGCAGTGGTGCCGCACGTGCTTGAAATGGCAAGGAATCGCCATTTTCATGAAACTTAAGCCATTTTGTAATGCAGATTGCTGAAGAATGGAAAAAGACAGAAACTAATATTTTTTTCTGCTGAAAGAAGACAGTCCAAACTTTTATTTTGGTAGGCTCCGTGCAAATATTCTGTGGGCCTTGCAAGATCAGTCAAAATCCAGTCAAACCCTGGGATTGAGGGGGTTGCTCCAGTGAAAATGTACATTTCAACTCAACGCTGAAGGCGAATGACAAAGACCGAAACAAAAGGACGTTCTCGTTTTATCAGCGTGCAATTGTGGTCGAGTCATTTTCATTTTTGTTCCGGAAAACGTTTCCATTCTTGTTCGTTTTGATGACTGATCGTAACCTGGGTAGGAGGAAAGGAGTCCCTGGAGAACTTACCGGGTAACAGCGCTCTGTCACCAGTGAGTGAAGCTTGTCTTTGTCGAAGCTGGGCGAGAGAAATCACAAAAACACATTTGAAGGTCTCATGGCATCAAAATTCACCTTTTCTCCCCACTGTGATACACATAGCACAAAATTATAAAGGCGAAAAAAAAACAAAAAACATCTTGATGCCAATATTTGCACTTTTACCGCATGCAAATCTTGGCTCCACATAAAAACAAAAAGCTACCTTAAAAAAAAAAAAAAAAACATCTTGATGCCAATATTTGCACTTTTACCGCATGCAAATCTTGGCTCCACATATCAGCGATCGGCTGGCTGGATTAAAAAAAAAATAATAATAAAAAAAATGAAATGACCAAAAATGTGTTTGGTCCATTTGTCCCAAAGCGATTGTGTGCAACAAGGAAGGAAGCGTTTCCGTCGCAATCACGTACGTGCACAACGCGTTGTGAGCCTCGATGAAGATTTCCTGGGCCCGTTCGGCAAAATCCTTGGAGGAAAACTCAGAGTCGAACTCTTTGATCTTCCGAATTCTGAGAGGATGACAAGAAAAATATGTTGTGGCTTCCAAGCTTGCAAACAATTTTTTTTTCATTTCAACGGCCGATCATAAATCCAAAACGTTAGGACCTTCCTGCACTCGTTTTTTGTTTGAGCTTAAAACAAATCTAAATTGAAAGATTTACATTTTGGTCACATAGATTTTTTTTTTATTTATTTATTTTTTTAATTGAACTTTTGCAGACATGCTGCTGGTCCTGGGAGCTCCTGTTATTTTATTTTTAAACAATGATGTCTATTCTTAAAGATTAAGAAATAAATCAATATATCTGCTATCGGCTATATATCCTTGTCTATCCACGCTGACAAAAAAAAGGGTCTCTCTCTAGTCGCGCTTGAATATAAACATTTTGTTTGGCAGCTTTACAGCAGATCCTACACTTTTTGTTCTTCTACTTTCTTCCTTTCGTAACTTTACGGCTGGAAATTGGGAATTTCTTCACTGTGACACGAATAAAGGTTTTCTTATTCTTATCACCAGACATCCATTCACAATTGAACGCATTTTAAAAGCATACCGTGTCGACATATTTATGTGTCAGTACAACATTGTCGATTTTTTTTTTTTGGAACAATCAGTTCATTTACGGCAGACCAAAAGCCGAAATGTTGACCCAAATAACTTTCGGTTCTTGGTTTTCGGCTTGCATTTGCAAGGAAATCTGCTCTTATTTTAGTAAGGGTTGTGTCAAAATATTTTCCCCGAGCAAATTTTAGGTCCCCCGGTGAAAAGTGGCAAACTCCACCTCACTGCTGCTCAGAACTACCCGTTGATTCCAACAACGCGTCCAAAAGCATATTCATGATGGCGAGACAATCTTACGCCAGCTGCGATGAGGCGCTCTGTCGCAGCTGCTCCGTGCGCTGCTTCAAGCCTTCTTTGGACAAAGAGGAAAGCCGAGCGTCGCCCTCGGGAGGGACGTAGGGGTCAAAGATTCCCGCTGGAAAATAGCATGACGAACTTTCAGAGGGGGACAAACAGTAACACCCTGCCGCTATATCGTGGTTTCACCTTACACAGCCTAGCTCAAAAGCACATTTTGAAGGAATCACACACACACACACACACACACACACACAATTTAAAAGAGTTGAAAGAGGAGTCACACAGTACCGGTGCAGGCGATGTTGATGGGCCTCTCAATGTACTGCTGCCGGAACACAACGCCAGCAGCTCTTGCCTTGGCTTCCGGGTTGACATTTTGTTTGCCCTTGACACCCACGGCCGGGGGCACGAAAAAGCGCTTCTTGGTCCTCACGGGCACTAAAAGCGGAACGGGGTGCCGTGGCACACCCTGTGACGTTTCGGAAGCCTTAGTGGGAGGATGACAGGTCATAAAATCCACTCATTCATCATTAAAAAAAAAAAACAAAACAGTTCCAACCAGTTGAATGTGTGACATTATTCTTTTTGAACTTCATGTCTATGTCAGTAACCACAAAAATGCAAATAAATATCGTAATATATTTTTAAAATGTTGTGGGGATTTTGTCAGAAAAAAAGAATAAAAAAACAGCAACATAAATTTCACACTTAAATTTTACAGAAGCTTTCTAGGGTGACCAAAAACTGGAAACACTGATTTATAGAAGAAAATAAACTGAAACAGTCCTGCCTCTGTTTAGCGTGTGAAATTAAATAGCATTAAAATAATGCAAAAACATCGGGGTAAAGCTTAGGAACGCAAAAAATAAAAAAAGCGTACATACTACAATTGTCGTTTATATTCATGTCGATAAAGTTGTCCTCCACCTGCTGAAAGTAGCCTGTGTGCCCTTGCTACCTAGCTAATGCTAACGCTACGTTAGCTTCATGCGGCAACCCTAAATCTTGTCATTGACGCGTCCATTCGATCACCAAAATGAGCCCGCCTCGCCCAGTCTGGTCTATCGTCCGGCAAAGATGTTTTATAGGTGGCATTGTCCTCTACCTTAAAGGCGCTCCATGTCGCTCGCTGTAGCACAGCCAGCGTCCTGGTAACGGGTGCCGCCATCTTGATTCCCGTTTAGCAGAAACGGGAGAAAAACTATTTCCGGAAGAGACCCGTAAACGCACCACTATTTCACGCAATCACGCGATATTAAGACAAATTACATCGGCACAATACACGTTATGTAGCAACTTGGGTTATAAAATAGCATTTAAATTAATAAATTACGGCAACGTGGGTGATGAAATAGTATTTCAATGAATAAAAGTACTGGTTCACCGGAATCTGAGACGTAACAAAACCAAAAGAGATTTGAGTCACACTTTTAACAAGAACAATACTCTTTGTGATGACTTCGCAACTTGAAATTTAAAAATTTTAAGTAATCGTACGCCCTTACTTTCGACCAGTGACACGGGTGTCACAGTTTTCACGCCCACAGCATTTTGAAGGTGCTGGCGTGAGCTGAAAAAAGGTCGAGCCTCTCTGACGTACGCGCGCGCGCGCACGTAAAAGCACGGACACTACAAAAAAAAAGTACAGGCGTCTTGTGACGTCACTGTGATCGTGGCCGCGTGCACGTGTGCAAGTAAACGCACGGACACTACAAAAAAAGCACACGCGTCTTGTGACGTCACTGTGATCGTGGCCGCGTGCACGTGTGCCGACAAAGGGTGAGCACACAAAACTGGCGTTACGTCACACATGCATCTCGCACACTCCGCCTTTTGCCCTCTTTTTCAATTAAGGGGGGGGCTCACCCGTAAGTTTTTTTTTTTTTTTGCATCACAAATCTCACCCCGTTTTAAATATATTGTAATATTTCAGGCTGCGTAACGCGGACAATAAGCAACACGACCGTGGATAACGTGAGTATGAATGATTCATTGACGCTACAACACTGTTTAAAAACTTCCGCAGGCATCATCCATCCATCCATCCATCCATTTTCTAATCTCCTTATTCTCACAGGGATCGCGGGCGTGCTGGAGCCCATCCCAGATGTCTTTGGGCAGTAGGCGGGTTGAACTGGTTGCCAGCCAATCGCAGGGCACACATAGACCAACACATAGACCAACATTCGCGCTCACACTCATACCGAGGGACAATTTAGAGTGTTCCATTAGCCTGCCACGCATGTTTTTGAAATGTGGGAGGAAAACCTGGAGAAAGCCCACGCAGGCACGAGGAGAGCATGCAAACTCCACAAAGGAAGGCCGGAATCGAACCCTGCACCTCTGTACTGCGAGGCCGACGTGCTAACCAGTCAACACTGTGCTGCCCATTTATCATTTTTATTATTATTATTAAATAGATGTATATGTCATATAACTGTATACAGTATAATAAATACTGTACATCTTTATTTTGCACTTTCACAACAGCTGCGCCGGTAACAAAGCGCTTAACAGAACATTTAACATAAAATAATAGTACAGAACACAAAACATAAAAAATCGACAATAATTCAATCATAGCTGAATGACATTCCCGGTTGACGGAGGGATGGGTATAAAAATAAAAATACATGTGTGACGGGGGTCACAACTGTGACTGTCTTGACACCGTGCGCTGTGGCGTCACTTCCGCCATAATTGAATAAACTCAATGTATCACTCGTTCCGAGTGTAAATACAAAGAATGAAGTCACTCGGTATACTGGACTTACATTGTGTGTGCGCGCGCGTGTGTGTGTGTGTGTGTGTGTGTATGTGTGTTTTTGGGGGGGGGGGGGCTCGTGCAAGTGGCCCGAGTGCGTCATCGGGCCTCGTTTTGGCAGCACGTCTAAAAATTCAGCCCAAAAAGTGCTTTCAGCTATATCTCAGAAAATTCCGTATTAAATTATTCACAGGTGTTTTCAGCACTCACCTGAAATATGTTTAGATTTCATGTGGATCCGGGGGGGAAAAAAAAACGAAAGTGACTTTCAAGTGAACTGCACTGTGCTGGATTCAATTTTGTTTCAACCATCACGGACCACCAAAAGTAGTACCAATACCAGATTCGCTGGATTTAATTTTGTCCCCCCCCCGCAGAAATGTCAGCGCATCGATGGCGATTCTGTGGAGTTCGGGAATGGCGGACGAGAGGCGGGCGTGTTGTGAGTGAGGGTGGGCGGGGTGTGTCGCGGAGGGTGGGATGGGAAGTATTCCGGCCGACGCTTCCGATTGGGACGTCGGAAATTTCGCCCGTGACGGGAGGAGACTCCTTGCGAGCCGGAGAGAGACACAGAGACAAGCTTCCGGTTGATGTCGCTCCTTCTGAGCCGCACGCTCGCGCAGTCCTCTCTGCTGGTGCAAAGACTCGGCGGCCGACGAGCGCCCGGTGTCCTCCCCGCGCGCACCAATAAAAAGTCCGACAAACTCGTTGCAGATATTCCGACGGTGAGAACGGCCGCTCAGTGTTCAGCAGCCATGGCCAAAAGGAGGCCCTTCGAGCGGCTACCCACGGATGTGTACCCCGTCAACTACGGACTCTGTCTGCAGCCCGACCTGGTCAACTTCACGTTCGGCGGCAAGCTGCGGGCGATGGTGGAGGTACGCGCGCGACGCAAACCGTGACACAACGCGCCCGCCTGCCTGCCTGCCTGCCTGCCTGCCTGCCTGCCTGCCTGCCTGCCTGCCTGCCTGTCTGTCACTCTGTCACTCACTCACTCTTGAGCTTGTTTTTTTTTTTTTTTGACCTTATGTAATATGTCAGTCACTTGGCCATTAGCTCGCGCGTCGTAGCTCGCTAAATGGAAGAAATGTGGCGACTTAAAGTGTTTTTTTTTTTTTTTCCACGAAGCCATCACGAACATTTTATGTTATTGTTCTAGCAATTGTTGCAGTTTGTGTCTGGACGCCCAATCGGTCAAGACTTGCACTCTCATGTTAGCTTAGCGGTTAGCTGTTAGCGTGCTAGCTAACAGCGCTTGTCAGTGCGTTTAATTATTGTTATTATTTTTTTATTTTGCCTCCGCGGTGAAGTCCTTTTCGTCACGGTTGCTTGACCGCTAAACACCTCCTTGCGGTAGTGGTGATAATAATAATAATAATTGGTCATAATAATTAGTCGTAGTCGGTCAGTGAGTATAGTTGCGAGGTGGCTTGTGTTTGGTAAGGCCCGATACACACGTACGTACGTACGTAGATACGTACATAAACACACACGCGCGCACACACAAATATTTTTCATATCTTAAGAGGGTGTTTATCTGCGACAGACCCCCTCCCCCCCACACACACAAGATAAAAAAAGAAAACCAAAAAACTACGTTTAACATTTTTTTGTTGTGTGTGTGTGTGTGTGTGTGTGTGTGTGTGTGTGTGTGTGTGTGTGTGTGTCCGTCCAGTGTGTCCGCTGCACACTGACTCACAAGTGCATGATGATTAATATGCGATGTTGTGTATGAAGTGCTGCCTACACCAGGGAAAATGGAATCCATGGGACTTTTATTTTTTTTTTAAAGATGAGCTTCTCCCTTGGTTGTCCTGGTAACCAAAAGCAGCATATGGGTCATAATGGAGACGATGCGACTGCCAGATTCATTTCAGCGAGACAAACAAATTGCGTGCGAAGTGTCGGGTGATTCTTGCGCTTCGGGGTGCACGCCGCAGATGTGTTCTCAGCCCAGTAGCGATCGATACTCGCTCGTCCGTCCCCGAAAGCCGCTCCCGTCTTTTGGGCTCAAAACGTACAGCAGAGAATGTCCTCGCAGTGAACAAGATTTTATTTGCCATGATTGATTGATTGGCAAATGCTGACACGGCATCCCATCACGGATTTTTCGTAAGCTGCAAAATACCGGCCGATTGGATCGGTCGAAGTCAAACGCGGCTGTTTGAATGCACGACATTCAAAGAAATCCCCTTTTGAGTCAAACGCTGACTCTTTTTTTTTAAAGAGTCGTACGAGTGCGAACTTGGGATCTTTTTGTGTCTCGCACGTGCAGGTGACGCAAGCCACCAATCAGATTGTGATGAACTGCGCCGACATCGACATCATCACAGCCTCCTTCGCGCCTCAGGGAGGAGACGGTGAGTCCGATTTGTACAGCGCCCCCCGTCCTCCCAGCGTCCCGGTTGATCACATGACGCCATCGCTCTTGTTTTGAATGTATTGTTCTCAGAAATTGACGCCACGGGATTCAACTATCAAAACGAGGACGAGAAGGTGACCTTGTCCTTTCCTTGCGCTCTGAAGAAAGGTGAGAAGGACAAGAGCGCCAAAAGGATGCTCGTTTGACAAAAGTCGGTAACTCCCGATGGCCGGGGGCTCTGCAGCATTTAAGGTTGCGTCCGAATAGGGAAGTTAATATTTCAGAAGGCAAAATGGAGGGGGGGGGGGCTATATTCAAAACCCCAAATTTGAAGGCCCAACCTTTGTGACCAAATGTACAGAGTAAAAATGTCAATGGCGTTTGAATACCCTTCGACCTGTCACTCGTGTCACTTTTCACATCCCGCAAGGTTCTGGTGTGCTGAAGATCAAGTTTGCGGGCGAGCTGAATGACAAAATGAAAGGTTTCTACAGAAGTAAATACACCAACACCGCGGGAGAGACCTGCTACGCTGCCGTCACACAATTCGAGGTGAGCTGGCGATGCGGGACGGTGACACCAGATGCCGGATAGACGTGACGTCCAGTGCCTGCAGGAGCTCAGCAACCTAATTTTGCAGCCATTGACTTTCTGACGTTGAACT
Organism: Hippocampus comes; assembly: GCF_001891065.2. Taxonomy (NCBI): domain Eukaryota; kingdom Metazoa; phylum Chordata; class Actinopteri; order Syngnathiformes; family Syngnathidae; genus Hippocampus; species Hippocampus comes. The sequence goes on from NW_017805065.1 coordinate 127,085, forward strand.
CATCTGCGCTCTCTTTCTTGTTTGTCTGCCCCCCCCCCCCACCC
>NW_017805065.1:127178-128119 GCF_001891065.2 Hippocampus comes
CGGACGCCCGCCGAGCGTTCCCCTGCTGGGACGAGCCGGCCATCAAAGCCACCTTTGACATCACGCTGATCGTCCCCAAGGACTGCGTCGCTTTGTCAAACATGGTACGCCGTCGCTCGCTCGCGCCCCCCGGCGGCGCTCGTCCGTGCCGTCGCGCATCGCCGCATCCACGCTGCCTCTCCGCCTCGGCCTCCAGAACGTCGTGGAGCGCCAGCCGTACCCGAGCGAGGAAGACCTGGTGGAGATCGCGTTTGGCACCACGCCCATCATGTCCACCTACCTGGTGGCCTTCGTCATCGGCGAGTTCGACTTTGTGGAGAGTCAGTCGTCGGACGGCGTGCTGGTGCGCGTCTACACGCCGGTGGGGAAGGCCGAGCAGGGTCGCTTTGCGCTGGAGGTGAGCCCGCCCCGATCTCACAGTTCCCGCTGCTACCAAATGGGGGGGGGGGGGGTTTGCTTTATTTCTCCTGACACCAAACAAGCTTTGAAAGCGTTTTTCCACCTTCAACAGAAGTTCAGTGAACTCAATTCAGTAGCAGCCAATTCTAGACCAAAGCCCCGTTCACACGGCAACGTTTGGTCCGACGCAGCTCCGAAATAAATCCAGTCGAGCGTTCACATGTGCACATTTGCTCCGGCGTAGCTCCACTAAAGAGCTTATACTGGACCAAATTTGATCCACCTCAGGGAGGTGTTTTAAAAATTTGCTCCAGAGCAAATGCTCGTTTGCGACGCTACGCCGGAACAAATGTGCACGTGTGACTGCAGCTCAAGTCTAAAAAGACTTGGACTAAAAAACGTCTTTGGGAGTGAATGGGTTGTTAAACCTTCTTGCGTCTTACGCAAACAATTTCAAACGAGTTCCTCTCATATTGTCATTTTTTTTTTTTTGTTTTCAGGAATGAAAGGCGTCTTTCACTTATTCTTAAAAGAACCCCCCC
>NW_017805065.1:128232-129804 GCF_001891065.2 Hippocampus comes
GGATGTACTTTGGTCCCGAGCAGTAAACTTTTGACTCATAATCAATCGAGTCGATGACCGGCGCCCGCCTGCGCACAAACGACTTTTTGCCACCCCCCTGATTTGAACGTTCCCGCGTGTGCGCAGGTGGCAACAAAGACGTTACCTTTCTACAAAGACTACTTCAGTGTTCCTTATCCGTTGCCGAAGATTGATCTCATCGCCATTGCCGACTTTGCTGCCGGTGAGTACATTATTGCGCAAGCATGCACGCAAGACTTGGTGAGAAATGAGATTTCAAACCCCCCCCGCCCCCCCCCCCCTTTCCCTGCCTTCAGGTGCCATGGAAAACTGGGGCCTTGTTACTTACAGGTATGTCACCTTTGCTGCTGGCGCATCGCATTGTTTGGATCCAAAAAAAATGGCATCCCGGTCCTACAGAAACACAACCAAATGTGATCTCGGTCGAGGGACATGCCGCTGCCATTTTGCATTGAGATCTGAATCAGAATTGCGGAGGACTTGCAGTGATCATTTTTACAGTTTTGAGTCCCAGGGACAGAAAATGATGATTCCCATGATGCATTTCGAGAGTCCCAAATTTCGAATTTGAAATGGTCTACTTCTTCAATTGCATACGATTATCACACACACACACACAACAACAATATACGTTGATAACAGGGTTATTTCTGATCAACAAATGCTGCAAAAATTATCAATAATTCAGGCATACAAGATTATTATCGCAAAAAAAAAAAATAAAATAAAAAACTATCTTTAACTTTAGCCGCTTCCTCCGCGATATCTCTGCAATAAACTTTCGCGGCACTTGTTCGCAACACTCGTTTTTACGACTTGGCAATCGTCGCCAATCTCGAACGGAAATCTCGTCACGCCAGATGGCTAAACGCGAGATCAAAACAACAATGGCGGCGATTGTCAAACTGCGATCGTTAGTGGGGAAAAAAAGATTTACCTTTTTTTTTTTTTTGCCTGAGTAATTTCCTTGCATCCACATTATGGCTCTAAACGGCGCCTTCCTTCCAAAAAGAAAAAAAAATCCGAACGGGACGGATCGGAGCCGAGAGAGAGCTCAAGCGAGAGCGCGCGTGCTTGTGTGTTTTTGTGCAGGGAGACGGCGCTGCTCATTGACCCCAAGAACTCCTGCGCGTCTTCCCGGCAGTGGGTGGCGCTGGTGGTGGGTCACGAACTGGCCCACCAGTGGTTTGGAAACTTGGTCACCATGGTAACCGAGCCCCTCTCCGCCCAGATGAAGGAAAAAAAAATTTGCCGGAAATGGCCTCCTCAACCCTGTGCGCGTGTGCCTTTGCCTCTAGGAGTGGTGGACCCACCTGTGGCTCAATGAGGGCTTTGCGTCATGGATCGAGTACCTGTGCGTGGACCACTGCTTCCCGGAGTACGACATCTGGACGCAGTTTGTGTCGGCCGACTACACGCGGGCTCTGGACCTGGACGCGCTGGACAGCAGCCATCCCATCGAGGTGGGGCGGCGGCGCTCCGGCCGCCGGGCGCCGCGCCGTCGCACGGCTGCGGTGACACAGCCCCCGCTTCTCCTCTTCTGCCTCCCCC
>NW_017805065.1:129858-133419 GCF_001891065.2 Hippocampus comes
CCCCCAGGTCAACGTGGGCCATCCGTCCGAAGTGGACGAAATCTTTGACGCCATCTCTTACAGCAAAGGCGCCTCGGTCATCCGAATGTTGCACAACTACATTGGAGACGAGGTAGTCCAAAAAAAAAACCGATAGCGCCTCGCTCGTGTGCATCTCTCGCTCGCTCACTTCAAGAAACGACGACAGCTTTTCCTTGCTTCCCCGTAGGACTTTAGGAAAGGAATGAACGCCTATTTGTTGAAGTTCCAGCACAAAAATGCCTCGACAGGTATGACGGGTGACCAGCTTTTCAGATTTGCAGCATGTTTTCGTTTTTTTTTTTTTTTTTCCCCCCCCTCGATCTTAGAAAATAGTTGTCGAAAATGTTGACAAATTCTTCCAAGTAGTGCAGACAGCTTTCAGGCTCAGCCGTAATGTTGAGCGAAAATGTCAAAGAATGTAGATATATTTTTCCCTGAAATGAAAATGGCTCCCACTTAGCCCTCTTCATCATCATTTTAGTTCGAATTTAAAAAAATCGTTTTAAGTTGGAATTTAAAAAAAAAAAAATCATCATTTTTAGTTGGAATTAAAAACAAATTATTTTTGTTGGAATTTACAAAAAAAAAAATCATCATTTTTAGTTGGAATTAAAAACAAATTATTTTTGTTGGAATTTTAAAAAAAATCATTTTTAGTTGGAATTAAAAACAAATTATTTTTGTTGGAATTTAAAAAAAATCATTTTTAGTTGGAATTTAAAAAAAATCATTTTGAGTTGGAATTTAAAAAAATCGTCATTTTTAGTTGGAATTAAAAACAAATCATCATTTTTAGTTGGAATTTAAAAAAAATTATTTTTAGTTGGAATTTAAAAAATCATCATTTTTAGTTGGAATTAAAAACAAATTATTTTTGTTGGAATTTTAAAAAAAATCATTTTTAGTTGGAATTAAAAACAAATTATTTTTGTTGGAATTTACAAAAAAAAAATCATCATTTTTAGTTGGAATTAAAAACAAATTATTTTTGTTGGAATTTACAAAAAAAAAATCATCATTTTTAGTTGGAATTAAAAACAAATTATTTTTGTTGGAATTTACAAAAAAAATCATTTTTAGTTGGAATTTAAAAAATCCTTTTAAGTTGGAATTAAAACAAATCATCATTTTTAGTTGGAATTAAAAACAAATCATCATTTTGAGTTGGAATTTAAAAAATCATCATTTTTAGTTGGATTTTTTTTAAAAAAATCATTTTTAGTTGGAATTAAATACAAATCATTTTTGTTGGAATTTACAAAAAAAATCATTTTTAGTTGGAATTTAAAAAATCCTTTTAAGTTGGAATTAAAACAAATCATCATTTTTAGTTGGAATTAAAAACAAATCATTTTTGTTGGAATTTACAAAAAAAATCATTTTTAGTTGGAATTTAAAAAATCCTTTTAAGTTGGAATTAAAACAAATCATCATTTTTAGTTGGAATTAAAAACAAATCATTTTTTTGAGTTGGAATTTAAAAAATCATCATTTTTAGTTGGAATTAAAAACAAATCATTTTAAGTTGGAATTTAAAAAAAATCATCATTTTTAGTTGGAATTAAAAACAAATCATTTTTGTTGGAATTTACAAAAAAAATCATTTTTAGTTGGAATTTAAAAAATCCTTTTAAGTTGGAATTAAAACAAATCATCATTTTTAGTTGGAATTAAAAACAAATCATCATTTTTAGTTGGAATTTAAAAAAAAATCATTTTTAGTTGGAATTAAAAACAATCATCATTTTTCGTTGGAATTTAAAAAAAAATCATCATTTTTAGTTGGAATTTTTTTAAAAAAATCATTTTTAGTTGGAATTAAAAACAAATCATCATTTTGAGTTGGAATTTAAAAAATCATCATTTTTAGTTGGATTTTTTTTAAAAAAAATCATTTTTAGTTGGAATTAAATACAAATCATTTTTGTTGGAATTTACAAAAAAATCATTTTTAGTTGGAATTTAAAAAATCATCATTTTTAGTTGGAATTAAAAACAAATCATCATTTTTAGTTGGAATTTTTTTGAAAAAAAATCATTTTTAGTTGGAATTAAAAACAAATCATCATTTTTAGTTGGAATTTTTTTGAAAAAAATCATTTTTAGTTGGAATTAAAAACAAATCATTTTTAGTTGGAATTTAAAAAAAAATCATTTTGAGTTGGAATTAAAAAAAAAAAAAAAAACGTCTGCTGAGTAGCATGTCAGTCGCGTGAGATGCCAGCAGAGAGCATCACATTGCAAAAGAACCTCAACTCAACAAAGCGCGCTTCTTAAAACCGTTCCAGCGTCAAATGTTGAGAAAATGCTTCGTCTTGTCGTGTGTCGTCGCAGGTGTGCCGTCGCGAGGCGACGTCGCGTGACCCCGGGCCAGTCGCTTTTCTCAATAAGAGGGCGCGGCGTGCGCACCTCAGTGAAACAATGCCGGTTGTGGTTTTTATTTTTTTATTTTTTGCTCTCCAGAGGACCTGTGGGAATGTTTGGAGCAAGCTAGCGGCAAACCCATCGCCACGGTGATGAACTCGTGGACCAAACAGATGGGCTTCCCCATTATCGCAGTCAAACAGGAGCAGGTTGGTCTGTCTTTGCCACCCCCGCAAACCCCAAAAAAAAAAACCCCAGACAAAACAAAACCCCCGAGGGACTTGCTTGTGACTCCTCGTTTGTTTCCTTCAAAGCACGGTGATGACCGCGTTCTCAATATCTCTCAGAAGAAGTTCTGCGCTAGCGGACCGCAGAATGGCAAGTGGTGTTGTTGTTGTTGTTGTTGTAAATTCCCAATTTACAGCAGCAAAAATTATGAAAGAACAAAAAGTATCGACCGTATTTTCCGCGCTAGAAGGCGCACTGGATTATGTGACGCATCTTCCAATGAACGGCCTATTTTCTAATTTTTTTTTTCCTATATTGGACGCACTGTTATGACAGGCGCAGTGTACAATGCATCCACTAGATGGAGCTACGCTCCTTCTGTTCAGACTCGAGAGGCGTTCACGTGGGCTTCCAAAAAAAACGTCAATTAACGATGACTTCAGTGAAACTACGAAAATGAAAACGAATGTATCAAAACAGGAAAATCAAGTGAAGAAATCACAAAATAAATTCGATAGCCCGACCCAGTTGCTGCCCAGTGCTGTCAGGGTGGGCCTGTCGGGGGGGGGGGGACTTATTCTGCAATGACCCCAAAAATTAGCAAATGAATGCGCTTGTTCTGCTTCCATTTCATACAAAACTCATTCACTCCCAAAGACGTTTTGAAACGTCTTTTCAGACTTGCTCCAGAATTTTCTGTCACTGAACGATTTTTAAACCCGCCACCATAATTCTGAGCAGCGTTTTTTGCGTGGCCTCGGCTTTCCCCAGGTGAGAATTGTTCCTACTGGATGGTACCCATCAGCATCTGTACCAGCAAGGACCCCACCTGCAGCAAACTCCAGGTTCTACTGGACAAACCCCAGACCAGCGTCACCCTGCCAGGCGTCAGCCCCGAGCAGTGGGTCAAGGTAAGCGCGCCGGCCCCGCGTCGGGCGCCGGCCGACC
>NW_017805065.1:134116-137268 GCF_001891065.2 Hippocampus comes
TGGGGGGGGGGGGGGACTTATTCTGCAATGACCCCAAAAATTAGCAAATGAATGCGCTTGTTCTGCTTCCATTTCATACAAAACTCATTCACTCCCAAAGACGTTTTGAAACGTCTTTTCAGACTTGCTCCAGAATTTTCTGTCACTGAACGATTTTTAAACCCGCCACCATAATTCTGAGCAGCGTTTTTTGCGTGGCCTCGGCTTTCCCCAGGTGAGAATTGTTCCTACTGGATGGTACCCATCAGCATCTGTACCAGCAAGGACCCCACCTGCAGCAAACTCCAGGTTCTACTGGACAAACCCCAGACCAGCGTCACCCTGCCAGGCGTCAGCCCCGAGCAGTGGGTCAAGGTAAGCGCGCCGGCCCCGCGTCGGGCGCCGGCCGACCTTGGCCCCGTCTGACCCAGCCCGCCGCCCGCTTCCCTCCAGATCAATCCCGGCACGGTGGGTTTCTACCGCATCCAATACAGCTCGGCCATGCTGCAGAGCCTGCTGCCCGCCATCAGAGACCTCAGCCTGCTGCCGGTGGACCGCCTCAGCCTTCAGAACGACCTCTTCTCCCTGGTGAGAGCGACTCGCGCGGCTCCCCCCTCCTCCTCCTCGCCTTCTACTAACGGAACGTGTCGTGGCAAAAGGCCCGCGCGGGCGTGATCAGCACGGCGGAGGTACTGCGTCTGATGGAGGCCTTCGTCAACGAGCCCAACTACACGGTGTGGAGCGACCTCAGCTGCAACCTGGGCGTCCTGTCTTCGCTGCTGTCTCACACCGACTTCCACGAGGACATCCAGGAGTTCATCCGAGACCTCTTCACGCCCATCGGCCTCCGCCTGGGCTGGGACTGCAAGGCCGGAGAAGGTGAGGCCACGCGGGGGGGGCGGCTCGGGGCGTCGGCCACCCGTCCGTTGCTCCGCGAGGCCAAACCCCCGAATCGGCGCCGTTTTTTTTTCCCCCATGCCGAGGCACCTCCCCCCTTTTTTGTTCTCTACTCGATGCACTTCCTTCAAAAGACCTTCGTCGAAGGCCAAGCAAAGTTGTGTTGCGTTGCGTTGTCCCTCGCAGGCCACCTGGACGCCCTGCTGAGGGGCCTGGTTCTCGGCAAGTTGGGCAAGGCGGGACACAAACCCACCTTGGAGGAGGCCCGGCGGAGATTCAAGGAGCACGTGGACGGCAAACACGTTCTGCCGGCGGACCTCAGGAGCCCGGTAAAAGCGCCGCTAAAAGCGCCGCCGCGGTATAACGCCGAAAAGCCCGTCGCCCGTGGCGACGTGAAAAATTGAGAGAGAGATATAGATGTGAAGTGCGCCGCTGTTTTTCGTTTCAGGTGTATTTAACGGTGCTGAAGCACGGCGACGGCGGCACGTTAGACACCATGCTCAGGGTAAGGCGGGCTGGGCTCCGCCCTGGAATTATTTTTTTTAGCCGCTCTCGCCGCCGTTTTGATTTTTTTTTTTTTTTGTTCCGCCTTCCCCCGCGGCAGCTTCACAAGCAGGCGGACATGCAGGAAGAAAAGAATCGCATCGAGCGGGTGCTCGGCGCCATCTCGGCGCCGGAGCTCATCCAGAGGGTGCTCGCCTTCGCCCTCTCGGTAAGCCCCGCCCCCTTTCCGACGGCCTGCGGGGGAGGGCGCTCGCCCGCTAACTTGCGTCTCCCCCCGCGCGCTTTTGGTTTTGCCTTCAGGAAGAGGTGCGTCCTCAGGACACGGTGTCGGTGATCGGCGGCGTGGCCGGCAGCAGCAAACAAGGCCGCAAAGCCGCCTGGAAGTTTGTGAAGGACAACTGGGAGGAGCTTCACAACCACTACCAGGGCGGCTTCCTTTTGTCGCGCCTCATCAAGGTCCTTAATCGCAACCGGGGGCGCCTATCGGCGGCAAAATGTTGAATTTTTGGTACTTATGGCGGCCGCTCTTGTCATCGAGGTCGCGAGGGATGGAGCCTTTTGCGTTCCCCGCTCCCTCTCTTTGGAATGAACCCCCCCCAGCCACCCGTTTTTACAAACTCGTCCTCTTTTATTCTTTGACTTTTGACTCCGGATGAGACTCGATTTTGAGTTGGAACGCATTTTGTCTTTCATTCCACAAGACAGTAAAATTCGGCCCTGCCTACCAATGACGTGCTTGTACGTCTAAGTCTTTTTTTTTTTTTTTTTTGCGTCATTCTGAGGGGGAGGAGGAGGAGAATAAGCCGTTTTGCATTGTAAATCATGTCAAAAAGTGACCAGTAGGTGGCAGTGGTGCCTCGCACGCTTTTACAAAAAGCTCTTTTTCTCCGTTTTTGTTTTTTGCTTTTTTTGTTTTTTTTTGCCCAGGAATCGCCATTTTCATGAGACTTGGCCATTTTTTTTTTTTTCTGCCTAAAAACTTCATGTTGATATCGCATTCGAACCAAATATTCTGTGGGCCTTGCAAGATCAGTCAAAAAATCCAGTCAAAACGCTGGGATTGAGAGGGGGGGTTGCTCCGGTGAAAATGGCTGGCATTTCATGAGTTAATTTTGGGTGTTAATTTTTTTGTTGTATTTTTGCTCAACGTACAGCACTTTTGTAGACGTTTTCAAGTGCTCGAGAAATACACTTGAATAAAAGCCGTTTGGCGTCAGCTTTTATTGGTCAACCTTAAAAACAAAAAAAAAAAAAATGAAATCGGAGACCTGAACGGTGGGGGAAGTAAGTCCGAGCATCGAAATGAGCGAGGGTTGGGCCGCTCGCTTGACCTTTTCCAGTGGTTATCTACGATATGCGTGGTTGTGTTTTGCGCAGCTCCAGCTGACCGCGGACCTTTTGGCGGATATCGAGGACGCCAAATAAATGCTCAAATGGCTTTGCGGCTGTTCGGCGTTGACTTTCGTCATTCACGCTTGTCTTCCCTGTCATCCTTCCAGCTGACAGTGGACGGCTTCGCCATCGACAAAATGGCCACAGAAGTCAAGGTTGGGAGCGCCTCCTGTCCCTTCTCCCCCCGCCTCCGTTCCACCCTGCGGTTCCAGCCTAACGTCTGCCGTCTCCTCCCGCAGAGTTTCTTCGAGAGTCACCCGACGCCGGCGGTGGAGCGCACGGTGCTGCAGTGCTGCGAGAACATCCTGCTCAACGCCGCCTGGCTCAAGCGCGACGCCGACGACATCCACCAGTATCTGATGCAGCGCAAGGCGCCCCCC
>NW_017805065.1:137378-138804 GCF_001891065.2 Hippocampus comes
ACCACCCCCCCCCACCCCACCATCTTCCAAAGCCACCAAGACTTGTCGTCAACACCCGTCGCCCGCCTCCAGACAACTGTGAAGCCCTTTTTATCGTGCACGACTCACTCAGCGTTATTTTCAAAGTGTGTTGAAAAGGCGGACCAGGAGGTCGTCGGCTCGCGCTCTCCGGCGATAACGCACCCGAGTTTTTAACGTCATCAAATCAGTGCAGTCAATCAATAATAGTCAGGCTAATAATATGAATTCATAACAAACCAATCACGTGTCAGAATCTTGATTTGGTCTTGAATAGAACATTTTTTTTTTTGGGAGGGGTGGGAGGGGCTTTTTTTTCCTTTTCAATTTCATGCCACACAAAATGCAGTAGTATGATGGAGGGGAAAAAAAATCCAAATTTTTCATAAATACATGACACATAGCATAGTTAGACCCAAATACGGAAATCGATTTGAAAAAGAAATACAGTACTTCATGAAATGAAACCTTGAAAAGTCTTATGAAAAAAATATTAAACGCAAAAAAAAAAAAATCAACCAAATCGAGTATGAACGGATGAAAATGTAAACGTCAGGTTCTTGATTTGGTGTTAGAGGGGAAAACAAGGGAAAAAATGAGGGGGGGGGTGGAAAAGCCAAATGAATGGGTCAAAAAGAATAATTGCAGATAATAATTGAAAATACTCAAATGTGCATTTCCTGCGATTGGCTGGCAACCAATTCAGACCCTAACGAGGATAAAGCGGTTCGGAAAATGAATTGAGTGATGAATGAAATGTGCATTTCGCCGTTGCATCAGTGAATTTGGTGAAAAAAAAAACATACAATTTTTAAATGAGTTTTTAAAATAATTCACCAAAATACAAAAAAAAAAAAAAATCTCAACCAAAGAGACGAATATGTGAAACGACACAATTTTGACCAATTTGAAAGAAATGCCCGGGCGAGAACATAACAAGCAAATTCAAACAAATTCTCTGGAGAAAAAAAAAAAAAATATTGGCCCGAAAAAATGCAACCAAAAAAAAAAAATACAAATGAAGATGAAAAGAAAGAATATTTGGAGACATGACAAAATGCTTGTCTTGGACGGGGGGAAAAAAAAAAACTTTGAAATATGTTTCTGTTCTAATATGTGAAATATGAATTCATATATATATAGGAATAACCCTTTATTTTCTCCAAATTCCCAACACTTCTGGAGGATTGGATGTTTTCCTTTCTCCTCTTTTTTTCTCCTTGCTCAATTTTTCTTGCTACCTTTCTATGTGTCTTTGATTGATGGACAGGTCAGCCGCCATTGAGAGGGAACGCCCCGCATCCTCCATTTTGACACCTTTTGTTTGGATTGAGCGCCGCCATTTGGCCGGAAGCGGGACATCAGCGGAGTTTGCGCTGGCCCACCAAGTTTGTGACAGGAACTTTCA
>NW_017805065.1:139541-146735 GCF_001891065.2 Hippocampus comes
TTTTTTTTGGGGCTTTGGGGGGCGCCGTTGTGTTTTTTTTTTTTTTTTCGTGGCGGTGGCGATGCGGCGAAGAAGAGCAACTTTGCCGAGCAGGTTGTTGTGCGCAAGAAGAAACAAAATGAGGAGCAACTGTCAGCCGCGTAAGTGTCGAGAGAAGCGTGTTGGCCCAAAACAATGTCGTTAATAACTGACGTGTCTTTCTTTGCCCCCCAACCAACCCCCCAACCCGCCCTCTTTTCGCGTGTCTTATGGTTTCGGTGGCGTTTTGCAGTCGTTTTCACTCTCGCCTTGAGCGAAATGGGAACCCGTCGCTACTTGGCGGCTAACTGCTAAGTAGCTAACTAAGGCCAACAAATCCATTTTTTGTCTCCGCAAACAAAACTCGTCGGGAGCGTTGATCAAGTGTGTGTTTCGCTACGAAAACAAATTAATGTTTGCGAGAACATGGCAAACGCGGTAAAAAAAAAAACTGTCCTCAAGTTGGAAAGATGAAGTCATTGACACTCGACCTCCTCCCTTCGCGGGGTACACGGACCAAAATCCGCGTTGGAATTGACGCCCACTTTTGACAACACAAAGTGTTCCAAAAACGCTGATAAATAAATTTTTAGGTGTGATCGTTTTTTATTGAATCGGTTTATGTATGTTTGTTTATGCGATTTTCGAAAGACTGCTGCAGGAATCCCAAATCTCGCGGGTGATTTTGGCCCGCGAGATTTGAGATTTGGGATTTTGAGATTTGAGAAACGAAAATCCCCGAGGTAGTGACCCCCCCCCCCCCAGTCGCAATGACGCCGCCTCGCTTCGCCGCCATCGTTGTCCTGCCGCTGCTGCTGCTCCGCTGCCCGCCGTGCCGGCCGGAGGACGGCGCGGCCGGCATCCCCGCCGAGTGGGTCCTGCTCCACGTGGTGCGGGGCCAGGTGGGCGCCGGCAACTACAGCTACCTGCGGCTCAACCACGACGGCGCCGTGGTCCTGCAGATGTCGAGCGTGACGGGCGATGCCGACCTGTACGTGTCGGACGCCACGCTGAGGCCCAGTTTCGACGCCTACAAGCTGCAGTCGGCCACCTGCGGGCGCGACGCCGTGGTCGTGCCCGCCGAGTTCGCGCGGCCTGTGGGCGTCGCCGTCTACGGGCACCCGTCGCACCGCCGCAGTGACTTTGAGATGAGGGTCTATCGCGACCCCGTGGCTCCGTCGGACCCCTTTGCCGCGGGCGCCCCGGCCGACGACGCCCGCAAAACGGAGGCGGACGCCGCCGACCGCCGAGACTTTGATGACGAGGACTCCATGTTCTGGACCAATCTCATCAGACTTATAGAAATCATTGTGGAAATTCTCTTTTGAAACCAGTCGCGCGGTCTCTGGTCCCGCCCGAGTGGGCGCATCGGAGACAAGCCCACACACACCAAAAACGATGCTCAACAAAAAAATCCCCACAAAACTTACGGAAAATGCACTGGTGCAAAGCGTTCGAAACAACAACTGGAGGCCCAATCGCAAAGCCCATCCCTCACGTTTTAGCTTCCTTTCCGCTTGCTCGTTTCATCTGTCTGAACGTCAATGTCGCACACATGTGAAGGCGTGACGTCGATGTCACGGTCAGGTTGGGCGTCGCCTGTTAACACGTTAGTGCCCCCTTGGTGGCGTCACGTCCACCTGGGCTCGCTTTGGCCCTTTTCCAATAGGACCTTTTCTTCAATAAAATTGAAAAACACTTGCGGTCGATTTTATTTTTTATTTTTTGGGCAGTTTCCACATCTGCCATAGTTTTTTCTCTTGCACGTTAGTTTTTTTTTTTTATCATATTAGCTCTTCAACAAATGCTTTTAAAACTCATTCAGTACCAGCCAATTCTGGACCAAGTCTGAAAAGACGTTTAAAAACGTCTTTGGGAGTGAATGAGTTCATGATCAATTAATCTGTTGAATGGTGTCAGGTAAATAACCTTATAAAAAAAATATATATTTTTGGGGGCGGCGGTTGCTTGTCACGTGAGCGCCGGCGCCAGCCGCACACTGTTGATTCTGAGCACGGTCTGCGGCTGCACGATGATTTTCTTGCGCTGGAAGCGGTGGCGCTTCCAGAAGCGCATGTGCACTTTGGGCCACGACTGCGTCTTCTCCAGCACGGTGGCTTCCACGCGCACCAGCTCCTTGGCCAGCAGCGGCCGGCCCACCAGGGTGAAGTGGCGCGCCCCCACCAGCAGCACCTTCTCCAGACGCAGGCGATCGCCGCACGCCGCCTCCACGTGGTTCTCCAGCAGGATCAGGTCCTCGTCCGTCACCTGCGGGACGGACCGAAGCCCGACTTGTCACTTGGGGCGGAGTGCTACTTTTGTCTTTGTGAAAGTCACCTCAACATAGTTCCTTGGAAACTAAATTACACAGGACAACACGGCACCACTCGCGCCGATATAATGCTCCCCAACTCACCTCAACATAGATCTTTGGCAGCACATTCAGTTTCTTCGAATTGTTCCTCTGCACCCACATCTCACAAAATAGTGATGAGTTCTGCTTTTGTCGAAAATAAATTTCTGAACTCACCTCACCATAGTACCTTGGCACCAAACAGACCACAAGATTGCAGCAAAGAACTGCTTTTATCAAAATAGTTCCTAGGGCACTAGAATGCGGAATTCAAATATTTGTTCCACGAATTTTCTCATTTTTAATCTTTAGTATTTGTCCCCAAATCACCTTCCACTGGCGGCCAGCGAAGTGCACGACGGCGAAGAGGCGGCCGAAGTCGTCTTGCTCGATCAGACGGTTGACGGCGCTCGTCAGGGCGGCGTGCTGCCGCCGCTGCTCCTCCTCCGGCACCGGCCTAGTCTCCGGCCACGGAGGTCTGGACAGCGAGGTCAGAGGCACCAAGTGGCCACTAACGGAGCTCTGTGAGCAGGCGGCGGCGGGAGTAATGACCCAGGGTCCCGATGTCAACAGACGCCATGTCCTCCGCAGGGTCGCCATCAGCGCCATCTTTACCGGAAAGTGTGTCGACCGGAGATGTTCTCCAAAAGAGGATTGGCGGGGGGGTGGCGATGTTCACCGTGTTTTCTTTTTGTGTCAGTGAAGTAAGTTAGTGATGTTTATAAATACATTCCCATTCATACTTTATCATCCATATAATATGGATCTGCCCGAGTTTGCGCTCCAAAAGTGTTTGGTTGTGTTTTGCCCAAATGCCTTCTGTCGTAAATGCGCCGCAAATCGATCGCACCTGTCGCTCAAGTTGGTTCGACGTATGTTCACAAAAAAAAAAATCCGTCAATTTCGCCAAATAAAGTGCCACAAATACCTAAATACCATTTAATTGACATATCATATTAACTAGTCTCACAAAAAAAGGATGTCATCGGTGGACTCGGAAAGCCTTTTGTTGAGCATCTTTGGGGCAGAATAGGATTTCTGTCCATAAATTGGTTGAAACTGCGCATGCGTCGCCCACACTCGTCCGAACGAGCGGCTACGTTCACCGTGTTTTATATGGATTGGTGAATTAACATTGCTAACTTCCCAATCTATGTGAAAGATACATTATCCGTATAATCTGGATGTGGCTTTGATGCGTTTAAATTGTGTTTGGTGTTATTTTGTCAAGCGGCCGACTTAAAACAGGCGTGTTTTAGTATGTCGTAAATTTGTCACAACTGACGTAATTAACATAATTTGAATTGATAATGGGTCACAGTTCACCCCATTGCAATGTTGCTATCGTACTAAAATGCCATTTAAATCACGTTTCAGCAACATGCATATTGCAGCAGTAACAGACGCTCCAGTGTCCGCGGCCTTTGAACGCACCGCCGGCAGAGCTACCTCCCTCCATTTTGTGGCTTGCTTGGCTTCGTTTCCGGGCTTCCTGATAAAGAAGTCTGCTGCGTGAGAAAGAAAGCGCCTTAGCCCAAACGGCAAAACGGGATGGCTGCGCGAAGCCGTTAGCGGTGCGCTTAAAAAGTTTCAACTTCAAAGACAAACTATCGAAAGGTCTCTCCGCAACGGTGGGGATCCATCGCCGCCTCCGAAAAGGAGGAAAACGACGAGCCGTCGCCTAATTTTGTCGCCGCTGGCCGCTGACAACTGAAAGTAAACAGCTACATGCTAAGCGGTTGGCTTCACTTTAGCACGTTAGCTTCGAGGCTAACCTGCTATAGCTGCCACCGTAGACTATTACGGACGATTAGCCCCTCGGGCTAACCGCTTCTGGCCGTGGAGCGCGAAGCTTAGCGGGGCGTCGTTACCCGGCTAACCTGGTTCGCTGGTCGAGGTGTGTGTTGTGTTTTTTTTTTTTTTTCGTTGTCTTTTAACATTTGAACCTCCGCCTACTACCGAAGGAAGGATTTACTTCAACGATACTCCCCCCAAACCCCCCCCATTCATGTTGTTTTGGGCGACGTCGCCTTACCGCCTCTCCGTCGAGTTTGGGTGAGTAAACCTGGAGCTAACTCTTTACTTTTCGAATAACAGCTGACGTTAAAACTAGGCGCCGGGACTGGCTCGTCCTACCTCGGCGGAGTTGAACCTGGTAAAAACATTTTGAAATCCCGCAATAAAAGTAGAACATTTTTTTTATGGGAAACATTTGCTCTTCTACCGCGATTTGGCGTCAACAATACAACAGTTGCCACTTTTTGTCCTTGGCGACACTTTGGCACGACTTAGGCCTTCCACAGAACCTCGGCCATTCGCACCCCTCAACCGTCGACGCAAAGACTTTCTTTGGGCGTGTTTTTTTTTTTGATCTTCAGCGAGGCCATGAGGGACACAATCGTGGCGAAAGGGCGGCCGGTTGGTCGAACGTGTTGAAAGAACAACTTCCGCGTGTCTGTGATCCCTGCCGTCTCTTGGCCTGCCTGCAGGGGGCGACTAACCAGGCTCATTGGCTCGTGTCAACATCGCTCCATGAAACAGATGAAGAAGTGCAGCTATACCTTGTTTGGTGACCAAACTTGAGTTCTTGATACGTTAACAGCCCCCCCCCTCCCCGATCACGACAAATCTTGCGGTTCCTGTTTTAAATAGAGCGAAATTACCACAAAGCGATTGCGAAATTAAGTGACCGTTAGTCTCGAAAATAATTTGTGTCACTCGTGTTGATTTGATTGAAACTTTGCTCTGCCAATTTTCGGAATTGGCATCGCTCTCAAAAATACCCATATTGGTCGAGCCCCAGTACGTACAGGAATATTTGTGTGTTGAACATTCGCCTGTAAGGGGCGTGGCCTGGTGAGTGACGTGGTGGAGCCGGCTGGCCGGTTAGTCTGCGTGTGAGCATCGGGGCACGAGCAGCGGCCTATAGCAGTTCCTACCGATTGTTTTCATTTATCGTGCATGTTTGACTGTTGGTCCCATTCAACGAATGGTTGAAAATTCAATTCAATTCAATTGTATTTATAGAAAAATATTAACCAACTGACAGGCGGAAATTATCGTTGGATTTGGACAGTTGTAAGTTCAACAGGATCTCCAAACGATGAATTGATGCTCCGAATCGCCGTCGGTTCGTGAATCGGCGAGGTGTCGACGGATTGAATTGTTGCACGTCTAAATCATATGAAAGGATGTTTTAAAAGGGGCTTTTCGGAGACAATTTGGATTAAGCGTGTTCCAACTGTCCATTTTGGAAGGTCAAAAAAAAAAAAAAAAAGGACATTTTGACTGAGCAGTTCAAGAGACAGGAAGTGATGTGGCACGGCTCCGCCCACTTGAGCAGGGGACTGTCAAAT
This sequence comes from Hippocampus comes, assembly GCF_001891065.2. NCBI lineage: Eukaryota > Metazoa > Chordata > Actinopteri > Syngnathiformes > Syngnathidae > Hippocampus > Hippocampus comes. Next base: position 145,269 of record NW_017805065.1, read on the forward strand.
TTTGCTTTAGGTTTGACTGCAGATGTTTACGAGTTGAGCGTTAAATTGTCCTTTTTTTTTTTTCCATTGGACAAATTTAGGTCACACTTTGAATTGATTTTTTTTTTTTAATTGCCTTGAAAAAAAAAAAGTATTTTTAAATGTAAATTTATTTTTGAAACAAATTATTGGTTCTGGCGCAGGGTCCATCCAGTCAGGTCAGTTTGACAAATGACCACAGTTGATTTCAGGTGCGCAATAATTTTGGTCACAAAACCTCAAAAGCGTCCAGCAAGTCCCACTTCCTCTCCTGACTCGTCTAACCAAGGTTCTGCTTGAGCGAGAGTGCGTCTCGGTGTAGTCGCCAGCTCGCCGGGCCGGATTCCACAGCGAGCAGCGAGAAGAGAAAAAAAAAAAAACCTGTTTGGGGAGATGCGGAGACTTGACCTGAGTCAGCCGGTCTGCGCGCGCACAGCCGTGTCACATGTTACAGGCAGAACTTATTTGCCGGGGCCCGCAAAATCAATTTCATTGTTCGGCTTCGGTGTGTCATGTCCCGCATGTATTTTGATGTAGGAGTGGGAGCACATCTCATCAGCGGAAGCGCTGAAGGGGTGCGGCGTCCTTCAAGAAGACAAAAAAAAAAAAAAGTCCCAAGTGCGTGCCACCAGAGGGACAGGATGCCCCCGCCCCCTCCTCCGCCCCCTCCCGGTCCCCTCCCAAGCTGAGCTCGTCCGAGGACAAAGGCAGGGGAGCCCTGCTGTCCGACATCCACAAGGGAGCCAGGCTGAAGAAAGTGGGCGTGGTCAACGACCGCAGCGCCCCCGTCATCGAGAGTGAGCAGCAATCTGTCCCGAAGTCTGTCCGTCACCGATTTTAGACTTTCTTTTGTGGCTCGCGCCAACCACCGCGAGTCTGCTCGCCGCACTCGTAGCCCGAATCCGCAATCGATGTCTTGTTGACCTTTTAACCTTTTTTTGGGTTAAGACACAAAAAAAAAAAAAAAAAATGTCATCATCACAGTAAGCAGCGCATCTGAGCAATGATGCATTGATGTTGTCTTTTTACAGAATCTGGAGGAGGAGGAGGAGGAGGAGGAGGTCCAATGGGAATGGGGGGGCTTTTCCAAGGAGGCGTGCCGAAGCTACGACCAGCTGGAGGTCAAAATGAACAAAAACACTTCATTCAAATACACACACTTTGTACATTTTCCATTCATCCTTTTGTGTCGCGTACTTGTTTATGTCATATGGGAGAGCGTTGATTATTACTACTTATTCTTATTATTATTGTGACAGTTTTTTTAGTCCAACAGGAAGTAGAATATTGTCGGTCCCGCCCAGACAAAGTAGGTATCCGGTTGACGTATTTGTGTCGCCTGACGTTGATATTTGCGGCCCCGCCTCCCTCAGACGGCTCATCGGGCGGCTCGGTGGGCAGGTCCGCCCTGAAGCCGCCGGGGTCCCGGCCGTCGGCGCCCCGCCCGCC
>NW_017805065.1:148000-149320 GCF_001891065.2 Hippocampus comes
TCCTCCTCGTCTTCCTCCTCGTCTTCCTCCTCGTCCTTGTCCTCCCGCACGCCCGCCGGGCCCCCGCCGCCGCCCCCGCCCATTCGGAACGGACACTCCTCCATCTCGACGCCCTCAAAGTCCATCTTGGGTGAGTCGTCCGGCATAGCTTGGCGCCCCCCCCCCGCCGCGAGGGTGACGAGGGCTCCTTTTGCTTTCCCCCGCTCTAGATGATTTTGAATCCAAGTTCAACTTCCACCCCATGGAGGACCTGCCGCCTCCTGAGGAGTATCGCCATTTCAACAAGGTCTACCCCAGCAAGAGTGGCAAGGGTAAGCGCGAGATGACCTTTATTTGTCCCACGCTGGGGGAAATCCGCAAATTCTCCAGTTGGATATGCGCATCGCACACTTGTTGTCATTTTCTCCATATTCATTTGTCGTTGTATGTTCATGGTGTCCATTTTAAAATGTGTGGATTTTTTTTTTTGTCCCTGGGGGGTTATGGTTTTTTTTTTTTCTGCCCCTCCCCCCCCCCAGGCATTTTGCGAGGAGCGCCCCCTGCTCCTCCAGTGGGAAGGTGAGCTCACCTCAAAAGCTTAGCACTTGAACTCGATCAGCCAGGCGTCTGGTCTGTTCTGGTGTGGTCGGGGGGATGAGGAGGTCCGCATGCGCACGCACGCACACACACACACACACACACAAAGCACCAGCCATGTGGACTTGAACAGAAGAGAAGACGCCTCATGAGACTTTTTGACTTTTGCATTTCTTTTCACATTTGAGGACCAAAAAAGAAAAAAAAAACTCCACAACTGCACATTCCCTCTTTGGACAGATTTACTACTACTAATTTTTGTTGTTCTTTCTTTTGTCGGGTGCCAGCATTGATCTTTAATGGGACACACCCACACATGATCGTGCATGAATGTGGGCTTTTACATTTTTAAAAAAAAATTTTTTTTTTTTGTTCAATCCCTTCTTGATTTTGTTGGGAGTCGCTCTAGGGTGCGCTTGAAACGAACGACCCCATCCATGTGCCAAAGGCGGGTGGAGCTTAATTGAAGCCCGTCCAAAAACAGTCAGTTGACGGATGTCTCATCTGCTTGTTGAGCTGCACTTTCCGAGCGGTGTTGGGGGCTCATTTTTGGGGGGATAGAGGAGGTTCGTTCCTGTTTTCAGGACCTGTCTTCTGCTCTTCTTAACGGTAGTGGAGGGAGAGGGGGGTGTGGGGGGGACTTGTAATCCTGTTTTCATGTTGCACATGGGCCAGCAGAGACGCGTGGCACCCGTTTTTTTTTTTTTTTTTAATTGCGGGACCCGGAAAAAATGCGTTTACTGG
>NW_017805065.1:149336-153395 GCF_001891065.2 Hippocampus comes
GGGCGCTGTGTGGCGCGCTGGCAATCATCACACAGGAAGTGACCATCAGCTGCTTTTACTATGCAAGAATCTGTACAGATCGTAGTTGCTAGCAGCTATATATATAAAAGAAACACTAAAGTGCCAGAAAAGAGTATGTAGAACTTTTGCGTCACTTTTAATGATCATTCAGCATCATAGAAAAATACACACACACACACACACACACACACACACAAACAAGCGGTTCAGCTGTGAATCTACCAGACAAAACACTTTTGAGATGCAGCGCCTCCTGCTGCTCATCAGTTGCCTTACATGCATTTTGTCCACAAATGGTACCTGTGCTAAGTTTATAAAAAAAAAAAGAAAAAAATATGAGAGTCTATTTGCAAATGTATATTTAGCCCTTAGAATCTGATCATCCTAGTGAGCATTGATCTATTTTTTTTTTTTTTTTTTTTGGCTGTACAAAAGAGGGTCATAGAGGGGAAATTGTAACGAGGGGCAGCGAACTCGCATGATGTCGTCGTTTTTTTTTGTCCTCATCATCTTCAGGGTCACGCTGGTGTCACCTTTGCCGCCTCGCCGTTTTTTTTTTCCTGTTAATCAGCCATCTTTTTATCACTTGAAAATATTTTCAATAAATATATTCCTGTTGGGGAAAAGGGGACTGAGGTGATGCAAGTCTTTTTTCCTTTGGGGGGGGGGGTTGTCATTCAACACCCATGATCCTAAAAAAAAAAAATGTAGAGAGTCTCAACATAAGCCCCTGACTGACGCCAAGTTTCAAAAAATCAACATGAGGGGTGTTCACACCGCACACATTTGCTCCGGCGCTGCACCGATGTATTTTGTTGCGATATATTTTACACCGGAGCAAATTTGGCGGAGCGGTCACACGTACAAAACCGCCGCAGCTCCACTTGCGTTCACACGGCAGTTTTCCGCAGCGGAGCAAAAAAAAAACGACAGAAAACAAATGAGCTGTCGTGTTGGTTCTTTTTAAAACTTCTACACAACTCAAGCGACTACTGCACAGCCACGTCCTTCTCCTTCATGACACTCAGAAAAGGAAAATGTAATGCGCCAAACAGAAAAAAATCAAAAAAAACACAACTGTTTCGCTCTGTTCCGTCACTTCCGGTTGCCTCACCCAAAGCCGTCCCCCTAGCAACAACTCGAACAATACTATTGTTACAACAACAAAGGAACAAACTACACAAACAACAACCTGTTTTGAAAACGGTTGCTCTAATTTGAGGAAGGTGGCTCATTATGAGACTCCCCCCCCCGAAACCCTGCAGCAAACGTCACAAAAAAATCCCGTCAAAACGAGCAGCTGCCGAATCTCCCGCCCCCATCTCAAAATGGACGCCGGCAACGTAACATCCGGGCCCGCGTTTTGGACCAATCAGCGAGCGGGAAGCCGGCCGGAAACAGCTGCTGAGGCGGACAACATTTTGGCGCTAAAGTTTGCTGTGGAAGCCGAGGCAGAAGGGAGGACGGTTAAGCACCACAGCGAACATTTTGTTTTCTCTTCTCCCCCTTTACCAACGTCTGTCACCCAAAGGTGAGTTTCCAAGCCCTGAGATCGATTTTGTGCGTATCCACCTCGTCAGATGCGGAAGTAAGCCCCCCTGTTGTGTGATTGTGTTCGGCTTGAACGTGGTCCGATTCGCTGCCTTGCAAAACGATCGACATTTTGGGCTTGAATATACTTGATCGCGTTGCCCCTTGTCGTGTTCACGTGTGAAATTTGTTCGCTTTTCTCGGCGAATCAGATCAAGCAATTGGCGCCAAGACGCGAACCATTTTCATCTCCCGCGCTTCGTTTTTTTTTTTTTTCTTTGTCGAAGAAAGGACCGGAAATAATAATACACTGGGGTGGTCCTTTTTTTTTTTTTTTTTTTTTTGTACGCATGAAATACATCTTTGTAAGTACATCTCCTTGGCAAACGAAATTGTTGAAAAATACAAATAATTCCAATGATGACGTACACTGTATAAATTATCGCGAGACTAAACAAATGTTTGACACTCGGCGCTGAACCCGAACGAGGCCCCCTACGTCAAGACAATTGGAGCTCGTCTGAGACTTGGCCAACATTTGTTGCACAGTCGGTGATTGGAAACTCGGTCCAAATCCGATTTCAAACGTGTTCTGAACCCGTCCCAAACAATTTTTATGAGTCATTTGAAATGTGATCTAAACCCGATGGAATTGAAAGGAGTGATTCCCTCATGACAGCGTGTCTGACATTTTCCTTTTCGGTTTGAAGATGCCGAACACTCGCTCGCGGGCTCACACGCAGCCCACCATACCCTTCCCCAGACGCAAGTCCGCCAGGGTGGCGTCGAATCCCAAAAGAACCCCGCCCGAGCCCCTCGAACCCGATAGGGAGAAGACGACGATGCCCGCCGTTCCCGCCCGGCGGCCGGCCGCGACGTCGCTTCCCCCGTCGCCGGACACCTCGCTCAGGCTTCCCCTCAGTCCGCGGAAACGTACGGGTGAGTCCGCCCCGAAGAATGCGTCGGTCAACATCCAACTCGGCTGACGCGGAGTGGAATTGAGTGTTGACGTTTTCCCGCGCCCAGGTGACGACAACGCGCGCAACATGGACGCCGCCGCTCTGTCGGCGTCGCCTCCCAAGCAGGGCAAAGCGTCGCCGCCGTCCCAGCGGCGTCTAGCCTTTGATGAAAACGCCGCCGGCCCGCCTTGCCGTGAGCCGACGCCGTCCTCTCCCGTCGCCGACTTGGCGGGACCCAGCCCGGGCGAGAAGAAGAAGAAGTCGGCGGCGGCGTGTCGACTCTTTGCTGAAAGTAAGGGATTGATTTCAACTCAATGTAAACGGTCGAAACCTGATCGAAACCTGTTGCGAACACAACCCAAATGTAATCCGCACGACTTTCGACGGATCATGTTCACCTTCCGCCTGAGCGCCAACTCCAGCTTTACCGCGACCGCACATTTAGCCCCGAGTCCAAACGTGGCGGACGCCTGATTTTTTTTCAACCCCAGCACAAACCTGATATCAACTCGTGTAAACGCTGTGGGAACTTGATTTGGAGCCAAATTTGGTCCTTTCGGCTTGTTTTTAAAAAAAAAAAAAAAACTTTGGGAACGCGGCATGAGCTCCATCGAAACTTGGGGCCGCATCTGATTCGAATGCGCTCAAAACACCCGTGAGTGAAACCGATTTGAAGCTGGTTCTGAACCCGATCAAGATTGACCGGATCCGACTGATACTCGGACGTTCTTTTTTTTTTTTTTTTTTTTTTTTGCAGGGCGCGGCTTAGCGAGCGCCAAGCAGGCGCTGCACACGGCGGCGCCCGAGCGCCTGCTGGCCCGGGAGGCGGAGCGCGCCGCCATCCGCGGCTTCCTGGGCCGGACGGCCGCGCGCCGTCTGCCCGGCAGCCTTTACGTCTCCGGGGCGCCCGGCACGGGAAAGACGGCCTGTCTCGACTGGGTCCTGCGCGACATGAAGGTGACGCTCGGGGCGGGGAAAAAAAAGAAACTGCCCCGAGTTGGCCCGTGTCGGGGGGCCCCTCATTTTGCCGTCGCCGTTTTGCAGGAGGAGCTGTCGCAGGCGCACACGCTGGTGGTGAACTGCATGAGCCTGCGCAGCTCGCGCGCCATTTTCCCGCTTTTGGCCGACAAGCTGAACGCGTCCGGCGGCGGCCACGAGGGTCTGCGGAGACACCTGACCGGGCCCGGACCCGCGGTGTGAGTACCCAATTGACCCGTTCTGAGTTTCAGCGTCTCCGGACCGTCGCGGCGCTCGACTCACGCCGATCTTGTCTTTCAGCTTGTTGGTTCTGGACGAGTTGGACCAGCTGGACAGCAAAGGCCAGGACGTGCTCTACACCATCTTCGAGTGGCCGCACCTGCCCAAGTCCAGACTTTGTCTTGTCGGTACGAACGGAGCCGTCGGGCAGGCCCCGCCCGCATTTCTCGAGCCCCGCCCTCTAAAACGGGCCGCCGCGCTTCTGTGCCGCAGGCATCGCCAACGCCTTGGACCTGACGGACCGCGTCCTGCCCCGCCTTCAGGCCAGGCCCGGGCGTCGCCCGCAACTGCT
>NW_017805065.1:153522-156261 GCF_001891065.2 Hippocampus comes
GACGCCCGGAAGGCTTTGGACATCTGCAGGTCGGTCCCCGTGGACGCGTCGGGAATCGGAACCGCGGATTTGACCAGGGTTCCCACGGGTCCTTAAAGTTCATAAAAATCCATCAAAAAAGAAGTTGTAAAATTATGTTCTTAATTTTCAGGGCAAGCTTCTAAAAAATCAATAAAAGTCCTTAAAAATTATTTTTATTCAAAAATAAATGGACGTTTTATATTTTCTACATTTAATTTTTTTCTTAGTGTACTTTATTTGAGAATGAATTCAAGTTTTACGGTATGTCAAATAAATGTTAGCTGATTGCCCCTAAAAATAAAGATGTGCCCTTCCTTTCGCAGCAATGATTTGAACACGAGTTCAAGTGAGATGTGGCTTTCTGTTCAGCCCGCATATTGCTGAGCGGGCATTAAATCCACCTTGAATCCCCTGCTGAATGGAGGAGAAAAAAATCCTTTAAAAATTGCTAAATGAGTCCTCAAAAGTCCTTAAAAGGTCCATAAATAAAAAGCAAGTGGAAGAGTGGGAACCCTGTTGACGCGTGGCTTGATTCGCCTCGCCGGTGTGTCCCAACAGGCGGGCGGTCGAGATCTTCGAGTCGGAACGCGGGAAGAAGGCGGAGCGGCGCCCCGACGAAGGTCCGAATGTCGCTCGTCGGCGTTGCCCTTTGGCGTCTTCTGTCCAAGCGACGGCGTTGACGTCAAGATATGCCGCGTGTGCTTCCACAGAGTCGTCGGCCGGCGTGGCCCAGGTGGCGCGCGTCCTCTCCGAGGCGTACGGCGACCGCGTGGCGTCGTGCGCCGGCGAAAGTTTCCCGCTGCAGCAGAAACTTCTGGTGTGCTGCCTGCTGATGTTGGTGCGCGCCGGCAAGAGCAAAGAGGTGGCCCTCGGCAAGGTGACACCCCGGCGCGAGCCGCGCTTTTTGCCCGCCCGGCCTTCGTAAAACGGCCCGCGCGCGTGACCTTTTTTTTTTTTTTGCTTGTCGTCGCGCCCTCGCAGCTCCACGAGGTTCACAGCCGCCTGTGCGCTCGGCGCCAGGTGGGCGGAGTCAGCCAGTCGGAGTGTTTGTCGCTTTGCGCGCTGCTGGAGAGCCGCGGGGTGTTCGCCCTCAAGAAGGCCAAAGAAGCTCGGCTCAGCAAGGTAAAGCCCGACCGACGCCGTCGCTTTTCGGCATCCGACGACTCGCTTCCGCTTTGCCGCCGACCTCAAAAAAAAAACGCTAACCTGGACTGTCGGGCGGCCATCTTGCCTTGCCGCCGTGACTGACCCCTCCTGTTACTTTTGTGTCGTTGAAAAGGCAACTTCTGCACCTCTCTGAGCAAATTTGTCATTTTCAGGCTTCTCACTTTGCAAAGCGTGCGCCAGCGCGCCTCGTGCTAATGTTCAGCATAATGCGAGAACGCTGCGTTGAAGATGTTATGTTTTCGAGTCGGGGGTGCGCTTGGCGAGCGGCAACGTAAGATGGACTCCGCTTGGCGAGCGGCAACGTAAGATGGACTCCGCTTGCCCCCGAAACTGTCGGTCGCTGCGTTCAAACGCTGCTTACTCGCCATCAGGCAAAAATGAAACCACCGGCGGCCATCTTACGTTGCCAATCAACAAAACCCGCCTACCTTTTGAATATATGAATTTCTCAATGGTCAGAAAATGGACTTGGGCTGTGTGTGTGTGTGTGTGTGTGTGTGTGTGTGTGTGTGTGTGTGTGTGTGTGTGTGTGTGTGTGTCTTCAGGTGTTCCTGAAGATTGACGAGAAGGCGGTTGAAAATGCACTTAAGGATCGCACGCTCGTCGGAAGCATCTTGGCGGCAGGACTTCCGTGAACGTCGTCGATTTTTTTTTTTAAGTTATTCTCGTTTTTGCTGAGAATATTTTTGTTTTTTTTTAAAGTCTGAGTGTTTGTTGTTGTCAATAAACCAAGTGACACTTTGAACCGTTCGTCTTTTCCGCACTTCTTTTGAGCTTTTCAAAACGGAGGCCTGCGTTGAGCGTGTCAGTCAAAAGCAAGCGGCGGATTTGTTGAAGTCGTTTTTATTTCTCATCTTTTTCCGGGAACATTGAGAAAGTCACGAGGGACAAAGGTGTCTCAACATGAGTGGGCGTGTACTTTCCGCTTTGTCCGTCACGCCACTTTCTTGTTCCGTTGCGGCGTTCGCATGCAAAAAGCCCCGCCCCCGAAAAACTCCCCAGAACAAAAAAAAAAAAAAGGAGGGTTTTAAATTAAGGTTCGGCTTGGTGCCGAACGCCATGGGTGGGCTAACGAAACGAGCGTCCAGTTCACCGCCGGCAAAGCTGGAGATCAGTGCTCTTTGAACTCCGATCCCGCGGCGATGGCCCAAGGATCCTTCGGCGTTCCTCCGCGAGTAACAAACGAGCGCGCTTTGTCCTCCTTCAAAATCGGCTCCAAAAATGTGTTTTGATGACGACGACGACTCGATTGACTTCATTGAGCAAAGTCGCCGCCCCTTTAAAGCTCATCCACTCCCAAAGACGTTTTGAAACGTCTTTTCAGACCGCTAGGTTGAAGCCTCGGAGTACAACTGTGCTGCGGGTTTTTTGTTTTGTTTTGTTTTGTTTGTTTGTTTTTAGAGGCGCGGCCTGGCGTCCACCCGCGCGGAGAAGCAGCGCATGTACTCCGTCACCCAGCGCTCGTCGTCGGCGGCGGCGGCGGCGGAGGCCGTCAACCGGCGGCGTCGCAGCTCGTCCGGGTCAGCCGAGCGAGCGCGGCGGCGATGGGCG
>NW_017805065.1:156320-164650 GCF_001891065.2 Hippocampus comes
CCGGGGGGTCGAATGATTTTTTGGCTTTTTTTTTTTTTTTTTAAAGTTTGTTTGACTGTTTGAAACACGAAGCCCTTCCAATTCATTGTCCCCCCCTGACCCCCCCCCTCTGGAATTAATATTTTTATTGTCATAAGCGCACAAGATAACACACGAGCTATTGAAATGCAGTCAATACACCCCCCTGCGCGCCCCCCACAAAAAAAAAATTCCACATCGCTGGGGCCCGACCGGAACGGAGCGGGTGTCAAAAACTTACTTGATCGTTGGGCGCCGCGGCTTCGTCGCCGGCGCCCCCCGGCGGCGGTTTGCGGTCGGTGGGTGACCCGTTGCCAGGGCGACCGTCCCGGTGGCGCAGAGGAGAGGCCGCCGACTCAACGGGATCCCCGTCGGCGTCCGGCCCGTCGTCGGCGTCCGGCTCGTGGGACGCCACGCTTGCGTTCGGGGGGGCCGCCCCCCCCCCGGTGGCGTTTTCTGACGCAAAATCCAAAGAGGTGGATGATCACATGATGAATTTTTTTTTTTTCCCAGCTCAACTTGACGGCAAATGTTCCCGCCCCTTGCAAGCGCGCCTCTCCATCGTTATCTCACCTGGCGGATGGGGGGAAAAAAAAAACCCAACCAAACAAAAAGCAGACAACAAAATACGCCGGCAATTTAGCGTTTGTAAACGTGCACTCGTGCGCGCCTCTTCCAGCTGAAGGTTTCACCGTCTTTTCACAGACAAACGGTGTAGTTAGCTTCAAGTGCACTATACCCCATACCGGCGGGGCCACCCGGTTGCGTCCAAGCCGCGGTCCAGCGGCAGTCCCGGGCGTGGACTTGCCGCTGGACCGCACGGAGCCGCCCCCCCAGCCCTCCCAGAACCAGGGCTTGTGAGAGTGCTCCATGACCCGCCGGGTCAGGCGATACTTGAGAGAGTCCTCGTAGCATTTGGAGAAGGTCTCCCACTTGGGCTCCCGGAACTTCTTCATGTACTCCGTCCGGACTTTCTTGGTCACCATGGCGACGGGTGCGGAGCAGCTGCAACGAAGCAAACGAGGGAGACCCTCTCATCGTCAATTCATCTCTGTCCAATCCGCCTTTGAAATCAACAATGTCGATCCCTTTATTCGAAAACATTATTTTCAAATTTGACAGTACAGAAATGTAAAAAAAAAAAAAAAAAAATATGATGATTCAGTTAGTCGTCCGGGCTGTCAACCTGTCGTCAAGAGTCCACAAAAAAAAAACAACAAAAAAAAAAAGCGGTTCATGGCGAGCGGTCGTGGGTGACGTCAGCTGCCAGGTTGTATCCAAGGCCACGCCCCCCCCGATTGGCTGAACTCGGCTTAGTGGATCGGCTCCGCACGCGCTGTCACGTGATCCCCAACCTGTCAGCTCCGCTGGAAATAACATCCATTATTGATTCATCAAGCTAGCTGGACGAGCGATGGTGCTCTTTTTTTTTTTTGTTTGTTTGTTTTTTTCGGGGGGGGGGAAATTAAGCCGTGTTGAAAGTCTTGGACGATTTTCAGACGCTCAAACGAAGGCGGGCAACGATTGTCGTTCAGCTGCTTTGGGAACACCGCGAGGAGGAGGCGGGCAGGCGGGCGTTTCAATCGCGACAACAACGGGAGCAAATTGAGTTGCACTCACACGGAACTTTCTTCCCGGAAGGAGTTAAGGACTCGGTCGCGTGAATTCCGCTAAACGAGCAGCGGCATCAGTTCGGTTCAGTTCAGACCCGCGGGAGGCACGGGGGGGAGGTCAAGCTAGCGTGAGTGGAGCCAACAATTTCCGGTTTGGACCTTCAAAGCATTACGAGACAGGAAGTGTAACTTTCCATACGATATGTGGTTCCAAAATAAAATACATTAACCTTGATTAGAGCACCTTTATTCGAGAACCATGATACGTATCCTAGTTTAAAGCCTACTTTGAAATCCGAACCTTATTGTTCGACCCCACTTCCAAATTCCAAAATCTATCTATCTATCTATCTATCTATCTATCTATCTATCTATCTATCTATCTGTCTGTCTGTCTGTCTATCTATCTATGTATCTGTCCGTTGATTCGTCCATCTGTCGATCGGTCGTTCCGTCCATCCCGGTTAGGGCGAGTCGAGTCCTTGAGGTGGGATTTCTTGAAATAGCAAACTTGAAAAGTGCAATGATCAAACTAATCTGTCGGTAGAGTCCAAAACCGCAACAACTTCCCTCAACCTGGGACTGGACCTTCACAATTAAAGCTTTTTTGGCCAACCTTTACCTTCACCCAATCGCATCATGACGATTATTTCTTCAATCATATAATTACTTTCCGCTCTTGAAAGAATGGTTCTGTAGTCATAGAATCATAGAATTCCCATTCTGTTTTTTTTCCGATAAAAACGCCCTAATGTACATGGTTGTTTTTTTTCATCTAAAATGTCTTACTACACATGGTTGTTTTTTTCGGCGAAAAACGCCTTACTATACGTGGTCGTTTTTATCGGGTTAAAACGCCTTACTGAACATGGTCGTTTTTTTCCGATAAAAACGCCCTAATATACATGGTTGTTTTTTTCATCTAAAATACCTTACTACACATGGTCGTTTTTTTCGGTTAAAAACGCCTTACTATACATGGTCGTTTTTTTTCGGCTAAAAACGCCTTACTATACATGGTCGTTTTTTCCGATAAAAACGCCCTAATATACATGGTTGTTTTTTTCATCTAAAATACCTTACTACACATGGTCGTTTTTTTCGGTTAAAAACGCCTTACTATACATGGTCGTTTTTTTTCGGCTAAAAACGCCTTACTATACATGGTCGTTTTTATCGGGTTAAAACGCCTTACTATACACGGTCGTTTTTTTCGGTTAAAAACGCCTTACTATACATGGTCGTTTTTTTCGGTTAAAAACCGATAAAAACACCTTAATAAACATGGTTGTTTTTTTCATCTAAAATGCCTTACTACACATGGTTGTTTTTTTCGGCTAAAAACGCCTTACTACACATGGTCGTTTTTTTCGGCTAAAAAATGCCTTACTATACATGGTTGTATTTTTCGGGTTAAAACGGCTTACTATACATGGTCGTTTTTTTCCGATAAAAACGCCTTACTATACATGGTAGTTTTTTTTTTTTCCGATAAAAACGCCTTACTATACATGATCGTTTTTTTCGGGTTCAAACGCCATACAATACATGGTCGTTTTTTTCGGCTAAAAACGCCTTACTATACATGGTCATTTTTTTTCATCTAAAAACGCCTTACTATACATGGTATTTTTTTTCGGCTAAAAACGCCTTACTATACATGGTATTTTTTTTCGGGTTAAAACACCTGACTATACATGGTCGTTTTTTTTTCTGATAAAAACGCCTTACTATACATGCTTACAATCCATGGTTGTTTTTTTCAGGTTAAAACGCCTGACTATACATGGTCGTTTTTTTTTCGGCTAAAAACGCCTTCCTATACATGGTCGTTTTTTGTCCTATAAAAACGCCATACTATACATGGTCGTTTTTTTTCCGATAAAAACGCCTTACTATACATGGTCGTTTTTTTTCGGCTAAAAACGGCTTACAATACATGGTTGTTTTTTTTCGGCTAAAAACGGCTTGCAATACATGGTCATTTTTTTTCCAATAAAAACGCCTTACTTTACATGGTCGTTTTTTTTCGGCTAAAAACGCCTTACAATACATGGTTGTTTTTTTTTCAGGTTAAAACGCCTTACTGTAAATGGTCGTTTTTTTCGGCTAAAAACGCCTTACTATATATTGTAAATTTCCCCAGTGTGGGACAAATAAAGGATATCTTATCTTATCTTATCTATACAGGGTTGTTTTTTTTTTTCCCCGATAAAAACGCTTTCATATACATGTTCGTTTTTTTCGGCTGAAAACGCCTTCCTATACATGTTCGTTTTTTTTTCATCTAAAAACACCTTCCTGTACATGGTCGTTTTTTTCGGCTAAAAACGGCAAACTATACATGGTCGTTTTTTTCGGGTAAAAACGTCTTACTATACATCAGCGGTGTATAACATACGACCGGAACCTGCCCGCAAGGAGGTTTGATCAGGCCCGCAGGATAATTTAAAAGTGAAAAAATGCACACAAGACACGGAACGAATATTTTAATAAGGTGCAATTCATGAAATATCCGCTAGGGAAACACACTGTTTTGAGCAGAGGAAAAGACAACATTGTTTTCATCAGAGAAGAAGACAACAGCAGCCTCATAGACCCAACACAGCAGACGTTATCAAGGACATGTGAATACTTTATTCTTTTCACATATTATAGCACTCTCCTTAGTTTGTAAGGTGTAGGCAGGGATTACATTTAGATTTTATATGCTCGTGTAAATGGTTTACAAATTCCTTTCTTTATAAATCTCGTTTAATTTTAAAAGTGCATTCCTATATTTTTCAAGACGAATTACTTGTTAAGGTTTTGTGCCTTTGTACAGTCAGTGGGATCAGTTGCAATGCATATATGTGAATGATAAAGTAAATTGCACATTTGTCTCAGGAAATCTTAGGTGCTTCATGAAATGTTTTGTAAAAGATATGTTCATTAAATGTCAACATTTTCCTCGTGTTCTTGTGCATCTTTGGACCAAAACAAAGGAAAGACATATTATTTTGGTTATTTATAGCAGAGTCTGGTATAATTTTTAATGGTCCGGCCCACTTGACATATACCCCGGCCCTATGCGGCCCACAATGTGAAATGAGTTTGACACCCCTGATTTAGATGAAGGTGCTTATTAAATATGTGTAAAACAAGAGCACGAATGTCAGTACGATTCTTGTAAATTTCTTTGTTCCAACTTGAAACCATTAAAAAATGTTGAATGTGTTGTTGTTCATTGTTGGTCATATGTCAAGTGTCGTGACTTATTCTTTAAATGGCTTGTTTGGAACCCGTACATGCGCCTATTTTTATGTCAAATGAACAAAACATGCAATTTTAATGTACTGTACCGCATTTTTCACACGAGCCGGGTTTTAATTTGACAGTGAATGTGACGTCAGACAGGTACTTCCGGCAGCGGGCAGGTAAAGCCGATTGAATTCCGACAAGCAGGTAGAGTGAGGTAGCGAACGGGCGCGATCGCCAGATCGTCCGACTGGAAGCCAAAAAAATAAAATAAAAGAGAACAGTGCGGCTTGCTGCCTCTTCGCCGTTTGAGGTCAAACTTGGGACGACTCGCCGGTTTTGTTTTGTCATGAGGGCACGGGCGGGCGCTGCGATTTTGGATTGAGCGACCGCGCCGCTGCAATGCCCGCTGGAGTTGCGTTCACGGCCCTCCTGATGCTGTTGGAATCCGCGGCGTCGGCGCAGCCTGCCGGTCGGTCCTTCTTTTTCCTTTTATCTTTTTTTTTTTTTTTTTTAGCGAAGGGTTCTTTTCTTTTTCAACCCGCTTCCTGAACGGACCAGTTCCTCACCGCAAAGGTTCTGTTTGGCGAAGTTTTATTGATAGATCTCGCGGCGCGCGCGCGCGGCGGAGTGCGCGACGTCCGTCAGAACGCGACGAAAGAGGAGTGGGCAAAATATGAATTGGTTGCGTTCATCTTCCCTCAATTCGAGATATTCGTTTTTAAACATATTTTTAAAAAGTTAAACAACCGTTGAGATGGTTTCTAATTTAGAATATTGACTTTTTAAAACACATCACATAAATCATCGTCACGGTTAAGCGCAGTGGGCATGTTGAAAGAAGCCGCAGGAGGAAGTGTGACACTTGATCTTTGTACAGTATGTTTTAAAGCGTGTTTTTATTGAAACAATAATAAATTACTGTTGTAGCATATCCCAACCACAGAAAAAGTCACTCAACATATCGAGTTAAACATATTCATACATCCCATTTTCATCAGACTACGTCCTTAAAGTTTGAGCGACTCAACCTGATTTATGTTTGATGAATACTTTGCTTTCGAAAGTTCCTTTTGAACACAGCGAGTGAGTCACACCTTCCCAGGTAAGATCCGAAATTAGTTCACAAATGGACGCCTCCTATCGAGTATTTGTTCGTGTTGTGATTTTTTTATTTTATTTTTTTTGTAGACACACACACACACACACACACATTATTTGTTCGTGTTGTGATTTTTTATTTTATTTTTTTTTGTAGACACACACACACATACACACACACACATATACAGTGTATTTATTGATTCATTGATCTAGAATGTGAGATGCGGCAGATCTCGTTTGTGGACCATATGAATAGAGCTGGGCCTCACGTGGACCCTTGGGGAACCCCGTGAGTGATCCTCAATTAATTTGATTGCATGTTGTTGCACAGCACACTTGATACTGATATCCGTGAGCAAAATAACCGTTCACCCGGAATATGTTGTAAATCTTATGAGTGAACTGACCAATTTGACAACCTATTCAACTCGCGTGTCTATCGTTGTACTCATTTCACTAGTTGTGTGAAATCAAGGCTGTGGATGTTATCGGTCAATTTGTCATCAAACCCGAGTATGAAAATGAAATGAGGACAAGCGATTTCCTGTTGAAAATCGACCACGTCGCATATTCTTGACGCACGCGAGACCCAACGTTTTGTGCCGCGAGTTGATTCGCAACTCAGAGGTGACGTCGGAACTTCCGTTTTGTTTTCTCGCGAACCGGCACGAGCACACGAGGGTAGACTGAATTCAACTTTTATTGTGCTCAAAGTGCAAAGTGCTCAAAGTGCGAGAGAACGTGTCCGCTCTCTCACGAACGCACGGCCGACACGAGATCATTCTCCAAAACGAGAAAGTGAATTGAGGAGCTTCCCCGGGGACAAAGGTAGTGCTTTGATGGCATCTTTGCGGAAGCGAACCGGAAAATTTCGTGTCGTCCAAAGTGGCGCTTTTGAACCATTAAAGCGAGTCAAGTTTAATGAACTCATTAACTCCCAAAGACGTTTTTAAACGTCTTTTCAGACCTGGTCTAGAGTTGGCTGCTACTGAATGAGTTTAGACACTCACGTAGTGCTTTGCCGCTGTCGCGGGGGCCAAGGCACTCCGGTGAATTGAGGCGCTTCGTTGAGACAAAAGTGGTGCTATGCCACCGCCGTGCGGTCACCGAAACCCCGAGGATAGCCGTTGCTTAACTGGCTCGCGTCTTTGCTGGTTTTTCAGCCCCGCCTTTGGCGCCGCCCACCAACGTGACGGTGACGTGCGACGACGGCGCGGCCACGGCGAGCTGGCAGTACGAAGAGGACGCCGACGTGCGCTTCCTGGTCTACGTGGGCGACTCGGGGGGGCGCCGCCGCCACCTGCGGGACTGGACCTGGCGGCGCGACTACGGGAACCTGAGCGCCTGGGTGTGGGAGTCGCTGGAGAGCGTCATGGACGTGCACTCGGTCAGCGTGGCGGCCGTGGCGGGCGCCGACCGCTCGTCCGCCAACGCCTCCGTCACCTTCACGTACAACAGCGTCAAGATGGCCGACGTCATGTGTGAGTGGCGCCAAAAATTCCACAAAAAACAACGATGTACATTGATGAATAGGTTTATTTCTTCTCAACAAAATGCTGCAAAATGTTCATAATTCAGGCATACAAGATTATGATTGCAAAAAAAAAAAAAACGATCCAACTTTAGCTGCTTCCTCTGCGATATCTCCGCAAGAAACTTTCGCAACACTTCGTTTTCACGTGACATAATTTGGCAGTCGTCTGCTTTCCGCGACGTGAAGGCCGCCGATCTCGCCGATCTCGTCTCGCGAGGACGGATATCTCATCACGCGAGATGACTTCACGCGAGATCAAAACAACAATGGCGGCGATTGTCAAACAATGGCGGCGATTGTCAAACTGCGATCGTTGTTGGGGAAAAAATATTTCACATTATTTGGATTATTTATTTTTTTTTGACTGAGAAATTTCCTTACGTCCCAAAAACGCACATTATTTGGAACTGTGCGTCCGGCTGGAAAATTTTGCGTCTCGGACGCGGGACGCAGAGGTAACGAGATGGCTGCTTCTCGATATGACTTGCCAATCTTCCCAAATTCAACGTTAGCGCTCTCTTGGGATTCCTCGGGTCTTGATGGCTTTTTAATGTCCCCCCCCCTCCCTTGGCTTAGGCAAGTTGGACTTTCCTCACGTGGATGTGAAGGCGAGCGACGCAGACGACGTGAGCGCCGCTGTCATCTTCCGCAACCCGCTGCGCCACCACCCGCAACTGAGCCGCGCCACGCGGCGGGCCGCCGTCTCCTTTCAGTTCAAGGCTAACTACGGCGCTGTAAGAACACATTTTTTTTTTTGTTTTATGTTATAATATGTTAATGTCTCAATTGGCAAAAATGGGCCTTTTTTTTTTTTACCGGGGGGG
>NW_017805065.1:164697-165520 GCF_001891065.2 Hippocampus comes
TCTCTTATGCAGTCATGTGTCAATAGAGAAAAAAAAAAAATCCTGTGGAAATATTGATTCGATTTTAATATTGCTAATATGGGTCGATTAATCGTGCTCATGGTCACAATCACACTTTTTACAATTGTTTTTCTTTTTTTGGGGGGGGTGGTGTCTGAATTCTTTTTTTGTGTTATAAGTAAATGTGTCAATTGGCAGAAAATGGGCCTTTTGTGGAAATATGGATGAGATTTGAATCTTGCTAATATGCGTCGATTAATCGTGTTCATGGTCACAATCACACTTTTAATATTTGTTTTTTTGAGGGGGTCGGGGGGGGGTGGGGTTAACTATCTTTTTCATATGCTGGAATGTCTTGAACAGAAAATAGACAATTACAAATCAGCTGTTAAAATTGCCCGTTTTACAAAAAGCTAATATTGACCGATTAATCGGTCGGGCTCCGATTAATCGGTCGGGCTCCGAGGCACACAACCACGCCCCCCCCCCAGCCCCCCGTTTCCTTTTTTGGCATCCGCTCTTACCTGAGGGAATACTTTGACCTGACACTTGACGTATTGGCGACGACGCGGCACTCCGCGATGACACGCTAACGCCGTACCCGTCGCTCCTTCCAGGGGGAGGTGTCGGCTTCCTGCGGTCAGGACCAGAACGAGTGCCGGACGGACGTGTCCTTCCCGCCGGGTTCCGCCGAGTGCGTCACGCTGACGGGCCTGGTGAGCGACTCGGCGGGCGGCTCGCTGGCCTTGAGGTCGTCGCCGCTGGTTTGCGTGGAGCGCCGGTCGGAGCGCGCGCCGCTCGCGCTCCTGCTGGGCGTCCCGGC
>NW_017805065.1:165543-166080 GCF_001891065.2 Hippocampus comes
GGTTGCTTGTTCCCTGGGCCGGCCCCAAAGCTCGGGTGGGCTCGTGCTGCGCGGCGGACAGCGGAGCCCCCCCCGGCCTCAAGCTGCGGGTGCCGCTCATCTTCCCGGGAGACGACAACTCTTCGGGCGTTTGCTGCACGGAAATGGAAAGTCTTCACGCCGCGCTGGAGGAGGAAGCGGAAGGCGAGCAGGAGCCGGAGGAGGAGGAGCCGGAGGAGGAGGCGGCGGCCTGGGACTCCAATTACGACCGCGTCCATGTGAATGTGGAGGTGCAGATGGGCAATGGAGACAAGGCTTGGGGCTACAAGGAAAGGTAGCAAAAAAAAAAGGAGGGTGAGGGCCACACGCCAAGGCCCCCCCACGCCTTTTGGAGTTGCGGGCCATGGCTTTGGACGTGTCTTTAATTCAGGATGACTTTTCTCGACTCGGTGCTGCCGAGCCCAGTTTGGGTTACGAGTCCAGCTTCATAGACGGACGGACGGACGGACGGCGCCGCTTTTTTGAGTTTCGGCGGGAAACATGAAGGAAGTCGGGTAA
>NW_017805065.1:166121-167008 GCF_001891065.2 Hippocampus comes
CCCCGACACGCGGCCAAGGAAAGCCGCTGGCCGGCCGGCTGTGCGCTTTCGGACGTTTCTCAAACGGGACCGATGGAAACTCCCCTTCAGTTGCGGCCAATTTTGGAGCAAGTCTGAAAAGACGTTTTCAAAACAGAGTACGTCGTTTGTCAAATGAGTTGATTTTTTTCGTGCTACTCGGCTTGACTTCAAAAAAAACCAAAAGCCGAGACTTATCAGGATGATTTTTTCCCCCCCCCCCTCTTCTTTTTCTGCCAACCGATTCATGGCATCGCAGTTCAGTTCGCCGGGGGAAAAAAATTTGTTGTGGCGTGACGCAATAATTTGTGATACGCATATCACAAGCAAGATGAAAATCATTTGGTGAGAGTCATCAACCGGGTGGGGGGGGGGTGGGGGTCATTTCTTGGATTCTGCCCAATTTTTTTTTCTTTGAACAAGCTTTGCATTTGATATGATATGACAATGAATTGTGTGAATAAAGTTGACTTTGACATGATAAAAGTTGCTTCTTCTTCTTTTTTTTTTTCTCATAAGCATTTTTATTATTTAAAATAAAAGAAGTCATGAGAAAATGGGAGCGGCTGAATCGAAAATCAATTCGGGGCGAGTGGGCGGTCGGTTGGCGAGGAGGAATCGTCCGTCCCCTTTTTCCCCCCCGGGAGCCGCGAAGAGGCCCCCCGCGCGACGGGTGCGGTTGCCCATTCCTTGGACTTCGGCCTCGACTTGAAAACGCAGCGAGACTTTCCGCGTGCGTGCGTGCGTGCGTGGGCCCGCGCGTCGAACGTCTGAATCACGAGCGCCTCGCCCCTTCCCGGAACGCGCCGCGACTCGGGAGCGTAGCCGTCGTCGCACCCCCCCGTTGCCGCGGCGATGGCCAAACATGA
>NW_017805065.1:167288-182733 GCF_001891065.2 Hippocampus comes
GAGTCTTGCGTGCTCTACGAGAGTTTGAGGCCCGGAACGTTGTTCCTGAGGTTGAGCATCTGCTTCTCCTGGCGCGCCTTCTCCTCCTTGAACGCCGTCTTGTTGGCCTTCTTCTCCAGGCGTCGCTCCTGCAAAATGCAAACGTCGGGATTATTAGCGAGCATGCGGGGGGGGGGCGATCCTTAAAATGTATCGATATTTTTCTCTTTTTCAACCCAAATGGCCAATTTCCCCTTCAATTTTTGGGTCCCGGACACATTTTGGTGTGCCCCCGTTACAACAGACAAACGTTTTTTTTTGGGGTGGGGGGGGGTGTGAGTGTGTTCGACGGGCAGGTGAGCGCGGACCTTGCGCTCCTCCTTGACGGCGTTCTTGCGGGCCTTCCTCTGGTCCTTGCTCTCGTCTTTGCGGCGCGGCAGGTCGGCGGCGCGCGGCAGGTCGGCGCCGTCGATCCCGCCCATTCGCTCCAGCCGCCTGGCGGTGGGACCTTTGGCGGGGAGGACGTCCAGGGGGACGCCCGTCCTGGCGGACACGCGGATGGGCTTCGCCTAGAGGGGGTGGGGGGTTTTAATGGGACAAAAAAGTGCTGCTGCTGCTTCTTTTTATTATTGTTATTTTTTGGAATGGGACAAAAAAAAGTGCTGCTGCTGCTTCTTTTTCTTTTTTTTTGCTGCTTCTTTTTCTTTTTTTTTGCTGCTTCTTTTTATTTTATTTTTTTAATGGGACAAAAGTGTTGTTGCTGCTTTTTTTTTCCCCCCTGCTTCTTTTTATTTTATTATTTTTATTTTTTTAATGGGACAAAAAAGTGCTGCTGCTGCTTCTTTTTATTATTGTTATTTTTTGGAATGGGACAAAAAAAAGTGCTGCTGCTGCTTCTTTTTCTTTTTTTTTGCTGCTTCTTTTTCTTTTTTTTTGCTGCTTCTTTTTATTTTATTTTTTTAATGGGACAAAAGTGTTGTTGCTGCTTTTTTTTTCCCCCCTGCTTCTTTTTATTTTATTATTTTTATTTTTTTAATGGGACAAAAAAGTGCTGCTGCTGCTTCTTTTTATTATTGTTATTTTTTGGAATGGGACAAAAAAAAGTGCTGCTGCTGCTTCTTTTTCTTTTTTTTTGCTGCTTCTTTTTCTTTTTTTTTGCTGCTTCTTTTTATTTTATTTTTTTAATGGGACAAAAGTGTTGTTGCTGCTTTTTTTTTCCCCCCTGCTTCTTTTTATTTTATTATTTTTATTTTTTTAATGGGACAAAAAAGTGCTGCTGCTGCTTCTTTTTATTATTGTTATTTTTTGGAATGGGACAAAAAAAAGTGCTGCTGCTGCTTCTTTTTCTTTTTTTTTGCTGCTTCTTTTTATTTTATTTTTTTAATGGGACAAAAGTGTTGCTGCTGCTTTTTTTTTTCCCCTGCTTCTTTTTATTTTATTATTTTTATTTTTTTAATGGGACAAAAAAGTGCTGCTGCTGCTTCTTTTTATTATTGTTATTTTTTGGAATGGGACAAAAAAAAGTGCTGCTGCTGCTTCTTTTTCTTTTTTTTTGCTGCTTCTTTTTATTTTATTTTTTTAATGGGACAAAAGTGTTGCTGCTGCTTTTTTTTTTCCCCTGCTTCTTTTTATTTTATTATTTTTATTTTTTTAATGGGACAAAAAAGTGCTGCTGCTGCTTCTTTTTATTATTGTTATTTTTTGGAATGGGACAAAAAAAAGTGCTGCTGCTGCTTCTTTTTCTTTTTTTTTGCTGCTTCTTTTTATTTTATTTTTTTAATGGGACAAAAGTGTTGCTGCTGCTTTTTTTTTCCCCTGCTTCTTTTTATTTTATTATTTTTATTTTTTTAATGGGACAAAAAAAGTGCTGCTGCTGCTTCTTTTTATTATTGTTATTATTATTATTTTTTTAATGGGACAAAAAAGTGCTGCTGCTTCTTCTTTCTTCCCCGCAGTGAAAGGTGCAACGTGGTACTCACTGATGATGCTCTCACAGTCCCACTTCTCCTCCGGAGCTCCGACGACCAACATTTCCATCTCCTGCTCCTCGTTGTCGTCGTCATCCTCGTTCTCCTCTTGTAGGACGGGAAGTTGTTTTGGGCCCAAGTCGTCGGGCCTCAGAGCCCTGAAGCGCAAAGGGCGTACGAAGCATGCGATGAGGACCACCACCACCACCACCACCACCACCGCCGGCGTCGCCGCTGCGACAACAACGCAAGAAGCGGCCCCACGCACTCTTTGGCTTTCTGGGCGAAGTAGTCCTTGATGACCTCCTCGAGGCGGGCGCTGTCGGGAGCGAGGTAGCCTTCCAGCTCGGCGTTGTCCAGGGCGCCGATTTCATCCTCGTCAAACTGCTCGTAAAACTAAAACAGGGCATTTGCGCTCAATGTGCCGTTCTTTTGGGGCCCCGGGTGAGGTTTTTTTTTTTTTTTTTGTCATCAAAACAAACTTGAGAGAAAAGAGGGACAACGCTTGCTCATTTTGAAGTAGAAAAAATAAATACGACGGGACGAACATCTCATCAAGAGAGTCTTGCCCCTAACTTGAAAGTCACCGACTCTTACTTTTATTTGCAAACGCCGACGCTTTTACTTTGAAAAGCATCAATCAACAATTTGGCCAACACGTTACAGACGTGAACCGTCAACGATCTCAGTTTGTGCATTTTCAGGACAATGATTCGGGAAATAGAAAAAAATAAAAAATAAATTTAAAAAAAAAAAAAAAAAACGGATTCATTGCAAAAATAATCGTCAGAATAATTGCGTCTTAAAATCACAAAACGGGCAAAAAAGGGCAAAGCGGCGCGCGCACCTTCTCAAAGCGGTCGTCCAGCAGGGTGAGCTGCTCGTTCCTCCGCATCACCGACGACGTCATGGAGTAGTCGGTGAAGCGAGTCCCGGTCTCCTCGTCGTCGAACGGGAACTCCCGAGCGCTGCCGCCCTCCTCGTCCGAAAAGGCGGAGCCGGAGCCGTCGTCGTCATCGTCATCGTCCGCGTCCTCCCACGAGTCCCCGTCCGCGTCCTCGTCTCCTCTGTCGAGCGGGCGGCGCGTCAACGTGCGATAGGTTGGAGTCCAACCTTTACCGAAAGAGCGACGGGCGGCGGTCGGGACTCACCGGACGGGGGCGCGGCCGGCGGCGTTGGCTTTGGCCATGAAGTCGTCCTCCAGCGCGTTGTCGGGGTCGTCAAAGTCAAAGTCCTCGTCCAGGGCGGCCACGATGTCGGGGTCCATGTCCAGGCGCGGCCCTGACACAGTCACAAGTCGGGTATTTTCTTAACTCTTTGAAATGGAACAGCACAAAAGAACAAGGCGCTCGCGGCAAGGGCGCCGCCCCCACGAGGGGAGCTCACCTGAGACGGGAGCGGCTTTGTTGAGGAGGCCCACGTCCTCCTCGAAGTCGGAGGCGAACACCGACGACGGCAGCCGGATGCTCGCCGCCTGCAACGAACGCCGCAAAGAGTCACCGGAGGACCGCGACACCGGAAAAGCAAACGGCGGGACGGAAATCGCATACTTGACTCACTTCCCGTCTAAAATATCTCTGACATCAACACTGCCGATATATAGATTCCGATGACATGAGATCATGGAGGCGGTGACAGTCGATGAACTTACGGGTAGTGACCGCTCCTTCTGGTCAGCGTCGTGCTCACCATCCCGAGCATCATCATCATCATCATCATCATCATCATCAGCGCAAAGGCGCGGCGGCGAGGGTCGGGCGGCCAGAAGCTCCGTGCGTCCGGAAGCTTCCTTCAGGTGCTGCAGGTAATCGTAGTCGTCGTCGAAGAAGACGCCGAAATTCCTCTGCTCCTCCCGCCGCTTCTCCGCGTCCGCCTGCCACGAAGACGCGAACGTCCGGGTTCGTTATCCACACAAGGCTTGTGCGGCGAGTGAACGCCGTTGTCATCAGCGGGGGGTGGGTCACTGTATGGGAAGGCTTTTGAGGGTAAAGCCCGGCAAATCGGCGCACCTTGGCGGCGGGCAGCAGGACGTGCTGGGGCGCTTTCTCATCTGCCGCCAGGGGGTCCCTTTGGCTCCTGTGCACCAGGTGGAAGGTCAACGCCTTCTTCTTCTCAATGAAGGACTTCTTCTTCCGGTGAGGCTGTCAGAAAAACGCACGCAAGAAGAGCGTCCCGCTCGCTCGTCAAACATCTCATAGTGCTGCTTTGACTCGGCTTGAAAGGGGGGGGCGGGGGGGGGGGGCAGGAATTGAGACTGTTCATGACAGATAAGAGTCATTTCTCCACATGATCTCCAAATAAGCTCATTCGTTATGTGAGTGGTGGCTGACCGGTTAACTTCCTATTACAAGTCTCAGACCATTCAATTAGTATCGTTGCTGATATAATAACAATAATAATAATCATACATTTGATTTATAAGCGCCTTTCAAGACACCCAAGGACACTTTACAATTCTTTATGCCAGAGGTACATTCTTTTAAACCAAATAAGTCCTCAAAACGTCTGATTCGTTCAATGTCCTGGAACAAGTGAACACTTGTATTCGTCAACGAAAAAAAAAAAAAACGACACTCTTGCGAACAATAAGACTTTGTCGAAGAAAGATCTAGAAAGTAAGCAACTTGATTAGCAGTTAGCGCCAGCGAGCATCAAGGCTAGCTTGGTAGCTAGTTGGCAAAGACTGGTGCGAATGTGTTTGCCCACCATTTCCTTCTTGCCTTTCTCGGGGTGGGCTATACGCTGAGGTCGTCAAAGCAGACGCTGCAGTATTTTGCTCCCTCTCAAATTTAACGTCATGAAGAGTTAAAAAGACAACATTGGGCCAAGATGTTGGATCACGTTGAGTCCGAACGCCGCCATGCTGTCGTCGCCAGCGGACGGAAACATTACGCGTCCAACATAAGGGGTGCTTACAAACTCAACTTCGCGTTCGATATCGATAATGCGGATATTATAGGGTTGATATCCTCTAAATCATGACACGTTTTCAAAAAATTAAGAGGGACGAAGAAAATTCATCTCGTAAGTGTGCTCAATTCTCGACTGTCTTTATATAATGTCGGGATTGGTACGGTCCGGATTTTTTTTTTCCCGTCAACTTTATTGACAGCCACTTAAAACCACGTTCTGAGACCAAAAGAAAAAGAGTCGGAACCGTTATTATTGTTCTATTTTTTTTGTCTGACGGTTTGGTTCTATTGAGACGGGACACACAAAATTCAAATTCTTTCAAACTGGAGCCATTTTCCTTTCTTTCATTGTGGCCATTTCGCATCACCGGCAAACAATTTGGTGAATGGATTACTGCCCCCTGGAGGATTATCTGTGCAATGTATGGCTTTCAGAGCAAAGTTCCCATGCATACGCGCAGATTCACCAATTTATTTGACCCGTCGTTGCTCTCATTTGCCGAAAAACTCTCACTCGCCGCCTGTGCACACAGGCCAAAACACTACGGCCAAAGTATAACTTGTGGCATCCCAGTGCCAAGGAACTCTGTAAATGGAGGGATTTCTTGCCGTACTTTTCCACCATCTTGTGGCCCCCCCCTCTTGGAATCGACAAGACCCACGTGGACCTGACAGAGCTTCACTTTGGCTTCACTGACTATTGTCATCATATATTTCGATGATTTTGTTTAGTATGAGTGATTAAAAAATATCGACGTGTAGCACTTGGAACGGTTAAAAAAAAAAGACAAGCCACAAAAAAACAAACGTTTCACAGCTTTATTCACAATTTATTGGTTCATTGTGGTGACAGAAAGGAAATCAAAAAGTACCAATCAATCGCAATTTTTAGCCCTCCAACCAACATCTCACATTATTTGCGCCATTTCTGCACCATCAGCGGACAGACCAGAAGGCGGCTTACAACACAAAAAGAAGGAACGTGTATTTAATATGTCCGACTTGGACGAGAAAGGGGACGTTTGTTCTTCTGCTGGCTTTGCTCACGGCGTCTTCTCACACGTTCATGGACAAGACCAGGAACTGACAGAGGGAAGCAAAGAGCAAGTCGAATGAAAAAAACAAGAGGAGCCAAACAAATCGAAACCTCGATACATTCCAGACCCACCCGTGAAAGAGTGAAAATCCGCAACAATGGGGTGAAGGTTTGCGCGAGCTTACCTGCAACATGTTCATTCGAATCCGGCCCTTTTTGTGATCATCCATAGCCTGGAAAACTCCTGAAGAAAGGGGGCGGCGGGGGGGGGGGGGAGGGGGGGGGGAAGCAAAAACAATGAATGGTTGCCCGTCATTCCGCTCACAGCGTGATGATGCTTGCGGCTGCGGGACGTACGGAACATGTTCTCCAGGCGGACGATGCAGGTGAGATAGTCATCAAAGTCGATGCCGTACTTCTCATCGGCAAACCGAAGGCCGAGGAGCTGCAGCAACTGATTATTCAGCTGCATGCCTGCACGACGCGCACACACAACGGCCATTGGACGACTGAAGATAAGAGGCGGTGGAACTAAACCTCTCAAATCTTTTGACCAAAAAAAAAAAAAAAAAAAACGTCCGCGCCAGCGCTAGTCCAAACATACCGTATTGATACATTTACGTTCGAAACACAGCTGTGAAGAAAGCGCATTCTTGCAAGGGTGCGGGTGAGCCGGGGTCTCACCTGCGGCTTTGAGGGCACTGCGGAGCTCGTAGGAGGACATCTTGCCCGAGCGGTCCGTGTCAAAAGAGAGGAAGAGCATCTGCAAAACCACGCAGAAGAAGAAGAAGAAGAAAAGAACCAAAAAGGAGGCACCGGAGCCGAAAGCGCGAGAGGCAGAAGA
This sequence comes from Hippocampus comes, assembly GCF_001891065.2. Classification (NCBI taxonomy): domain Eukaryota; kingdom Metazoa; phylum Chordata; class Actinopteri; order Syngnathiformes; family Syngnathidae; genus Hippocampus; species Hippocampus comes. The sequence continues at coordinate 174,027 of NW_017805065.1, forward strand.
AGAACCGGAAGAAAGAGAACCAGAAGCAGGACCGGAAAGAGCGAGAAGGAGAACCAGAAGAAAGAGGCGGCGCCAAAAAGTACAAAGAGAAGAAGAAGCGGACAAGGTCAACACCTCCCGTCACGCGGCTGCCGGCGGCCGTCGGCCGGGCTCTCACGTACGATCCACTTCTTCATCTTCTCCCAGAAGACCTTGAACTCCTGGAACTCCATCTTGCCCGTGTTGTCCGCCTGCCGTTCTGAGTTAAAGGAAAGGAGCAACCGGGCAACGCCTGCGTCCGACTCACTCGATCGGGCCGCCAAAAAAAAAAAAGAAAGAAAAGGGAAGGATACGTCCATCAGGTTCATGATGCTGTGGCACGTGTGGAGGCTCAGCCCGTCAAACTGGATCTCCTTTCCTGAGGACGGAAACACAGCTCGGCGACGCTCGTACTCGCCCAAAACGAAATTGAAACCCGCGGACAAATTTGCGAGCCCGCCAGCGGCTAACCGGGCTAGCGCACGCGCGCCGGGCCGACGTGTGGACGTACGGCTGCTGAGGACGCCGTTGAGCAGCTGCTGCAGTTCCCTGACGGAGATGGCCCGGTCCTGCACGCCAAAAAAAAAAAAAAGACGTTTTTGGGCCAACTTTGAGACGGCCGACGCAGGCGCCGGTACCGGGAGACTCACCGATCCGGCTAGCTGGTCGAAGAGTCTCCTCAGGCCTTTCTCCTCGTCCGTCTCGTCCTCGGGGGCGCTGGGCGGGGGCGGCTGCGGGGGGGGGAGAGAACCGATCAAACACGGCAGGACCTAGCCGGCGCCGGGTGATTGACGCCCCCCCGGGAAGGTGCGCTCACCTCAGGCAGGTCCGCGTCCACGTCGCTGCCCATCTCCCTGATGACAAACGCAAACAAACGGTCACATTCGGTTTCGATACAGATTCGGATTCAGATGAGTCAGGGGATTCAAAACAAAAAAAAAAAAAAAAAAAAGGGTTCATCCGATCATGATTGCGGAATGATTTGGCAAAAGCATTTTCCATCTCGCTTGACTTTTTTTTTTTTTGCATTTGCTCATTTGGCGACGGCAACTCCGAAGCAATCGTCCAATTTGTCGGCTCCACGAACGACACACTCACAGGGCGGCCACCTTCTTCTCGGAGAAGATGCGCACCAGGAAGTCGGCCTCGCGGTGCGGCTGGAAGGTGGTGGGCACCAGCAGGTAGCGGCCGGGCGGCAGCGTGAAGCGCTCCGACACCTCGCGCAGGTTGATGTAGGTCTTGCTGCGAGCTTTGGACGCGTGCGTGCGGAAGAAATCTTTGCCCTGCTGCTCGGCGCTGTTGGGAGCCTGGGCGACAAAGGCGCTCTCTGGTCAAGAAGCCGTACGATCGGGCAAAAAAAAAAAAAACGCGCCGGCCGTATCGCTCGTCTTCAACTGCGTCCGGTGGAGACGACCGTATTTTCCGCACTAAAAGGCGCACAATTTTTTTTCATATATTGGTCGCACTGGATTATAAGGCGCAATCTACAACGCATCCACTAGATGGAGCGACACTCCTTCCGTTCGTTCGACTCGAGAGGCGTTCACGAGCGCCTCGGAAAAACGTCAATTCACGATGAAACTCCGAAAAAAATGGAAAATAATTCATCAAAACAGAAAATCAAGCGAGGAAATCACAAAATAAATTCGATAGACCTCGTAGACGGCAAATCCGATGGTCTCCAGGTCCATGCCCTCCTTCCTCAGCTGCCGTCGGTTCTTCTGCATCAGCGCGATGACCACGCTGCACATGTCGTCCTCGTCGTCGGCGTCCGCCAGCTCCAGCTTGAACTGCGGGTTGGTCCAGAAGGTGTCTGCCCAAATGACGCGCGACAAACGCTCAGGCCCCCCCCCAAAAAAAATCACACGGAAGCCAGTCCAACAAGTAGCAAGTGTCTCACCGATGAAGTTTCTGCAGCCGCCGGCGGTGGAGCCGCGGATCCACTGGCCCTCGAACAATTGCGCCTCCCAGTGACGCTTGGTGTCGTCGCTCAGCGCGTCCGGCGTCATGTTGCAGATCTCCACCTTGTCGAAGTTGGAGCGAAAGTCCTCAAAAGTCATCCTGAGCGCACGCAAAAGAGAGATTCTTGAAACGCAAGCCGACAACTCGGAAACCTTTGGTCGTTTTTCGCCGGGTTTGACGGCGATGCGCATTCCGCGCAAATTAAAAAAAAAAAACAAAAAAAAAAACACGGGAATCATTTCATGAAATAAAACCACCAAATAATTGGTTTAAATAGGACCCCCCTCCCACCCACACCCACACACAAAACTATCAATTTGGGAATCTCCCGTTTCGGTTGTTTCGGGAAGAACAAACGGAGTCAAAAAGACTGACCAGAATTCGCCGTCTTCGGAGGCGTGCTGCAGAATTCGCCTTTTCTCCGCTTGGTCCACGTAGTCCCACTCGCGGGAACTGCCGGCAAAAACAACAAAAGGAGCGGTCGCCAGGCAGTGACAAAGCACCGTATCGACCCCAAAAACGGACTGGTCACCGGCCAACATGAGCGGATTTATTACACCCCCCCCCTGAAAAATGGACTTTTATCAGTCGATGACAGGACACGTACATAAAAACAAACAAAAACAAGACTGGTCAATGACGATGAAAAAAATGGAGCGGAAAAATGAAAAGAGTGGTCGCCATCCAATGTCAGGTGAGATAAAGAGCGGTCGCCATTGACGGACGGCCCTACCCGTCGCTCCAGGGTCCGTTCCACTCCACCTGACCCCAGGGGTTCCTCACGCGCACCAATTTGACCCTTTGACCTCGGCAATTGACCTCCTGCAGGCCGGTGATGGAGTAGGCGTGACCTTTGACCAGGCCGCTGCTGGTCTTGGCCTCCGACTCGGCCGAGCTGCTGATCTGCAAACCCAAAAAGTGTGAGAATCGTCAACACGTCAGGCTTTTAGTCTTTCGTTTGTAGTCGCGCCGATCACTCTGACGGACGAAACGTCCGTCGCTTTTTTTTTTTAAAAAGCCTCCCGGTCATTGGGCGATCGTCGGTGACGGGATGCTCGTTTCCATCCCTTTCTTCAAAAACAGGACGCGAGTTCAAATCGGCGAGACGGAAAAAGGAATCAAGCGATGACGATTCCGTGTCTGCTTTGGTCTCGTCGGTGACGGGACAGAAAATCGTCTCAAAGGATCGATGCCTTTCAAAGTAAAAGCGGTTGTCTGATTTGGAAAAATACACCGTCGATGCGTCCCTTCAAGCAAGGGGTGCGGCCTCGTCGGTGACAATTAAAAGCTTTGACTCCAGCTCCAGAAAGAACCTGCGCCAATGCTTCTTGCCAGTGTATTCATTTCGTCTTTGCACGTTCCCGTTCAATCGGCAGACCGAGCTGGGCTTCGTCAGCATAATTTCTTTCTTTATTTATTTAAGTGTTTCTATCTTTTTCCGTTCGTCGGCAATGAGCATGAGAAAATGGCAGCAAAAGTTTTTTGTTTTGGAAAAGGCCGATTTTTCTTCCGAAATCCAGAGAAAATGAGCTTTTTGTCAAAGCGTGCATTTCAAGTTGGACACTATTTTTTTGCTTTTGTGACATCTCAAATACCTCAACAATGCGTTCCTCCTCCAAAATAATATTACAAAAAATGTTTGTAGGGCAAAATAATTTATTTGCACGTAAGACTATTGAACTATGAACAGAGTGCAAATGGACTTTTACACCACTGCCACCTGGTGGCCATTTTTTTTTTTTTTTACTATTTCACATTGCAGTCAAGCCTGCTTCTTCAGTGAGAAGTTGCATCAGACTCTCTTGCACCCCCCCCCCCCATGAAAAACGTGATTGACGCCTTTAGACGTCATGGGGAGGCGGGGGACTATTGCGTTAATTGACGCTCTTTAGACGTCAAAGGGTTTGATTGAGTTAAAGACGCTTACGTCGATGGAGCATCCCATCATGGATCCTCGGTCCAGCGCCTTCTTCATGATGCCAAAGAGTTTGGCGTTGGATTTTTTGGTGTCGTGCATCTCGCCCACGCCGCCCGTAAAGTCCTCCATGGCCTCCATGGTGCTGCCGCCCTTCAGAGACTCGTAGCTGCCGTGCAGCCTGCGGACGGACGGACGCGGCAAATTATTCACTCGCTCGCTTGGTGGAGCCTCACCACGGCAGATGGTAGCTTTGGTGGAGGAGACCAGCTGGGGCAGCCGCCGTGGCGCTTACTTGGCGTAGGCTTTCTCCAGCAGGGCGCTCCAGAACTCGTTGTTGGAGGCCGAGTGAAGCAAGATGAGCTGGCCGCGCACCGACGGCAGACGGTCGTCCACCACCACGTCCAGCCACTTGTTGTGCTGCCAAAACTGACACGGAAAAACGGGCCCGCTCGATGAGTGCCCCCCCCCGGCGGGCAGGGAGGCGGGAAAAACTCTTCCGAAAAAAAGGAAAAACGTACTCGACAAATGTCAACACCGAGACAATTTGCAATTGCAAGAAAAATGGAGTCGATCGTTCGCTTTTGTGGGACAAATCAAACAACGCGGCGTGCCAGATGTGGGCGATATTTATTTTTATGAATATTTATTTATTTTTTCCCCCCGAGTTCTCGCACTTCCTGTTGAATTTGCCGTTCGCTGGTTTTGCGGCGTCGTCGAACGGTCGTTTTATCGAAGAAATGTTTCTCGACGGATACACAGACGGCCGATGGGACGGGCGTCAACCTGGAAGTGGAAGATGCCGGCGTAGCGCTGATCAAAGTCCTGGTCGTGGGGGACCACCCGGGCCAGAGCGTCCTTCTTCAGAGTCAAGGATGCGATGGCGGCGAGCAGCCAGCAGTCGCCTGTGGAGAAGCGCACACGCAGTTTTAAGTTGAGTTAACCCGTTCACTCCTCAAAGACGTTTTTAAACGTCTTTTCGGACTTGGCCCAGAATTGGCTGGGACTGAATGAGTTTTAATGACCGGCAGTTTTTTAATGGAGTTGTCAGTAGCTTGAGTTTAAGTCGGAGTGTAATATATACGTTATTTATATCTACTTTTTTTCCACGGTATTTTTTTTTTGTCCCGTTTTGACCTTTTTTTTTTCTTTTTTTTAAATTTCAGTTTGTTTGAACGAGTTTTGAGCAAACGTTTGGTTGTTTTCATCCGTTTCAGTTGCGGTAGATGCTCCGCTTGATGTTTTTGAATCAGATTTTGGAGTCATTTTAGTTTTGACTGATACTCGACATCACATGTGTCAAACTCAAGGCCCGGGGGCCAGATGTGGCCCCGCCATATCATTTTAAGTGGCCCGCAAAAGCAAATCAAAGACGTCAACTTCCATGATACTTGTTCAAAATGCGGACCAAAATGTCCAATTTTCATCCGTCATAAATCAGTGACATATTGTAAGCATTTTCTTGTGACCAAACCCCCCTCGTTACAGTTACTGAAACAAGAGTTGAAGGAAACGTTACTCTCGACTTCTTTCGATGGTTTCAGTCATCGTGGTCCTACAAGGGAAACGGTAATTATAACGTGGCCCGTGACAAAAAATGAGTTTGACACTCCTGCTCTACATGGCGCATTTGTTGCGTGCGAGAAGTTTCAAATTTAAGGTGCTACATTTTTCCCCCACATGCCTCCGGAGTTGTTTTGGGATTTCTTGACCTAAGTACCTGTCCGGAGTACTTGAGCCGCAACACTGGTGGCTATGTACGTACCCAGCTGTCCCTGGCAGATGTCCGTCCGGGTGGCGTCGCCCACGATGAACTTGGGGTTGGCGCACAGCTCCTGAGGAGACAAAATGGGGGATGGGGTGGGGGGTGAGGAGGACGACGACGACAAAAGAATGAGGGGAATGAGGAGGAGAATGACGAGAACAGGTTCAGTGACGTGTCAGCGAAGGGCAGGTATGTTCACATTCCGAGCTTATCAATCCAAAAACACACACAGACTACACATTTCTAGGTGGGGTGTGTGCGCGCGCACAGCGCGTAGTAAGTCGGCGGATGGCGGAACACGGCCCCGAGCCAATCGGAGCACTCGGAAGAAGCTCCGCGCCTCTCCTTTGCCAAGCAAAAAAAAAAATTGCGCAACACTTGACAGGTCCTGTCGCAAAAAGACGCGCGCGCACGCACGCATGTGCCGTGTCTTTGATAGGTCACATGACAAACAACGCACACGGACACACGCACACACACACACACCCTCAGCCGGACGCATGGATCAAAATGCCGGTGGAGCAAATCCCTCCGCGCACAAACACGCAGAAACGAAAAGCGGCAGACACATCCATGCGACAGTTCTATTTTGACGTCTCGTTTTGACACGAGCAAAGCAACACAAATGGGTCACCCGACACACGATACTGTATTGGCCCGAATATAAGACGTTTTTTTTTTTTTGCATTGAAATAAGACGTGAAAAAAAAAGTGAGGGTCGTCTTATATTCGGGGTCTAGACATCATACACATTCACGACGCTAGATGGCGCCAAATATCATCGAAGCGAATGCTGAACTTGACTCCCCCAGGCCAAAGTGAACCCCCGTCACGAAAAATAAAAAGAAAAATAGCGGTCGCACGAAGAAGAAAAATTAAAAAAATAGCAGTAATAAAGAAAAGAGAATAACGGAAGAGACAACAGAAAATGGAGAAACGTCAGCGACAAATCTGGAGAAAAGTGGGTCGAAGATTGGCCAGGTTAACCGGCAGCTGAGGAGAAGTTACGGTGTAAACTTCAAGATGCTTTTTCTCTCAAATATATTGTTATAATCATTTGTTTCAGATGTACTATAATTATTTTCTGTATAAAAATTAATTTTGGTGTTCCAAAAGTCTTTTTTTCAAACTTGAGTCTTGAAAAAGAGGGGCTCGTCTTATAATCAGGGCCGTCTTACATTCGGGCCAATATGGTACGTACACATGCAAGCGTTGTGTCTTTGATTGTTCATCTGGCATTCTCTTTGACGTGACATTTAGCGCGCACATACCCGAGGTAAGACCGTCTTCGATGTGCCATAGTGCCGGCGGGGGCGGAAAACGCGCGACTACATACCGGGGGCCTCTTCCACTCCAGCCGGACGGGAACGGCCTGGCTGAAGAAGAGCGACGAGTCCTCGGCGGGGAAGTCGGGGTCCTCGAACAGGACGCGCCTCTGCAGGCATTCCTGACGCAGCTGGCCGAAGGAGCGGCCGTCCATCTGCGTGTCGATGGCGTCGCGGCCCCCCGCCGGGGCGGACCGGAGGGGCATGATGCTGGCGGCTGGACGAGACGGCGGGGGAGTGAGGCGGCAGCGGCGGCGGCGGCGGGGCCGTTTGTCACCTGCGCCGCGCGACGTTCTCGGGTCGCCCCCTCCACGCCCTCCCGGCAAACGGGTTTGGTCTCTCGGGCCTCGCCCCGCCGCATTCTGCGCTCTGGAATGTGGAGGGCCAAAGAGCACAAAGAGGGGAAGTGTCAACAACACTCGACGACAGGAACTTGCTGGTTCGGTGGCAATCGCGGCCGCTTCCTGTCATTACTATTTTGTTGTCACTCATTTCATTGGAAAAATGCGGTACAAAAAAAAAAAAATCACGAAAAAAAATGTTGCCGACAGCCCGGACGACAAACCCGACCGACCCCCCTCGGAATCGGACCGGCGTCGCTCAGCCATGTGATGTCAATCAGCATCAAAAGAGCTGCATCATAGTTTTTTTTTATTCAGTTAGTTGTCATGAGTATTTTGTATTTATACATAGTCATGGTGCATTAGTTGAATGCACAATGACCCGCACCCCGAAAAAAAGACATTTAAAAGGAGGGCAGGAGGAGTCTTGAGGGGGGGGGGGGGCAGCATGCATGCAAAACAGTGGCTTCACGTTGAAGTCTGCCGTGGGCCGGAAACCTCCGTGGACATTTACTTTAATTCAAGGCCACGAGAGGCGACAAAAGCAAAAAAAAAAAAAAAAAATCACAGAGAAACTGAACGCGGGACGACAAACCACCGAATTAATGAACAAGTTGGGATTAAAAAAACTAGAGGTGTGAAATGGCGCGTTCATTGCGATTAATTAATAACAAGCGTTTTAGTGCGTTCAAAATTTTAATCGCGTCCACCGATATTTTAATCGCTTTTTTTTTTTCTTCAATTTTTAAACTTTGGAGATTTACATAAACAAACAAAACGCTGATATTCCCCCCTCATTCGTGGTCGAAACTAAAGGTTGCAGGTCGGACTTTTAACGAGTCTCAAATACAACAGAAAGTAAACGGCTAGGACGGAATCTGTCCGAGTCTGCTGCAAAAAAACAATAAAATGCTTTCTAATGCCACATTTTTCTTTTAATCTTTTGAGCTGCCTCAATCATGTCAAGAATTTCAAAAGAAAATAGGGAGTTTCTCAGTCATTTTTAGATGAGATTAAAATTAAATTAATTATGTCAATTAATTACAGACCCCAATTAATTGATTGCACACATTTTTTTAATCGCCTGACGGCACTATAAAAAAAAACCAAAACAAAACAAAACAAAAAAACAGCCCCAAAGAGATGGATGAACATCGGAATCTGCTTCTTTGCTATTCCACGAGGGCAAGATGGCGCACAGTGAACAGAAAACGTTGGCCTCGAAAAGCCAACGCCAAGGGAAAGTTGCTTGGCCGGGATGTCGCAGTCACCAACCAAAGGCTGGTTTGGCCCCTCGTCGGCACAAGCGTCCGCAAATACGTCAAGCGAGGGCTCGGCCGCTCCGGCGACAATGTGAAACGTGCTCACCCGAAGGGGGGGG
>NW_017805065.1:182873-199722 GCF_001891065.2 Hippocampus comes
GGCGCCCCCCCCCGCCGCCAGCGGCAGCGCGCCGCGCACGTCCCACATTCGCACCGTGTTGTCGGCGGACGAGGACGCCACCAGGCCGCTGTCGGGGCTGAAGGACAGGCCGGTGACGGCGTCCGAGTGGCCCCGCAGGTCCTTGAGGAGCGCCCCCGAGGCCAGGTCCCACAGCTTGACGCGCTGGTCCTCGCCGCCCGAGGCCAAGTACTTGCCGTCGGGCGAGAAGGCCAGCGCCAGCACGGGCCCGCGGTGGCCGGTGAAGAGGCGCACCGAGGCCCCCTGCTGGGCGCTCCACAGCCGCACCGTCTTGTCGCTGGAGCCGGTGGCCAGGTAGTTGGAGTTGGGGTGGAAGCGGACGCAGTCCACGTCGGCCAGGTGCCCGGCGTAGACGCGCAGCGGGTACGCCCGCGAGAAGGTCCAGAGGCGGGCGCTGCGGTCCTGCGAGCCGCTGGCGAAGTAGAGGCTGCACGGGCTCACGTCCACGTCCCACACCGGGTAGGCGTGGCCCTGGTAGAGCGCCGTGTTGGTGAAGCTGCCCAGGTCCCAGTAGCGCACGCTGGTGTCCTCCGAGCAGGACAGCAGGCCCGAGCTGTCCGTCAGGAAGGCCGTCCGGAACACGGGGCCGCTGTGGCCGCGCAGCATCTTGATCTCGCTGCCCGAGGCGTCCTCCTCGTCCATCTGGGGTTAGGCTTTGCTCAATTTATTCTTTCTTGGGGAAGAAGAAGGAAAGGAAGGCCGCAAAGTACTCACGTCCTCCTCCAGGACGTCGCAGGCCAGGCGCACCCGCGACACATCGCTCACGTGCGGCTTGGCCTTGAGTTTGCGGGCGCGGAGGCTCCACAGCTTGACGGCGGAGTTGTCGAAGCCGGCGGCCAGCAGGCGGCTGTCGGGCGACACCTCGGCGGTGTTGAGCAGCTGCTCCGTGTGCCGGAAGGCGTAGAAGCACACGGTGGTGAGCGAGGGCGGACCCTCGCGGACTTTCTTGATGCAGTCGCGCAGCGCCTCCAGGGCCGCCTGGTTCTGCTGCTCGCCCGCCGCCGCCGCCGCCGCCTCGCCGCCGTCCGCTCTCGCCCGGGTGGAGTCGGGGGCGCCGGCGGACGGGGCCGTCCCCGCCCCGTAAAGCTGGTAGTCGGTCCGTTTGGAGGCGCTCACCTACGGAAAGCGGGTGGGGCGTATTTTTTGATTGAGATGGCGCTTTTACGAAGGCCGCAGATGTCAACGATCGCTTTCCCCGAGAGCGGATCTTTGGAAATGCGACATTTCAAGCAAATTGCGACTGATATCAAATCTACGACAAAGAATGTCAAAAAAAAAGAGAGAGCCAGGACTGAATTCTTTCAAAATAAAAGGGGGGATGGACCTGTTTATGCACATGCGTGCACGCACACTACTAAATACTACTACGACTAAACGGTGTGCAAGGGTGTCAAATGTAACATTCTTAGAGTGGTGATTATTTTGAAAATACATTCTTTTGGTTGGTTGGTTGGTTGGTTTCAACCAATCAGCGCCGACGCAACCGACCTCACAGATCGAAGAAGCTTTGATCGATGACAACAGCTAAGCTAAGCTAGCCGAGACGACGCGGCGCTCGAAGACGGACGCACACGTATTTCTGCTCATCTGTGTGTTTCCCTTTTTGTCCAAATATATATATATTTTTTTTTTTGACTACAACAACTGTATTGTCCACGGTGTGCAAGCATGTTTATAAAGAGACGAAAATCTCTTGACTGTTACTAGCGTTAGTGCCTCAACGTGGCTACGCTTTTGTGAAAGCAAAACAACGAACTCAAACGCGTGCTCGTTCAGATCGAAGAAGCTTTGATCGATGACAACAGCTAAGCTAAGCTAGCCGAGACGACGCGGCGCTCGAAGACGGACGCACACGTATTTCTGCTCATCTGTGTGTTTCCCTTTTTGTCCAAATATATATATATATTTTTTTTTGACTACAACAACTGTATTGTCCACGGTGTGCAAGCATGTTTATAAAGAGACGAAAATCTCTTGACTGTTACTAGCGTTAGTGCCTCAACGTGGCTACGCTTTTGTGAAAGCAAAACAACGAACTCAAACGCGTGCTCGTTCAATGTTGTCAACTCATATCCGGATTGATTTGAGGCAGTTCAATTTTCATGAAAATTTGAAAATCCGGAGGACTTTCGTCACTGATCGAAAGCTGATTCTCATGACTGTCGTCGTTGCTATTTTACAGAACAAACGCCGCGGTCGGACGCTTGAGCCTTCACGAAAGCAAAAAATTACTGGCGTCGAGGTCACTGTTGCCACGAAATCTATCTTTGATCAAAAAGCTTGTTTGCTTGTCCAAAACGGGCGACTCCCACGAAAAAGTTGGGACCGCGAATGACACATCGCCGCCGTTCGCCGCCAAACCCGATGACGGCGGAGCGGAAAGACTCGCGCGCGGCGTTCGCGCGGCGAAGACGGCGGAACCGGGCTTCCCGCGCTCACCTCCAGCTGCAGGTGCGCCGCGAGGACCCTGCAGATGGCGCCGTTGTCGTCGCTCTGCAGGTAGCGCAGCAGGTAGTCGTGGGCGCCCTCGCTGAGGCGCACCACGTACTTGTGCTCCAGGAAGGCGGCGAGGCGGGGGCTGGCCGCCGCATCGGCGGCGCCGAGGACGTGGCGCAGCTGCTCGGCGGTGGCCCGCTGATCGGCGTCCTGCAGGAAGGCGGCGTGGAAGCGCGCGTGAAAGCCGTCCGCCGCCGACTTGAGGCCGCAGCGCACCATGTCCAGGTGGAGGTGGACGAAGAGCGGGTACAGGAGCGCGCTCACTTCCTTGGCCCACGAGATGTCGGCTTCTGAAGCCGCCGGAAAAAAAAAATGACGAGTTCAACTTCAATTTTCAAAGATAATGAAGCGATTAATTTGATGATGATTTCGAATAACCGCTGCGCCACTCCAATTACCATGCCGACCTTCACTTTGAACTGCTCGAATTGCTTTTTTTTGGGCGACGCGACAACGACGCCAGCGCGGCGAAACGCCAGCGCGGCGAGGCAAAAATCCAGAGGACTTTGGTCCTACCTGACAGGAAGCAGCGCAGCCTGGCGTACTGCGACTCGTATTGCTGCGGGTCAGACTGGCACGGCGCCGCCGACACCACGTTGGCGCACCCCGACTCGCTCTGGACTGCGCGCACGCACAAGGACACACACACACACAGGAAGTGGCAAAGTTCATGGGAAAGACCTCAAAAGTTACAGTCGTAGATACTGGGAGTAGATACTTTTTGACGTTTCCGCTGCGGGGTTAAAATTCGGTTTGCATTTTTCACACGAGTTCATTTTTGTGTCCGTTTGACATTTTTTTTTTCCCCCAAATCAGTTTTAATGAGGATTTCAAAGCAGGTTATGATACTTTTTTTATTTTTTTTTCGACAACGCTTCGCTTCAGTTGGGTTTTTTAAGAGTTTTAGCATTGGTTTTAGTTTTACATAAATATCTAGATCCATAAATCTACATCTACGTATATGGAGTATTTATTGATTTGTTGAGTCCAGAAAAGACCACAATAAGTCAGCATGATGAAGCGTTCAATCTACTTTCTTCGATCTGGCCGAACAGAAACATTGAACTCATTCAAATGAACCTCATGCATGAAACTAATTGACAAAGACGAAAGCGAAGGACATTTTCACTAGAATTTAATACTAAGGTAAAACATTTCAACTACTTGTTTTTTGAAAGATGAAATCTTAGTGAGAGAATAAAATAATTTCTTCGATAGACCGCTTCCTTTGTGAAAAAAAAAAAAAAAGCTTGCCCCCCCCCTGCTGGAAACGAATAATTGAGGGATGTTATAGCACCACCTAGAGGATCTTCTTTGGACCTGCAGTCCATGTGTCACCTCGATTGGACAACCGCATCCTGTGTTTCAGAAAGGTGACTTGAGGCAGAAATATCATGACATATGTAACTTAAAAAAAAAAAAAAAAAAAATACTTTAAAAAAAAACCTAACGTATTTTTTAAATTCATAATTTGACTTTAAAAGTAAGGTCAGATAAGCAAAGTTTACGATTCTTCCCAATATGAGAATACGAGATGGATGTGATCCGTCTATGTATGGCGTATTACCGTATTGTTATTATTATTATTATTTTTAATAATCTTACCGGTGAGGCTGGCAGCCATCTCCTCAGCCGTCTGGAAGAGTTTGGTGGCTTTCAGGGAGCCGTCGGCCACATCCACATACTGCCTGCGCTTGAGGTACTGAGTCACGGCGTACTGGATCTGCTCCGTGCGGACGCGCTTCATAACCTGCCGGCAAAACATCCCCACGCTCAGGATCACCGATGCATCGGCACGAAGACGCAAATTGGCAGACCGGATCAGGGCGATCGGCGGCGTAGCACATATTGTCGTCCGGAACCTTTTCTGTCAGTCTCGGAGTTTCAAATAAGTGACTGACCTCGCCGCAGCAACGTTCACCGCGGTCAGTAGCGAGTGACGCCGAATCCACGATCATAGAATTCTTATGATATTTTTTTTTTCTTAACGATTCATGGGGGGAAAAACTATTTGACAGATGAATGGCTTGTTCAACAAACGGTTCGTCGCAGCGCTGAGCCAGACCTTTCTCTGCATCCACTTGACATGTTTATCACCCTGCTTTCTTCTCATCTGTTGGATCATTCCACGACTCTGCCGTTTGCCTTCAAGCCGTCCGGCCTTCAGCTAGTGGCCAAGGCTAGCGACTCCTCCACTGCCGTGCTACGTTCGTGGCGCTCCTAACATAATCCACCACCGGATCCTTAGGAAAGCGCCATATAGAACCAAAGCTGCTACGTTCTAAATTATGAGGAAAATAATGTCAAAAAGTATCGATTGATGCTGCGGGTCAGACTGACCCGTTCCAAAGTTGTACGCCAGTCAATGGCCGTAAGGCATGGCCCCCACTCAAGACCTGAAACGCTGCAGTGCATGACTGCATCATTCAGTTTACCACGACAGAGATCCCTCGCTATGTTGCGGTTTGTTTATCGTGGCGTCAGTTCATTGCGGATTTTTTTCAAACATATTCATTAAAAAAATAATAAAATAAATGAGGCTAGCGACTCCTCCACTGCCGTGGCGCTCCTAACATAATCCACATTTTAATTACCACCACCGGATTTGTTTATCGTGGCGTCAGTTCATTGCGGATTTTTTTCAAACATATTCATTAAAAAAATAATAAAATAAATTAATAAGTCCGCAAACGGTTCGCAAGAAGCAGAGAAAGTCAGCAAAACAACAGCGAGTCACATAGAGCAACATATACAGTACTACATGTATGTGTTTTAATGTATTTTGTTAGTCATACACGAACCTAACTTATACATGTTTCAATCTATTAGTATACAGCGTTAAGTAATGTTAATTACAACAAAATTGACTTCTACAAGCATTGTATACCATTAAATTTGGCCGTATAAATATTTTTTATACTCACACACGTGTACATGTACCCATGGGGGGGGGGGCGCTCGCTCACTTCTCGCATTTTCGTTTATCGCGGGTTGTTTTGGTCCCCCATTAACCGCGATAAACGAGACATGGCTGTATTCGTCGCTGACGATGGCTCGTGAAGAACCCGTGACCGCGTTTTTTCATCACACCTTTTTCAAAATTTCGAAAACAGTTGCAGAATTTATAGTTGCCAGTCCTCCCCTGGAGAAAACGTCTGGGTAACAAAGGCCGACGTTCCAATCCCTAAACGCATCATTTCGTCTCCTGTAGATTTGTCTATGCTCCAGCCGAATGTGACGTCAACGAGTCGAACCCGCACGCGCGTTTATGGGTTGGACCCACCGCATGTTAGATTTTTTTTCGGCCACATCCAAGGCTAATTCAAACCATGTTCTCAACGACAAACGACGTTAAACCAATCTACATCTATTTTTACATATGTAGTGTAACAACTCCCGAAGGTCGTTATTCCCGACTTTCCGTTTTAGTGTGTGTGAGGTCGAGGAGCTAACGGCTAACTTCTTTCCTCCGCCAATGGGCTCCGACGTTTAGCGGGCTTTCCCAAATGCACCGGTCACCGGCTTTCAACTCACTGCATCCCCCTCCGGTTCCCTCAACGATCCCCGGCTGGTTCCACTCCGGTCGGGCTCAGTCGAACAAACATGACGAGTTTCTCTTGTGCTCCATCTAGTCGTCCCGCCTCGGGGTCAGCCTCCATCACACTGACGTTCCTCCTCCTTTGTTGTTCAGCGCAGGTGTGCACAAAACTTTTAAGACTCACTACCGACTTCCGACGTTTAGCGGGCTTTTCAAATGCACAGGTCACCGGCTTCAACTCACTGCATCCCCCTCCGGTTCCCTCAACGATCCCCGGCTGGTTCCACTCCGGTCGGGCTCAGTCGAACAAACATGACGAGTTTCTCTTGTGCTCCATCTAGTCGTCCCGCCTCGGGGTCAGCCTCCATCACACTGACGTTCCTCCTCCTTTGTTGTTCAGCGCAGGTGTGCACAAAACTTTTAAGACTCACTACCGACCCCTTTGGACGGGAGTGTGAAGCACAACTTGTCTGGAATACGGTGACCAAACCCTTCCTGGCCAGAATGTATCAAGCCACCGGCGGCCATCTTACGTTGCCAATCGTAAAACCCGCCCGGATTGCAGTTCAAGCAAGTCATTGCATTTTAACACTTGAGCCTTCGCCTCAAAATCATTGAAACGATCATTGCAAATGACTCTCTCCGGTGTCATTTACCGCCATTCTAAATACAACAAGTACTTTTTAAATGACTTTTCAAATCTTCTCGCCCAAATCTGGCTCACATAAAGTCATATCAGTGGCCCTTGTTCATCCCATTCTGCGGATTTGGTTACCCTGGCTCCTTACCTTTAGCCAACAGTCTCCAACTTGGCTCTTCAACTGGACAGGGATTTAAAATTGGAGCGGCAAATGGGTGCCATTGTTCAATCCAGCTTCTTTCATTTTAGGCAGCTGGCTAAAGTAAAGCCTCTCCTTTCCCAAAAGCACATCTCGACTAGATTACTCTCATGCACTTGACGATGCATGAGACGACCAATCCTCCATGAAGCGCCTCCAGTTGGTCCAGAATGCAGTTGCTCCCCTCTTGACTGGTACTTCTAAGAGGGAGTAAAGAACTCTTACTCTGGCATTCATTCACTGGCTTGCCTCATCCCTGCATCAACATGAGCAGGTTCATGCCAGGTTCAAGCAAGTCATGTGTCATCATTTACGAAATCAGAGGCATCAAGGAGCTTTTCAATGACATCACACAAGATGCACTTGGAAACTGACGACTCCTTCGTTCTTGTCTATTTGCATCAGCTCAGAAACCATCAAGACATACGCATGCATGCGCACAGACACGCACGCACGCACACACACACACACACACGCCAAGTCTGTTACACGCACAGTTGTGTTGAGGCACATTGATGACGTGCTGATTCAATAAAGTATATTCAGGTTTGAAGGAGAAAAAAAAAAAGATCACAAATCTCCAAATTGTGAAAAGAATGTCCCAATTTTCCTGAGATGCTGCGGTGCACACTTAAGGAAAAGTCAGTTTGGTCCTCAGCTTCTTGATGGGGGTGTGTCCTGTGTTGTCATGACAACAGTCTCTCCGGGAGGGGTGGAGGGTGGTTCTCCAAAATTGGGGAATTCTTTTTGCTAAGGTCACATGGTCAGTGGGCAACTAGTTGCTAAATTATGTGCTACTTGGTCACATCTCACGAGTTGACATGTTCACGAGGAGTCGTAGCACACAGTTGTCAATTAGTGCGGCTTTGGCTCGCTAGTAGTGCTGTTGTCCTACTATTGAGGACAAAGAGCGTACTATTACCTGGACCCTAAGCGGGATATTGAATTTTTGGACTCGTTCATACTAATCGCACGAGTAGGCCAAAAGTGACGCTTGTAGCGGAGCAAAAATGTTGTCGTTCTACTCGCGGCACTGGATTGTCTTTACACGGGAGGGCACAGAGTCTCCCAGACGTTGAGCTTCCGCACATCCGCCGAGCGCTCAGACGGCTTTTCCCGTCAAGGACGTCGCCGCTCGTCCGCCATCTTGTTTCTGTTAACGGCAGCGTCGGCGGAGGGTCACCTCTTCTGCTCCCAGATCTCGGCCATGTTGAGGTCCAAAGTCTCGAGGTTCTTGAGGGCCTGCACGTTCTCCGTGTAGAAGGCCACGTCCACCACCACCAGCCTGAGAATACACGCCGACAGTCCACACTGATTTTCAAAGGACGGGCGGGTACAGACAATGATGTTCCACTCCTTTCCACTAGAGGGCAGTGTTTTCCCTGATTAAAAAAAAAAAATCGGCAAAAGATTGACTCGACTGTTTGAACTCCCAAAATGTGGACAACGTCATTATTTTCCCAAGCTCGAGGAAAAACATGAATTGATTGGTTGCTGATCAATCAATTCATTGCTCTACCCATCTTCTTTTGGATTGTATGACACTACCCCGCTGGTGGCCAGGCTGGGCACAGCAGAGGGGGGGCCACGCAATGTCAACGGACCCGTAACGGACAACGTTGCAGAGCGTACGAGCGAGTTACCCGTGCTGTGGCCCGCCGTCGTTGACGACGCCGAGTCGAATCAGCTGCCTCTTCAGGTTCATCTTCAAGCTGAGGTTGATCCGGTCAAATAGCATCTACAAATACGCACAAACGTGTGTCAGCCGATTGGCCGCGGGAGGCCCAAACGGGAAGCGGTGTTGCACGGCGTACCTGCGTCTGCTCAGGCGGCAGGAGGTCGTTGATGGCCTCGTGCATCTTGACCATCTGCTTGCACACGTTGCGGAAACACGACGACGGCATCGGGGCCTTCACCTCATACTGCGCCGATGCCGTAACAGAGAAGGGGGAAGAAAAAAAAAAAAAAAGAATGACAGGAGGGAGGGAATTCAGGATTCACTCACGCAACGATTCAAATTTTTTAAAATCTTTTTTAATGTTTTTTTTTTTAACAAAATGAATGACTCTATATATATAGAACCAACAGATGCTGCATTTGGTGACAAACAGTAACTGATTTTCAATTATTTGGGGTTGATTTTAAATCAATTTCGGGTGAATCGTTACATCCCGAACAAGAGGGGAAAAATGGTCAGAACCTTCTCAAAGATGCCGTCCATGATGGCCACCAGCTTGGCCCAGATCTCGGCTACGTGGTCGTTGTAGTCCTACAAAGCACACGCACACGTGCCAATGAACGGGAAGCGGGTGGCGCGTGTGTGTGTGTGTGTGTGTGTGTGTGTGTGTCTGTGTCTGTGTGTGTGACGTTCGCGCCGCTGCGGTTACCTTGGTGATGTGGTCAAAGTGCCTGAGGACGTTCGCATGTTTGGGCTGCAGTTTGCTCTCAAAATGTCGCCTGATGACGGGAATGTAGAACATCACCAGCTGCAGGCAGCGTGATGCTAACGCTAACACAAACACACAGCCGTCAATCTTTGCCGTCGACCGATGGCGGGCGGGCGTGCGTGCGGGCGCTCACCGAGGTTTTTGGTGGTGATGGTCTTGAGGCCGACCACCTGCAGCGCTCCTGCACCGAGAACCAGCTGACAGCTGCGTGAGTTGAAGTGCTGCAACACGTGACAAACACTTTCGGTTGGCAACACACATCGAGGGGTGCGACGAGCCATTATTTTAATTGTCAAATAATATGTTGAGTATTTTCTCGATGGATCGCACAAAAAAAGTCTTTAAAAGATTTTCATTGCCATATTAAAAAAAAAAAAAGTGAAATTACGACAAAAATTGCTCTGGATGACTGTCATGCGCTTGACTTTATAGTTAGCCAATCCTCCATGAAGCGTCTCCAGTTGCTCCAGAATGCCGCAGCTCCTACTCTGGCATCCCTTCACTGGCTCCCTATTTTGGGAGTTCTTTTGAAGGCACAATGATTTGTTTTTTTGTTTTTTTCCGCAGAGTAAAAACATGACCTCAAAAGCGTTCTGACCTTGAGGAGGTCAGCCAGACGCGTCAACATGTCGGTGGCGATCGCCGGGATGTCGTTGACACACTGGCAGTATTCCAGAAGGATCCGGATGAGAAGCAGCACCGTGCTGAAGACAAACATCAAAGCTGGTAAGCGCGCTGGCGCTTTGCTTCTGAGCAGGTCACGCGACTCCCCGGCGCCGCACCTACCCCACCACGGCGTATTTGTGGCCCTTCACGACCAAGAAGTCGGCCGGCTTCCTTTCATCTGGACCTGTGATGTCACCAAAGAACTCGTCAAGGCAATTGTTTAAGAAGCACGCGATGAGAGAACCTGACTGACGTGGATTTTAGGAGGCCGATTCCGATATTTGGAAGAATAAAGGTCAGGTAACTGATAAAGTGGTCGATTAATCGGTCTCACTGGACAGGTCTCTGTTTGTAAATTTCCATCTGTAGGGCACACACCAAGTTAGATTCAGATTCAGAAAACTTTATTTATCCCCATGGGGCAATTAGAGTTGTGCGAGAGCGGCTTATTATAGAGACAGTCAGAGCAAAGGAAAAGGAGGCGCATTCAGGGAAACAAACCAGTACCACAAATACCGTATTGGCCCCAATATAAGACGGTGTTGTTTGCATTAAAATAAGACTGAAAAAGTGGGTGTCGTCTTATATTCGAGGTCTAGACGTTATACCCTTTCACGACGCTAGATGGCGCCAGACATCATCGAAGCGAATGCTGAACTTGACTCCCCAGGCCAAAGTGAACCCGTCAAGAAGAATGAAAATAAAAATAGCGGTCGCATGAAGAAGAAAAATAAAAAATAGCGGTAAGAAAGAAAAGAATAGAAAATGGAGAAACGTAGCGACAATCTGGAGAAAAGTGGGTCCAAGATCGGCAATCCTTTCATATTTTGCGAGCTTGACAACAGAGAGAAAATTCTGCAAAAAATTTCCACATTTTTTCAGAGAATATTTGTTTGAACGTAGGCATGGGCTTATAGTAGATTGTGACGGTATGAGAACCATGAGCAAAAGTATCATGCTACTAAATCGTGGTATTCAAATGGGGGGGGGGGGGAGTTAATGATGAACTTGAAAGAAGCTGCTCCTTGACTCAACTCTGCAAGCTGCTTCGAAGTCACGTCTCAAAACAAAAGAAGAGCTCATTCCCGGCGACAGACAGTATTTAAGTTGTCAGCGCATGCCGATTTGAATGTAATTCAGTTCGTGTTTTGTTGTAAAAAAAAAGGGGTGGGGACCTTTAAAAAAATAATAAAAAAGCTAATATCACCAATACCAACGCCAAGATTGTGCTGGTGGCTACCTGCCGCTTTGTGCGCCGCCAGCGCAATGGTGCCGCCCGCCATGGAGTCCGCCAGCTCCTGAAACTCGGCGGGAACCTCCGCCTGCTTCCAGCGCTCGTTATCCAGCAGGAGACTGCCGGGGGGGGCACATTGACCAAGCGGTCGTCAGGATGATTGCGGTGATCGCGGCGGGTCGCCGGTCGCTCACCTGAGTTTGGTCTTGCGCTCCTCGTGGAAGCGGTGGACGAAGCGGTCGGCCTGACTCTGCAGCGCCCCCCGCAGGGACACGCTGCGCCTGCCGCACAGCTCCTCCGTCTCCTCGGCGAAGGACTCCACCGCCACGGAGAGATCCACAAACTCGGACGAAGTGATACGCTCCAGAGAGCCGTCCTGTCGCGGACAAGCGGAGAGTGTGTGATACCGGATGCGGTCGATGGAAGACACGCGAGCTACGGCGGCGTCGCTTCTCCAAAATGAACACTTCAATTCAACACTAGAGCAATTATTTTATTTTAGAGCGAGACGATTGTTCAGTGAAGGCCAAAAAGAAAGAAATTAATTCATTAAAAAAAATAATGCCAATGCCACACACACGTCGACCGCTTGCTGCCCAAGTCGTGGAGCTGCTCTGATCCTCCACGACCTGGACGAAAAATACACCTTGTTCTTCAATCATCATCATTTTTTTTTTTTTTAGCCCAAACGATGTTTTGTAATTTTCACATTGGATGCGGTCAATGGAATATGTGAGAAGAACATTTAAAAATGAATGAACTGAAATTTGGGAAAAATAAAGCCCCAAATGTTTTGGTACCTTGGCTCTGGCAGTGAGGAGCTTGACACAGCAATCGTGGCTGATGTCGGAGGCGGCGTGCAGAAGCTCCTGGATGTTGTTCAGCAAACGGTTCAATTCCAAGTCAGATGGTATCGTGTCATCGGCAGTGTTGTACCTGCATCGGTTTTAACAGAATAAAAACTCGTTCAAGACAACACACCCTCGAGTACTTCCGGTCGAATTTGTGACCGCGCTCATTCTGGCGTCCGAACGGTTTTTGATTGGCGGTTCTTTTTTTCTTTTTCGACTTTCCTGATTTCCATTTTGGGGGAAGTGACACTTGCGTGCGACCTACGTGAAGTTCTGCTCTCCGGATGCCGAGTCGGCGCCCGGCGACCCAGAGCGCGCGGCGGCTCTGGCTTGGTGGGCGTCGTGGAGGGCGTCGCTGATAAATGGGCCGTCGTGCGTGAGGTAGGCCAACTCGGCGACGTCCCCGCACATGCCGGACGCCGCCTCGTGAGGCTGACAGCGCTCCGGGTGGGACCTCCCCGCCGAGGAAGTCTTCTGGGTGGACTCCAGAACTTCCAAGACCACCAACCGGATCACGCCGAGGGTGGCCTGGGAGAAGACAAGAAGGCAATTTTGGTTCTCCGTCGGAAAGAATCTTTGAAAAATAAAAATTCTAAGTGGTGACTGACCTTCATCCTGCGGAGGAAAAGCAGGAAGCACTCAAAGACGTCCTTGACGAGGTCAAACCACTGAGGGAAGGTCATCAGACGCATCTGCTCGGCCAACCTGGAGGCAGGAGAAGCGCCCGCGGGCGTGACGTCATCGGGATGTCGGCGTCGGCGACGCACACCCGGACCACCGCGACTTACTTGGTGACGACTTCCGTGTCGATGTCGTCAATGGACAGGAGTCGCTCAGCGACGCACTGTCGACACAAATGGCGGTCACGTCCCGTTGCCATGACAACAAGGACAAGCCCAAAAAAAAAAAACGCAGGGGGCAGACCTGGGACACGACGGCCTTGGCCGCCGCCATCATCTCGTCGCCGTAAATGTCCAAAAAGTCCAACTTCCTCTGGCGCAGCAGGCCAAACACCAGCGACTGAAGACGCTCCTGCACACACACACACACACACACACACACACACACACGTCACGTCATCGGGATGCTTTTGACGGACGGGGAATGCCACAAACGACACAGACAAAAGCAATCAATGACAGAATGATCATCTCTGGATCAGGGGTGACAAAAATCCGAGTAACCTTGACATGATCATATATTGTGGAATAATTCTTCTATTTCCTTGGCCATTCCCCCCCCCCCCCCCCCCCCCCCCCCCCCACACGCGCGCACACACACACACACACACACACACACACACACACCTTTTTTTTTTAATCCTCCCCACTCAAGCACATTGTCCATCACGTAAATCTTGGCTCTGTAACATCATGTCTTTAGTCAACGCTCTGTCTTAATCAGCGGCTCAAATATGGGGTATAAAGTTACGGCCTACAGGCCACACACACACACACACACACACACACACTACTGTATAAGTATGTATAAAAGTATAGCCTGGTTTTCGAAACTGGCCACTTGGCAAAGAACGCAATCCGTTGCTCGATCCGAGTTGGGCTTGCGATTGATTCAACAAACGTCAGAAGCCGGGACTAGCCTAGATATTAGAATTCAATCGTGCATCGTGGATTTTGTTTTGTCCATTCTGAAACAGACCTTCTCCAGGAGCTGCGTGTCGTCCCTCGGGTTGCGGCTGAGCTCGCTGCGCGCGTACATGCTGAAGTCCTCCACCATCATCTTGTCAATCAGCTTCTCCAGCTCGCACAGCTGAGAGCCCAGATGCCTGCCCCGGATACAAAAAAAAAAAAAGTCATTTCACACATCAAAGAAGCTCAAGTCAATCGCATCTCCGACGAGTTTCAACAAATTGGGAGACCCTCAAGATGTGGTCACGGTAAAAAGGTGGACAGCGCCCACAAGTGGCCGCGGTTCAGACGCCGGCGGTCTAAGGAGACGGCGACGACGACGACGACGACGGCGCGTCACCTGAAGCTGTGGATGCCTTGCAGCTCCTGCTGCAGGACCTCCTTGGTGGTGGCGATGAGCTCCAGCGCGCCCACAAACTCGGACGTGGAGAGCAGCAGCTGCACGGTGGGCTGCGTCTGGTGCACGGCGGCCATCAGCTTCAGCTTGCCGTGCAGCTTGACGCAGTTGTTGCGCGCGAGGGCGGCGCGCAGGGCCGCCAGGGGGCCCCGGCACATGACGCGGTCGATGGCGGCGGTGCGGCGCCGCAGCGCGGCCACCGCCTCCTGCGTCTCCCTCAGGCGGTCGCGCAGCTCGTGCTGCGACGACATGGCGTGGAAGAAGGCCTCCGAGCGCAGCGAGATCTGCCGCGCGATGCTCACCTCCACCACGTCCAGGTAGTGACTCAGCTGCGACGCGCAAGGACGAGGACCTGAGTTCGCGATGTTTGAAAAACAAAAAGAAGCGCGTAGCCCCGACCTTCTCCTGAAGCAGTTTGGAGGACGCCACGTCGCGGCTGCTGCGGCCGCCGCCGCCGCTGTTGAAGTGCGACCACGGCAGGACGGCGTCGAAGGTCGACGGCTCCTCCAGGGCAAAGTCGGGCTTCAGGAACATCTGAAAAGTGGCCACGGTCGCGTTGAGGGTTATCGATCAAGGCCACGGGAAGAGCCTGCTACGGGGGGGGGGTGGTCGGACTCTCGAAAGGTCCGACAATCTTTGGAATTGTTTGGGATCTTTTAGTTCCCAAAAAGGAAAAGTATCAAGAACAAGAACAAAAATCTCAAAAATTTGTGGTAGCAAGAGGTGGAAGGTTCGCGTCTCGCAAGTCACAAACGCCTCGAGACAAGCTGACGGGGACAGAAGCCGAAGAAGACAAACGTGTTACCTTGGGGACTTGCTCCAACTCGGCTCTTGACTTATCTGCTCGACCCAAAAGGAAAAAAACAAACAAACAAACAAACTCAATTTAGTCACATGACCAAAGCCCGTGTGATGGCTTCAGCTCGTGAGCAAACTGGAACCTTGGTTGGTGCTGGTGCTGCAGATGGTGTCCACAAAGTCCTCTTTGATTGGACAAAGAGCCTTGCATCGCTTGTGGATTTTTTCCCTCTGAAAGCCCCGCCCCCCGCCCCACAAAAAAGAGAGAATTAAAACAAGTCTGCTTTTAGATTCAAAGAAAAAGGAAAGCCGCTGAAGCTCACCTGCGCGCTCTCCTGCAGGTACGCGCCAAAGTGCTCCGGCGTGACGTTGCCGAGGCAGAAGGACGGCATCACCTCCGTCTCGCCAAAATCCAGACCCCAGGTCTTGGTGAAGAAGTCCGACTCGCGTTTGGCCAGCCTCGGGTCGTTGAGCGCCGCCGGCAGGTTGACCTTGGAACTGTAAACCGTCCAGCGGTCGTGCTCCGAGACCACCGACGGTCCCTCGCGCAGGCCCCGCCCATCGCCTGCGCGCGGGGGGGGTTAAAATGACATCGTCATCTCGTTGCACCGGCGATGCATTCGAGAGTCGGCACGGTTTATTGCTCAGTTCTTGCATACGAGTGACGTTGAGTGGGATTGCTACCGCGTTTCAGTGTCATCATGAGTCGTTTTCCAGTGGCGACGCATTCAGGCGAGCGTCACGCCGTTTGTTCTTACCGGTGGGCTCTTTGGGGCACACGTCGGGCAGCGAGAGGGCGGGGCGGCGCCGGGAAGGGGAGGGGCAGAGCGGCAGCGGAGGCTCCCGCTCCTTGCTGAAGGGCCCATCTCGGACGGCGGGCCGAGGCATCGCCGAGGAGACGGGGCGGGCCGCCATGACCGGGCTAGCTGCACGGAGAGACAACGCGGGGGGTTGAATTTGACCTGCCGATGCATTCCGGTGCCATCGGGCGCTCGCGTGAAGTGCAGCAAAATGGAAGAAAATAGCACTCACAAATGAAATACGACTGTAGAATTGGTGCCGATATCCGCCTTTAAGGAGCGTGGCCTAGCGAGTCCCATCAGACCCGCGTAGTGTCATTTTAGATTTGAATTTTTGGTCATGTACAGGAAACGGTGAACGTGGCTCTCCTTCCCCACATGCTGAGGCATGATAGTACCTATTTTTGTTGGTGTTTTTTTTTTTTTTTTTAAACTTCACCTGAGCGAAGGCCGAGCTCGAAATTGCCTCGACCCCGCGAGAGCAAACAAAACCAAGCGACGACTCGCTACTTGGAAAAAAAACTGTAGGTCAAGATGCCACCGCACTTGTGACACGAGTAAAGTCGAATCGATTGCAAGTCTCGTCAAACGTTGACGAGCGGGTCACGTGACTTTGGTGACCTTTTCCCCAGCTTCCTGCTGTCACGGCCTGAGATCGCTTAGAAAGCGCAAAACATTCGGATACAAGGCAGACTCTTGATCTGAACGCGCCTTTCAAAACAAAACTGGATAAGATAACGATCGATACACAATCGCGTCTCGTTTGACGCAAGTCTTGTCAAACGTTGACGAGCGGGTCACGTGACTTTTGTGACCTTTTCCCAGCTTCCTGCTGTCACGGCCTGAGATCGCTGAGAAAGCGCAAAACATTCGGATACAAGGCAGACTCTTGATCCGAATGCGCCTTTCAAAAGAAACCGGATTAAGATAACGATCGATACACAATCGCGTCTCATTTGTCGCAGACGCAAAGCAAGAAACGTCTCTCGCGTTAAATTGGATAAACATTGTGATCTTTTTGGGGGGAGCTCGAAGTCATTGGCTTCGATCGCGTTATTTTTGCTCACGTGATCGTCGTTTCTATGATGATGTTAC
>NW_017805065.1:201721-205905 GCF_001891065.2 Hippocampus comes
CCCGTGGGGTACCACGCCTCCGAGCTGTCCAAACTCTGGGCGATGGGCAGCAGCGACTCCTTGTTGATGCGCGGGTACCTAAAGCGCCACACGTACCATCGAGGACGTTCAGGTGCGACCGTGTGTGTGTGCATATACAGTGGAACTGCTCTACAACAAAAACTACATGGGCAAAAATACCCCCTAGTGTGAAAAAAAATGTTCATGCATGAAAGCCAATCCCACTTTTCCGCTCCCCCCCTACGATGAAAAGTCCGTTATACGAAATTTTTTTCACAAGCCCTGCACCGTGAGGTCGACGCGCTAACCACGAGACCGCCGGGGCCGCCTGTGCGCTTGCTACAGTGAAAAGCCCCCCCCGTTGTGAAAAATCTCTTGCCGCAAACATGATTTTGTTGTAGAGGAGTTTCACTTGTACGTTGCGTGCGCACGTCTGGACCTGCTCTGGTTGAAGGTGTGTATCCTGAGTCGGTGATGTTTGTACTTCTGAAGAATCTTCCTGGTTTCTTGGTCCGTGTTGAAGGAGTTCATCAGCACGAGAGGGACGTCGGCATCGTAGGTCTTGTTCAAATGCTGCAAAAAAACGGGGCGCGCGCACTCTTCACAAGCCCCGCACCGTGAGGTCGACGCGCTAACCACTAGACCGCCGGTGCATTTGCTACAGTGAAAAGCCCCCCCTGTTGTGAAAAATCTCTTGCCGCAAACATGATTTTGTTGTAGAGGAGTTTCACTTGTACGTTGCGTGCGCACGTCTGGACCTGCTCTGGTTGAAGGTGTGTATCCTGAGTCGGTGATGTTTGTACTTCTGAAGAATCTTCCTGGTTTCTTGGTCCGTGTTGAAGGAGTTCATCAGCACGAGAGGGACGTCGGCATCGTAGGTCTTGTTCAAATGCTGCAAAAAAACAAAAACGGGGCGCGCGCACAAAAAGCAACAAGGAGAAGGAAGGAGGCCGGGGGGGTGAATTGGAGGAAAAAGGAGGACGACAAAACACAAGCCCCGTGGTCTCGCTGACCTCGATCTGCTTGACGGTGAGGTCGAGGAAGGTGTTTTCGTTGCGCACGCTGATGAGACTCTTGGGGCCTTTGCAGCCCATGCTGGTGCCCAGGCCGCCGTTGAGCTTGACCACCGCCAGCTTGTTGAGGCACGCCGCCACGTCCGCCGGCACGTCGGCCGCCACCATTTCCTCGTACGCCACCACCTCAACAACACAGGAGCTTCCATCACGCGGGGCGGGGGCTTTGTTTTTCGATCCGCCGGGCGGGGCCGAACGATGAATCCATTTCAAATTGACGCGGCAATTTAGTGGTTGGGCTCGAATTTGGATCAAAACGTCAATGATGATTTCGATTTTTGGATTCTTTCGGTCTTTAAAACGAAAGAAAAACTGCGTGTGCACTGCGCATTTGCACTGTGGTTGAAACAAGAACATAGTTTAATACAAACCATGCTTTGGTTTGAAAACATCGCTAGCGCTAATGCTAAAGTCAATGGAGGATCGCGTATGCAAATGCAAAAATTTGCATGGACTTCGAGAGTGGCAGTCCGACAAATAACGAATATTCACAGACAACGGCTGCAGAAACACGTACACAGAGGTAAGCTAACGCTACGCAAAGGCACAAATTCTTCCCAATGTGTGAAGAAAACGATTCCCGTGACTAGAGTTCAATCACAACTTTTTTTCTGTTGGCATTTGAAGTGGCAAAAATAATGCAAAAAAATAAATCTGTGGCTTTATCACTTGGAACTTTTTACAAAACCATGATACGGAAACATGCGGACTACACTTCTCGAGCACTCAACTTATCTCGACACGAGTTAAGTAAGTACATGAAGCATAAATATATACAGTATGTCGAAAAATCAGGCTGGCCTGAAATGATGAAATGGAGTTATTTGTTCAGTCTCAGTTTGGAATTTCGTAAACACACGACGACAGACGACAAACACGGTGAGACGTGGCTCTTGGGCGCGCGCCGCCACCGGACCCGCCAGGTTGCGTCCTGACCCCAGCACGCGTTTCGGCGGGCCAAGGCCAGCAGGTGTTCAAAGGTCTCATGCTCGCCACCCGAACGCGATCGACTATTCCTGGCGCTGACCTTCAGTGGCGCCGCCGCTATTCCAGGAACGCGCGTGTTATGCACGCCGTGTTCATTTAAAGGGCCGGCGCCCCTACTTTTTCTTCACCGCCGAGAGTCAAAATGGACACGCACGCAACAAGCAACCGCGGCGCCATAGTTAAGGATAGAGGTGGATTTGATCGCTCGACTACAATTGTATATGTGTGCGTTTTGATGACGGAGGCTCTCCACGCTGTGCTTTTTCATCAGGGGTTACTCACGGCTTCCTCAGGCGGTCGGCTGATTTTGGCCCAGTCCACTGCAGGACCCTTGACCTGCAGGAACCTGTGGAAGAGCCTCTTGAATCCCTCAAAGTCTTTCTTGCAACTCTGAAAGCATGACAAGACAAAGCAGCGCCTTCAACAGGACGACGAGTCACCGCGTTACTCAAGTCATAAGCTCGCGTCGAGGGAAAAGACACACCAAGCGAGTCTGACATTTGGTCTGAAGCTTCCATTTTATAGTCAATCCCAGGATTCCTTTCATCCCCACAACCCCTCCAAAACAAATCGCCTATTTCACTTCGATGGAGAAAAGAAGTGGGCCCAGAACAGAGCTTTGAGGCGGTTTTGGCGTGACCTTTCCACTGACCTGTGCGTGGGCGTCGCCCGCGGTAGCGGCGAGCTCGTCCAGCTCGCGGCACATGGACTCCTCGTGCTGCTGCCGTAGCTTCTCCTGGAACTCAGTCATGGTTCCTGCGGTGAGGTCTGCGCACAGGAAGTGCACAAAAACAGGAAGTGCACAAAGACACACATTTGCATTTATTTACGTTTGATTTCATTGGAAAAGTCGGATACAAGGTCAGACTGATGGTTGGTGGGCCCCGCAATCATCTGTCAATGAGGTCAAGGAGGCTCTGACACTGACCAACACTCCTGGCCTGGGTGATAATATATCACATATGCTCCACTGCAAAATAAATCTATAAATACATACATGCGTACATATTGTGTCGACCTTCCGTACACAGTACCAGTCAAAAAGTTTGGAAAAACGGCTTCAAATTCACATTTTTTGAGGTCAAGACGATCAAAACTTCATCATGCAGAGATGCACGGACGCGGTTTTAGAACACCTACGATCGTTTTTATTTTTTTGCTAAAAGGTCACAAACAATGCTGGGAAACGGAAAACACATGCATGATATCAACATTAATAACACGGTGAAAAAAAAAGAAAAATACAGCCAAAACTGAACTATGATCGAGCAGAGCTCTATGGGATTAAAACCCTCATTAAAAAAAAAAACATTTTTGGAATCAAGTCATACATTTTCTGCAAAAAAAAAAAAAAGTTTTGTTCTTTCCCACCCCCACACCACCACCAAAAATGATTCCAAAAGCCACGTATTTTTCAAAAGAGAAGTCAAAACGTTTTTTTGGAATGTGTTTCCAAAAGTGAGAGCTCCCTGTTTGACAAAAAAAAAAAAAAAAAAGTTATATCGGCTGTTCAAGGCAGTTTGACTGACCTCTTCGTTCGTCAAGGCCGCACACACTCGTTTTTGGACGCTTCTTCTTTTTCAATTCACGACCTCAACACTCTGCCACAATCACTGACTCAAAAGTCGCCTCACTCCTGGTTGAAAAAGTTAGCGAGGCACAGCGCACTTTTTGAAGAACTTTTTATCCACCGATTTGCTACGGCGTCACGCGTACGCCACCCGCATCGCCTGAGACGGCTCGGTACCAAACCCAGGCGCCCACCCAAACCCCCGCCCCCCCACCCCCGAGCCAGATTCTCATATGCAACGCTGACCGAGAGAGTTAAAGAATCGAAAGAATGACAACCTTTTAGTGATCGGGGGTGGGGGGTAAATAGCAACTCACCCGCCACCGTCAGAGTCGACATGGCGTCACTCACGGCCGCGATTTTTCAGGCTGACGCGCGCACGCCGGCCAAAAGCGACTGAGCGAGGGGGTCACTCAACTCAACTCGCAAGCGCCCAAGGCCTCCTCCTCCTCCTCCTCCTCCTCCGCGCAGAGGAGGATCCCTGATTGACAGCCGTGCCCAATCACGTACAGTGAGAAACAAGCAAACAAAACATATGGGGGGGGGGGGGGGGG
>NW_017805065.1:206002-213042 GCF_001891065.2 Hippocampus comes
AAACCCCCCCTTTTTAAAAAAAAAAAAAAAAAAAAAAAAACATCTTTATTGAACACGTCTGCTCACAATGGAACGCTATCCGAGGAAGAGTCAAGTGGTGCATTCAAGTGCGCTCAGGTTGGTCGAGAACCGATTTTCCTGTCGTAATCCGAGGCATAAAAATGTCGAGGACAGAGACGTTCGAAAACCGAGGTTTGACTATACTTCAGAAAAGACTCGAGAATTCAAATGATTCATCCCGTGCGTGAAATTTGATTGCCCCCCCCCTCCCCACTCCACCGCGACAACATTCACACATCCCGCGTACACTCGTATTTACATAATGATGCAGCTCCGAGACAAAGAAAGCTATGTTGTTGTTTTATCTTTTTTTTTTAAAACACACACTTTATTCATTTGTTTCCCACTGAAGCAAATACAAACGGATCTGTTTGGACTACGCGCCTTCTCAACTGCGAGAGACGTTTAAGGGCAGCCTCTGAAAAAACGTAAATTAATGATTACTTCACTGACACTCAAAAAAAACGAAAATAATGCAGCAAATCAGGGTCGCCTCCGTCTTAAAACAACTTATATTTAAGGCTTTTTTTTCCCCCCCCCATTCATTTCAGAGCAACTTCACAATGCTCCCAATTTGGTCCAAAAGTTGCTGCGGTCTATAAATCGCATCTGCTGCGTATTTTTTTTTATTTTTATAAAGTTTTTTTGACTTTTGGACTACGCGCCTTCTCAACTGCGAGAGACGTTTAAGGGCAGCCTCTGAAAAAACGTAAATTAATGATTACTTCACTGACACTCAAAAAAAACGAAAATAATGCAGCAAATCAGGGTCGCCTCCATTTTAAAACAACTTATATTTAAGGCTTTTTTCCCCCCCCCCATTCATTTCAGAGCAACTTCACAATGCTCCCAATTTGGTCCAAAAGTTGCTGCGGTCTATAAATCGCATCTGCTGCGTATTTTTATTTTATTTTAATAACGTTTATTGACTTTGAGATTTGAGACTATTTCCAATCCTAAAATCCAACGTTTTCAAGGGTTAACACTTTTGAACAATTTCAAAAGATTGATTTCAGCTAATTGAAGGCCTGATTTTTACAGTCACTGATCGAATGCCTTTGGTGACTTGGGAAAGCAGAAATTAATATTTTTGAAGTTGGAAATATATTGTTGGACACGCGCGCACGCGCGCGCGCGCACACACACACACACACAATAATAATGTATTCTTTCTCCGAGTGTTTTTAGGTTTTTATTCATTTTTTTATTATTATTTTTTTTACCCTGAGAGAAGGGTTAATTAAAATCCCACTCTGGACAAGAGTACGCTATTCGTTTTGACTTTGGAAACCTGAACTTATGTTGTGACGTGAGCTTTATGTTGACATTAAAACCGGGCCACCCACAAAGTGTCATATTTCAAACACTCAACAGAAGCGATACAATATTGTCATTTTCTACATTAATTCTCTTTTTTTTAATAAAAAAAAAAGTCACACGGTTTTTTTAAAATCAAATATCCACAGTTTTTGTTTTTCGTCTAAGGTCACTTTTTTCCCTACACTGAAGTTTCAAAGGGTCACAAATTTGCATGTAGCCGATGTCGTTTTATTCATATAAAATCCGTGCACCTGAGAAAATGGCGAGTGCAAACGCTGCCACGTCCGCGCACGCAACAATTTGCAGAGTTGCTCACCTCAAGATTCGAAGAAGCGATCTCAGCATCTGGAAAGGCAACGCACCGACTGGGAGCTAGCTCAAGTACAGGTATGCGCTAGCTTAGCCTTCACAAGACGACCCCACCCCTTCTGAGGAGTCATCGCGGAAGTGACCGTCTGACCGGAGCTGATTGGTCGGATTTGCCTGTCAATCACGGTTAAAAGGCCGGATGTTCCACCTGTTTCAAGTCTCATTGAAATACAGTACTACAATGGGAAAAAGTATACAGTTTCACAATTTGGTCATTTATAAAGATCCCGCAAAATAATTCGGAGAAGTGTGTGAGTATTGTCTTTAGTTTACCTTCGTAACAAGCCGACACATAGGGAGCGTCGGTGCCGAAAGGTTCGTCTTGGCTGTCAAAATCTCTTGACTCTTTTTCAAGTGGTTAACATTCGTCGAAAATAAAATAACTTACTTTGAATCCATGGAGAATTTAATGGTTTGTAAAGTCTTGTCATTTTTTTTTTTTTTTCAGTTTTGAATGTCTGAGTCACCGAGTTGTCAGTGGTGATTGGTGACACTTGCCTGTCAATCATGACGAGTCTCAAATTTCAGACTGAAATATCTTGAACATTTTTTTTTTGGTTCTCACTTTAAAACAATACATCACAAGTAAAAAAATTCCCAGCGGTGTGAGTATTTCGAAAAGACAGAAGAACCCAACAACCAGTTCCTAAAAGCTTTTTGAAATCCCCTGAGGAAAATAAATTTCAGACTGAAATATGTTGAACATTTTTTTTTTGGGCGGGGGGGGGGGGTTTCTCACTTTAAAACAATACATCACAAGTAAAAAAAAAACATTTTGTGGTTAAGCTTGATGGTTTTATTATTATTTTGTTGCTGACGAGTGTTTTCTACCAACGCCAGATTGCGATGACTGACAGCTTTGAAAGGTCTGTGGAGAACAAACGCATGCGCTCGCACGTGGACATGAAAAGCGCAGGTGAGGGCGGGACACGCGGGGGAATGTCCGGGGGTCGGTCTTCACAGCCGGGAGCGGCCGTGGCTAGCGGGGGCGACAGGGCTCAGTCACTGGGACAGGAAATCCAGGGCGGTGTCTCGCTCCTCCACCAGCTCGGCGGCCGTGGCGTCCATCTTGGCCCGGGAGAAGTCGTTGATGCTGAGGCCGTCCACCACCTTCCAGCTCTGGTTCTGGAAAACATGTGACAAGTTGCAAAATATAGAGAAAAGTTTGAATATTTTATGTTTTTTTTTTTTGAGAAGTTGCATCAGACCACAGGTGTCAAACTCAGGGCCCGGGGGCCAGTTCCGGCCCACCAGGTCCTTTTATGTGGCCCGCGAAAGTAAATCATGTGTGTCAACTTGCTAAAATCTGGACCGAAATATCAACTTGTCACGTGTGATACATAACGTTGTGATTTTGCAATAATTTTGTGAGCCTGTTTATGCCCATTTGGACAATAATTGAACACACTATTATAATTGACTTGTTTTATTTCAAAACTAGTAATCTATTAATTCGTTGTGTACAAGTGATAATTTTTATGGTTTCACTGTCATAACAGCCCTCTGAGGGAAGGTGTAACTCCAAATTGGCCCGCGACGAAAATGAGTTTGACACCCCCTGCATCAGACTCTCTTGCACCCTCCCCCATGAAAAAACGTAATTGACGCTTTGAGACGTCAAAGGGTTGGAATGAGTTTTTTTAAAGGATTTCAATTCTACAATTCCCAAAAAAAAAAAAAAAAGGTGAAATTCATATATTATTACACAGAATGGAATTTTACCCGTGTTCGTGGTTCAATATTGACAAATTGAAAATTGATCCTCCATTCTTCACTGGAAAAAAAAAACCCCGCAAACAATTTTGGGTTTTTTTTTTTTTTTTGCCCACGCACACCGTAGCAATCCGTACAAAACTTTGGCGCCATTTTGTGGCAACTCGGTGGGTGTCACAGAATGACGTGGGATTTCTTTGTACAAACGGTGGTGCGCTTTGCTGCCAGCTTGTGACACCTCGGCATCGGTGAACTAGGTTGGAGTGAGTTGGCGAGGCTCTGGTTTCTTCAACAGGAGAGTGTGTGTTGAAAATTTGTTGGAAAAAAAAAAAAAAAACACTTTTTTTTTTTTTAAATCGTTGCTTTAAAAGGGGATCCTATTATCATGGGATAACTTGTGTTTCTGTACTGACTTTGATCTGGACGGGGAAGGAGTAGATGAGGTCTTCTGGGATGCCGTAAGAGTTTCCTCCGGCATACACCCCCATGGACACAAATTCACCCTGAACAGACCCCCCCAAAAAAAAAAGAAGCATCATGAACAAACTGCAGAAGAAGAAGAAGAAGAAGACGACCCGTTCTGACCTCCTTGGTGCCGAACCAGAGGTCCCTCATGTGGTCGCAGATGGCCTTGGCGGCCGACATGGCGCTGGATAGCTTTCTGGCCTTGATGACGGCGGCGCCGCGCTGCTGCACCGTCTGCGCCCAAGCAATGACGACAAACAAGTTGAGAAAACTCGCCGTAATCCGGAGAGCACGTGGTGAAAACCTTTCGGTGCCGCGACGCCGGTATGACTCACCGATACTGACAACCGATACCTCGCGTACTTTTGATATGATTCTGAAATTTCATTGAACACACAACGACAAACAACCTTTGCGTCTGACGCGGACGATGATTCGCCGATGTGTCACGGCGCCGCGGCGTAGCGCCATCTACTGCCAAGGAGGACTCGATAATCAGATTTTTATTTTTTATTTTTATTTGCCTCAAGTATCAGCAAACTCCACGATAAAAGAAAACGAAGTTATTATTCATTTTAATGAATAAAATGAATTAATCCTTAAAATAAAAGTCGGATAGGCCCGATACCGCCGCCTGGTATCGGTACTCGCCCATCCCATATCGATAGTAATATGAATCATAATGACATTTAAAAACAAAAATTGTCAGGTCAGTAATGTCATTCAAGATATTGAAATAACATATTTTAAAAGACCATTTTAAATACCAATGTGTCATATGTGAGGATGAAGTCATTTTTAATTATTAATTATTATTATTATTATTATTATTACTATATTAATTATTTTTAATTCATTATTAATTTTTTTTTTTTTTTTTGGGCTCACCGAGATGAAGGCTCCCCTGAGCCAAGCGTCGTCCTTGACGCAGTCGTACGCGGCCGCCTCGGCGCCGCGCACGTTGACCTTGGCGTGGTGAACGTCCGGGTACTGCGTGGAAGAGTGGTTGCCCCAGATGATAACGTTCTTGACCTTGTCCGAGGACACGCCGCAGCGCAGCGCCACCTGCGGTCAAAGGAGGAGGAGGAGTCAGCACGCTTCGCTTCGCCTCGCGCGGTTTGGCTGTTAGCGTTAGCACACCTGCGAGGAGGCACGGTTGTGGTCCAGCCGGGTCAAGCAGGAGAAGTTTTCCTTGGGGATGGACGGGGCCGACTTGGAGGCGATCAGGCAGTTGGTGTTGGCCGGGTTGCCCACCACCAGAACCTCGACAGAGAAGCAACACGATGAGGGTCCGAGCGCCGGCCGAGTCGCTGTCATTGCTTCGTAGCGGCCGGCCGGCCGGCCGGCTTTGCAATACGATTTGGCCCTCCGCTCTCTGAACAGGAAGTCGGCCATTTTGGAAAACTTTACCAGCGGGTCAAGGTCACGTGATCTGCAGGGGCAGCGGCTTTGACCTCCTTGCAACTCCTCCCACACACACCCCCCCCCCTCGGCGACACGCCGTTCACAAGACGCCGTTCACGTCTTGCGCTCACCTTGACCGTCTTCTTGGCAAACTTGTCCAGGGCGGCGCCCTGCGTCTTGAAGATGGCCACGTTGGCCTTGAGCAGGTCCTTCCTCTCCATGCCCTCCTTCCTGGGCATGGAGCCCACCAGGATGGCGGCATCGATGTCCTTGAAGCCCACCTCCACCTTGTCGGTGGGGATCACCTCTGAAATGTCGGCCCCCAATCAAAGTTTTGTGATGAGTGACGTGTTTTTTTTTTCTTCCCGAAGAGGCTAACGCTATTGTCCAATTTCATATGGGCTTCTTACTGGTTGTCGAGCAAGGAGGGAATGAAAAATTTGTTTTGGAACACCTACGCGCGCGGCGGTGACGGAGGTGACATCATCAACATTGTTGAAAGATGACCAAAATCAATCAAAACTTCAAAGATTTTAAAACGGTGGAGCAGCACATGTAGACAAACAGAACAATCCTCCCAAGGATACGCTTCATCCTTGACGGAAAATGACTCGCGTTATGGCAACGTACTGCGTCGTCGTGACACCTGTAGTTTGTCGTAATGCTTGCAGCGCGCGATTAGGACGTCGCGAGCTAAACGCGTAACGTCGGGTGACGACCGTGACGCAAAAAGCGTCCGCCTCCGAAGATCGGAGGACAAAACAAGATTCGAGAAGCTTCCCCCGAAGGTTGATGATAACAAAGCGTGCCGTCGTCATTATCGAGGCGGACTTCGGTCGCGGTTCACCGCCCCCCACTCAGCGATCCCCGCTGCCATTGGCCGGCTTCTGAGCGCGCCTCCCCGACCACCCGCCTAGCCGGGTCAACGCACTCAACCGCTAACGACGACGGCTCACCCCTCAGCAGCGGGAGGGCGCAGTCCTGAAGCTCCATCACCACGCCGTCCAGCACCGGCAGCATGGGCGGGATGTCCAGCAACACCAGCACCAAGGGCTGACGCACACAACACAAGCGTGACCTTTTGAACTCTCTCCAAAAGCTCAAAGGGCTTCACGTGCCCACGGTTGACAAATATTAACGAGCTTAACGCTCCCGAGGAGAGGAAAAAAAAAAAAAAAAGAAGGGTTTCAAGTTGCCTCTACACGCCACAAAGATGGCGCCACGGCACAACTTTGTTGAAATGAAGCTCCTCAACTCACTGACCTATTACTGATCACATACTAGCATGCAACACACAAACACAAGCGTGACCTTTTGAACTCTCTCCAAGCTCAAAGGGCTTCACGTGCCCACAGTTGACAAATATTAACGAGCTTAACGCTCCCGAGGAGAGGGAAAAAAAAAAAAAAGAAGGGTTTCAAGTTGCCTCTACACGCCACAAAGATGGCGCCACGGCACAACTTTGTTGAAATGAAGCTCCTCAACTCACTGACCTATTACTGATCACATACTAGCATGCAACAGCAATCTCTTTTTTTTTTTTTCTTGTTTCTTGTTTAGAACTGGACCTCCAACGAACAATTTTACTCCAAGAATGGATGAATCCTTTATTATTATTAATCGAATCACATTTTTAAAAAAAAATCTTCCTTTTACCCAAACAGGACGTTATTCGAAAACAGAGCTTTTCTTTTTTTTTTTTTTTTCTA
>NW_017805065.1:213084-219229 GCF_001891065.2 Hippocampus comes
GGGGGGGGGCAGCGCGTGGCCAACCTTGTTCTGACGGCTTGCTGTCAGGATGGTGTCACTTGATATTCAAATGACTTTGGCTAAATTTAGAAACGAGATAGATGCCGCGTCTCTTGCCTGCGCATGTACCAAAGTGGAACTAGTCGGACTAAGATGGCCTTTGGGCGTGGCGCTCGTCTCGGATCAAAGTTCGACTAGGGTACAATATTCGGTTTGGCTGGCGTTGCTCGAACTTTAAGGGCGCGCCAAGACGCCACGGCTTCCCTTGTGCACTGATGTCCATGAACGACCACTCTCGGGACGCCTCATCGATTGCAAACGGGGAGCGTCGTGGTTGGCTTTGAAGTTGTTCGCATCCAGTAAATCTTTCTTCCTTGCATGACCCGAGGGAAAACCTGCCGCTGGCAATCCAGGCAATGCTCGGAGAATGAAATGAGAACATTCATAGGCGTTTGGGACGACGTTGCGCCGTTTGCACAACGGAGCACGTGTCTCTGATTAAAAAGTGGACCGGAAGCAAATTTGAACCACGTCCTATTTCTTTTGGTTCTGCTTCACAGTTGCAATCACTTGATGTGCAAATGATGAGACCGCCACGTCCAACCTTCCACGAATCAAGTGGCTCGGCATCATCGCTTACTTGACAACGATTCAATGTGCCGTCCCTCGCATTGTGATCGCGTGGCATGTGAAGTGACATTTGTTCGACGGTTTTTCCTACCAACCGTCCCATTTTAAAAATGAAGGGGCTTTTTTTTTTTTTTCCCCCGCACGATCGCGTGACACAAGTCTGGTGACGTCACCAGCGTCCCAATAAATACTTTCAACTTTCACCGAGCCACTGTTTTCGCCGCGAAGTATTTTTGCCGCATCTTCCGTTCGTGTGATTGCGTCACACAAATGGGTCACGATGGACGATGGAAAAAAAATGAATTAAATGTCATTCAATCGCGTTCTTGGAGGCGGCCCTTTTTGTTTGGGGCACCGTGAAGCTCGCAAGGAAAAAGAAGCGAAGGGACATCTGTCGCGATGTTTGGGTTTGTTGGAAGGAAGTTGAAACGTTGTTCTTACCATTTTAGACGACGACGAGGAGCGAGGAGAGGATGGTGGAGGACTTAGCCGCTCGGAGGCTTTTGGGGGTCACCTCTGTCGAAGACTACGCCTCTTTACTCGCGCGCGACATGTGGGACTTGAAGTCTTTTAAGGGAGCAAACGCCTGCCACCCTCCACATGAAGGACTACATGTCCCATGAGGCACTGCGGAACCCATCCCGCGCCTACTGCTCCAAACTGGGCTTGTGATCAGGAAATGTAAACGCTACGTGAAATTAAGTACATAATCGAGTAGCTATAATACTAATACCAATACTACTACTAATAATAATAATCATAATCATAATCATCATCATCACAACAATAATAATATCTCAAAATGTAAAACTTCGAATACAGTATATGCGTGTGTTCATGTGTTCATCCCCTTTTACTACTCAGTTATTGATAGTTTAGTTTATTTTTATCATAATGACATCCTGGGAAGAAAAAATCCGTCGCTATAGTTCATTCATTTGCTTTACATTTTTTTCGCTTGAGTCCACGTTGCGTTAGCGACATCACGTGTCAAATATTAGGACTGCAAGATCGGGAGACGGTAGGTAGGTAGGTAGGTAGGTAGGTAGGTAGGTAGGTTCAACAAAATTTCAGGTGAAAGAAAATCTCAACAAAACATGTTGAAAGTAATCAATAAATGTATAGTAATTGTGTTGTAAGAGCGGCATGTGTGCGCATGGTTGCGTTAAGCGGCATTAGCGTACTTAGCGTCCTTTAAGAACCTGACAGGCGCCGTGGCAGCAAGTGCCTCCTGAACCGCCTCACCTCTCACCCGCACCATACGACTACTCCAATTACACTCCCAAATAAAACCCACCACACAAAAACAGTAATAAAGTGGGAAAGGTATGAATATGGAGTCCCACCATCTGATGTGATCTTAACGCAAGCCCGGTTTCCCGAGAACAGATTTGGCCAGGTCTTAATAATACAACCATTTTCTATCACATCTATCCAACGAAGAGTACGGCACTGCAATAGTCAAAAGGGATGGTATTTCAAATACTCCGTATCCTGTTTGCATTTATTTTGAAAGAAACCACCGGATATGGTCAGTGGTACTAAAGCAAAATCTTGACCAAGGAGTCAGCAGGTGGACGCGTGTACCACGTGACACTACACTAGAAAGTCTAGTTTGGACAAATTCATTTGGTGACTTCCGGGAGCAACAACGGCGGAGGCGGAAAAAAAAAAAGCGGCAGTGGTGCATTCACGGACCCCGCACTAAACCGTGAACGGCAGCGGCAACCTCGCGATTGACGTCCATGGACGCAGCACTGACGGAGTGGTGCGTTCACGGATCGCGGGACTGACCTGCGACGAAAAGGCCCGTGCCATCAGATACATGGAGGTCAGCAACGTCAACATGATTCTTCAATCACGTCCGCTCAGCACAGATGATGACGAAGATGAAGATGACGGCCACGTCCTCCTTCCCGCCACCAAGTAAAAGACAGATGGACACGGGGGACATAGAGCTGCGCATGCGCAAATTCCTGCCTCAAGGTGATGCGACACACACACACACACACACACACACACACACACACACACTCGTCTAGTCTGTAATGAGATTTAAAGAATAAAAATAGATGCTACTAAACCGTTTTTGTGTCATTGACTGTGTGTTTTCAACTTTTCAATTCTTTTTTTTTTTTCTTTTTTTAAACCAGACTACAATGTTCAACTTTTGGAAACAATTCCATCGAACTGCAAGTACAGTGCTCTCATTTGAACAGGTGAACAGTGACCTCACCATCCTATTTAGATTTTTTTTTCCCCATGGAATATTGTTATGAGAATGTTCTTGAATGGACTATATGTATACTTTTTAAAAAAATATCTTGATCCATCTCATTAATTTTGTATGGAAAACTTCAAATCTTATTGGGAGTTGGTAAGGGAAAGAAAAGTCCTAAGAAGCCTCATGCGCGAGTCTAGGCATGTGATCATCATTCTCTCAAGATATTAAAACGAATCTTGCAATATTTTGGATGACAGTCACGTCGTCGGAAGCCGTGCCTGATGAAGGCATGAACGCTTCCGACGTGGCCATGAATCAAAATATTGCGAGTTTCGTTCTCGTATATCCAGACTATGATTATCATTATTTTCACAGATGTGAATTTTGGGGAAAAATCTTTTATGTTCTTTGTTCAATCAGTAACGGAACGTTGTCACTCTAGGAGGGAAAATATACAAGCGGGTGTGGAGGTTTTGTCACTTTAATAGAATACCCACGAGTCTGTCAACAGGTACAACTTTGCCGCTCTCACGTACTAAAATCACTCACGTCCATCGAGAAGATATAAATAGCCAACCAAGAAGAAGCGTCATCACCAAAGACATCAAATCATCAAGTATTAAGTTAGGGACATCAAATGAAAAGGCGTACAAAATATCGCAGAGGTTGGGAGTCCAGTTCGGAGGGGGTGGGGCACAAAGAAAATCACATTGTTAATTAGTAAACAGAAGCAAAAGAATCAGCTTTGAGACTCTCAATGGGACAAGACGGCCTTGACGGCAAGCTGCTGAGGAGGGAAAAGTCCTTTCGGGCGTTTTGTTTTCATCGCCTTCAACTCCCCCCATCTTGTGGTCCATGTAACTCGAGCGCTTTGATCCTCACTGGTAAGCGCGCTAAGGTTGACCCGTCCGCAACCCGACGAGTAGCGCCGCTTTGGCACGTGTCACACCCCTACCCACCGGCATCGATAGTAAATCGGCCAGTTGCTCTCCTTATTGTTAAGCTCAACAAATACGTAAGGGCAAAGTAACTATTGTCAATCAATTGACATTCCCAAATTTAGGAGTGTTCCAAGCCCCCCCCCCCCCGTCCCAACTGTGGTGTTGAGAACACGCATTCATGTCATGGTAACTTTGAGGTGGCGAATGTTTGCCCAAACGGTCGCGCTTAACAGAGAGGACAAAATTTGTCGTCGTACACGGAGCTAAAGATGGCCGGCGGAGGAAACGCCAACACGATTCCCCCCCCCCCATGAGGAGTTTGTCATTTGTGGGCTGGCGAGACAAAGGCGTCATGTCGCCGCCCTACTGGATGCAGCAGTTGTTGCGATGGCTGTTGGAATCTTTGAAGCGCAGCCGCATCTTTGGACGATATTTCTCCAGGTAGAAGAGCTGCTTGCTGTTGAACGCGCCGCGACAAAGAGTGGGGGGGGGGGTGATAATTTTCGTCATTCAAGCAGCCGCATTAACACAAAGTTTTAGCATGGAAGCGGTTGTATTTGGAGGACAATGACTGAGCGCTGCTTCTATTTGACATCGTTACACATGCAAGCGCTCACTTGTGTCCCCATTTCGAAGACATGAGGAAAAATACGCGATTGGCCTTGACAAGCGGGCTCACGTTCTTCAACATTCCATTGTTTGGGAAGGTTAACGTGAAGGAAAAACGCTGCCAATGTGACTCACTGCCGGATGAACTGCACGGCGTCTTCGTACTTCATGCCGCACTCGATGAGGGCGAGGGCGACCAGGACGGGAGCTCTGCGGGGGAAGGTGAAAAGGGGGGTTGGTTGGAGGGGGCGAGACGTCTGAGCGGGAGGCGGCGAGGAGGCTCCGGCCGAGCGCTCACCTGCCGAGGCCCGCCACGCAGTGCACGGCCACGCAGCAGCCCGGCTCCTCGCGGAACTTGAGCTTGAGCAGGTTGAGCCAATCGTCCACAATCTGGTTGGAGGGGGGAGCGCCGTCGTCAAACGGCCAGTCCTGCGCGGGAGCGGAGAGAGACACAGACAGCCACCCGCAAAATTAAAAGCGGCTCGCACCTTTCACACGTTTAGAATGGAGAAGAAAAAAAAAAAAATGCAGGATGAGAGCAGAAGTTGTGAAGAGTCCACTATTGGTACCATGGCTCCCTCTACTGGTATAGGAGAGAATTGCTACCATAGCTCAAGAGGACGATAGCATTGTTTGTCAAACTTTTCTTTTAGGGTAAAGTGCCCTTGGATGATTTTCATTTTTTGGTAACCCACACGCACCTCGGCCCTCCATTTTATTTATTTATTCTTTTTTTTTTTTTTGGGGGGCCATCACTGGCTGCAGATGATCACATGACATGGCTTGTCCAATCGGTGCTGCGGGAAATTTCGTTCGCTCAGTCGTCACCGTGTGACTGTCGTGAGAGTACGTCGTACAATTGGGGAAAAAAAAATGTCACTTTATTTACTTTTATTTTCAGTTTTTTTTTTTTATGAACGCGTGTTTTTTTTTTTGAATGTCTTGAATGTGTAAGAAAAAAAAATCTCACTTTTATTTTTAATTTGTATTACTTTTGTACATATTTCATATATTTTTATTTTCACTTTTTCCCTCACCTGACAGATTGGTTTCTCGCACGAGACAGTTTGCGCTAAACCATGCGCGACTCACCAGGACTTGAATTCCCTCTTTCACCACCGGAGCGGCGTCATACGTGGCCTCGCACACCCTCACCGCCGTGGTCACGCCGTATTTCTTCAGCTCCTGCGGGTGACAGCGCACGTCAAACGCGAAAGGAGGCGGGCGCGCCGTTCGCGCCAACTTAAGCGCTTGAGTCGATAAGAGTTAGCAACTTCCCGGAATGCCCCCGGCAAAGCGGCCACAAATCACCCGACGCCGAATTACTCGCCAATTTTTG
This sequence comes from Hippocampus comes, assembly GCF_001891065.2. Classification (NCBI taxonomy): domain Eukaryota; kingdom Metazoa; phylum Chordata; class Actinopteri; order Syngnathiformes; family Syngnathidae; genus Hippocampus; species Hippocampus comes. The sequence continues at coordinate 218,828 of NW_017805065.1, forward strand.
TCGGGGAAAATTTTGAATGGCGTCTTTTAGTTTTTCTCAAATTTTAGCCTAACTTCTACGCGACAACGATTTGTCAACGCAAGGAGCTTGGACGAGGCTCACCTCGATAAACTTGTTGAGGGTGGCGTTGGTGGGGTTGTGAGTGATGAGGAACCTCATGTTCTTGTAGGTGATCTCCACCGGCGCGGGTCTGTTCATGCGCGCCATGGCAACAGGAAGGAGAAAGGAGGGGGGGGGGGAAAAAAAAAGGCAAGGTGGCTTTGGCACGGCCAGGGGAGAGCAAGAGACGCTGAACGTAAACAGTTTGGCGTGGAGGGACGGGAATCCTCTGGGCGGCAATGGGGGGGGGCGTCTCGTCGGGGGACCACTCAGGGCGTGGCGGGCGGGGCAACAAAACGAGGC
>NW_017805065.1:229193-229986 GCF_001891065.2 Hippocampus comes
CGCGGGGCGGCAATGGGGGGGGGCGTCTCGTCGGGGGACCACTCAGGGCGTGGCGGGCGGGGCAACAAAACGAGGCGGCTTTCCACCTTGTTCTTGGCCAGGCGGGAGCCGACGGGGAAGGGCGGTGCGCAGCGGGTCAAGTTACCCCATCCAGGCCGAGTGGTCGCCGGTTGCGGGAGGGGTCCCGCTCGTGCCGACCTCGGTGGCGGGCGGGGCAACAAAACGAGGCGGCTTTCCACCTTGTTCTTGGCCAGGCGGGAGCCGACGGGGAAGGGCGGTGCGCAGCGGGTCAAGTTACCCCATCCAGGCCGAGTGGTCGCCGGTTGCGGGAGGTGTCCCGCTCGTGCCGACCTCGGGGGGGTTCCCTCCTCCTGAGGCGCGGGCGCGTCCGGGTGGTCGTGGAGTTGGCCCGTTCACTCGTCTGCATAAGCGGCGTGCTGAGCCTGGCAGTAGTCTCCGCTGCCCTTCAGAAACTCCATAAATGTGCGACCCACAACACCACAGAACTGCTGCAGAGGAAAAAACGAAGCGTGACGATATGACGTTTTATCGTCTCCGGTACAAGTGGAAGCTTGACTCACGAGTGGCCCAACGGGAGATTTTATTTTTTTTGTCTAGCTTGAAAACATTCTCTCTCACAGTGTTTAAAAAAATAATAATAATTAAAAAATAAACAGTGCACTTTGCATTTGCGTGTAGGTATGGACCGGCGGGTAGAGATACCAGCCTTATTTTAAGGTATTGGTACTTGCCACTGCGGCCGATACTAAGGTTGACGAACGGGACATTAAAA
>NW_017805065.1:230092-240577 GCF_001891065.2 Hippocampus comes
TTTTTGGGGGGAGGGGGGGGGGGTTAAAGTGCTTGTGGTATTGCTACTCATATTGGTGTCCTGGATAAGGTTTTTTTTTTTTTTTTTTTTTGAAGGGCGAGGGAGTGACTATTTACTTCGGGTGTCAGTCCCCTGCAATTAGTGGTGGGAAAACTGTCCGGCCGGACAACAGGAACAACTAATTCATTCCAACTTACGAGTAGTGCGCATGCTCCGTTTGGCCCACTCGTTCAATGAGGCTCATTTGCATGGCGGCAGCTTGACGTCATCGCCTACAAACAAGCCCCGCCGTGATGTCACCGCGGCCGGCAAGTGTGTCATCAAGCTCTCGACCCCAGCCGTTAGTGCTTGACTTAAAGTTGACATTCAGGGCGCCCTTGTCTGGTTCGTTTTAAAACACTTACATCGTCTTGTCACACGGCAAAAACGCGTCAGGAGAACGACCGGCGAAATCCGCCATTGTCCGGTTCAAACTGCATCTGGGCAACATGGCGGCTCAAGCGACAAAGAGGGAAGCGGGAGACGCCATATGCCGACACTGCGCGCATGTCTCAAATTCGTCACAGCGGGTTTTCGTGTTGTCTTATACGAGTTGGGTCTGAATTGTCAAAAAGAAAAACACAGCGGATACATTGTCCTTCGTGCAGCCGCCATGTTGAGCAGTCCGTCACGGGCCCCCGCAAATGCAATGTCGCCGAACATGGCGCCTCGACAAAACCACGGTTGGGGGCAAAAAAAAAAAAAAAAAAAAAACCTCCCCGAACCGCTATCAATAAACGGAATAGCCTACCCGTTTTGATCCAATACAAAGCAGGCGAATCACCCTTTTGGAACAGCTCGAGCCAAGCTTTCGTCATCGGCTTCCGATGAGCGAAAAAACAATCGCCTTCGTTTTAGTCGTTCGTTTTATGAACATTTGCAACCTTAAGCCGGAACACAATTACAACGAGGCCTAATTTTTCTTCTTTTTTTTTTTTTTTTAATCAGGCTGACACTCGTTCTGGTGGAAACTTCACACATACAGAAAAAAAAACAGGACAAGACTTTAAAAAAAAAAAGGTTACTCACTGGGATATGCTTACTCATTGAAGATTGTAACTTAATCATACAGCCGGTCCTCAGGGGGGGAAACGTCAAGCGATTAAATGCTTCTTAACCATTCGAACCCGTCGTTTACGTGTCCGAGCGGAGCCCAAAGTCTCCTCTCTGGGAGAAAGCAAAGCCAAGTACTTCCTTTCGTGATCTTCAAAAGAAAATAGTATCCCGAGCGTAAAACGGCATAAGCGTCAAAATAAACCAACCTAGAGTAGTGCCCTGTTGTTACTTTACCGTAATTAATAATGTTATGTTTATTATTTTCTCTCAACGCATATGTTTCTCTTCAGGGGGCCCAGTACGAGTTTATTTTGAAGGCATATCCGGGGTATGTCGTCACGTCCTCTGATGCAACCTTGATGAAGCTCCTCAAACCGCACCCTGAGGAAAAAAAAAGTCACGTTTCTCATTATATTACAAATCAAATGACCTGCAAATAAAAAATACACATGCATAATACTTACAAAAAAAATATAACTCCAATCACCTTATGTATTCTGTTAACCTCTGCTGTACGCTAGGCGAAAGTGCCATTTAAAAATATGAAACAAAAGAATACACATCAAATATTTTTTTAGACAGAGGACAGACATGAAGGTAGCTGGTGTGAGAAAAGAGGTTGCACAAAACGGGTTGAGATGGAGGCAACTGATTCGTTGTGGCGACCCCTGAAGGGAAAAGCCGAACTGAAAAGAAGAAAAAAGAAGACACGTTTGTGTTTTGGTTTGAAACCCACTTGATACAGCGCTGTTCAAATTCACTGCACAAACCTTGATTAAAAAAACAACAACCATACAACATTTCGTTCCCTATTTTCTTTATAGTGTAAATTCAAATGACTAATACACTTCAAAAAGTTTTATTCATATGCACAATGTTTAATCTATTTTCTTTTTTCTCTTTTAAATCATGGTTAAACTTGCCCCTCAAATGTCATTCAAAAATATAGACAACTTTATACGGTGGATAAAAAAAAAGACCCATTCAAATCTAGATTTTAAAAACGTGCATCATTTTTGACTCATGATTTTTGTCTACTCGAATGAATCTCCCAAAATAACAAAAATGGTATTCTGACAAACGAACTCAATTGGAAAACATACAACAAACTACAAAAACGTTTCTGCCATCCCTTTTTTGTTGTTGTTGTTCTTTCGCGATCAAATCTCCCAAGCAGATGACTGATGGACAGAAATTTCAGGAATAATTGAACAATTAAATGCAACGTGGGGTATAATTGTGTCTCTCGGTGCACGAGAGGGACACTTGAATGCAAAGTGCATGGATCAAAGCCGCTTTATGCGCTCCTGGCGCTTTCCTGTTGTCTCGGCGAGCGAGCCTCACTTTGGCTGGCGTCTTTCTAGAAAGGCAAAAAAAAAAAAAAAAAGCAGCTGAGCTCTGCGTTTTCGCACGACCGACCGGGACACAAAAGGTCACCGAATGGACAGCGGCGGCAACCAATGGTTTTGAAGCAGTTTCTCGCTTCTGTGTCTGGCAGCCACTGGCCGGCGGGCGGGTGCCAGGCAGGCCCGAGCTGGGATTGCGCGGGCAGGGGTAAGCGGAAAAAAAGGAAGCTTCCAGTGCGTCACCATTGTAGCAATCGTGTATAAGAATTAATGTGCCGGCGAGGGTCTCACTTCGCAATCTAACTCCAAAAAAAACGGAGTTGATGAAAGACCCCAAATGAGTGACTCTGAAGATTCCCAGGTGACCGCTCGGCAGTGCATCGACTCAATCCACGACCTTGAAAGCCCACGTAGGAGCCAAGACCAAATGGACGGCGCGGGGATGAGCGTGGGGAGCAGGAAGGGGGTGAGGGTGACGGCAAAATTTGCGCCGCCCGTGGACTGGGTTGGCGGCCGGAGCTTCAAGAAGCCCCCGGACTCTCCTTTCTCCGGTGGACTTCCGCTGGAGCCATTTGACCAGCCCGGCTCGGAGGGACCGGACTTCGGCGGGGACTTGATTCGGCCGCCTCCAAGTGGGGCCCCACACAGGCAGACTGTGGAGGAACTCAAGAGCTTCCTGAGGGACGGACCGGTTCTCCACCCCGCAGGAAGTCCTTACTCCTACCCCCACGGGGACAGCAGCGGCGAGACCGGCAGGCGGCCGCGGATCGACGTCAGCCCACTGAGAGCGTTCAGTACCTTCAAACCTCAGCCTGACGCTTCTAGAAAGGGGCCCGGATCCAGAGAGAACTCTCCCATTCACGCGCCTCTCGCCATGGAGTCATCCAGCTCGTCCAGCCCTGACGCCAACACAAACAGACAGACAGAAGTCCCCACGCGCGCAGGCAACAGCGGAGGCTCCCGCAGAGAGACCAAAGCCCCTCACACAGGTCGGTATTTACCACTGGGATTGTGTTTTTTGGAGAAACGATGATGATGATCGGGAGCTTTCAGAAACGCGCATTGACGGCATCCGGTTCCTCGTGAGAGTTCCTCCCCGGGTGGGACGCGCAAATGGTTTGAAACTCTTGTCTGCAGATAACGGGAACGAGAGCCTGGACACGTCAGGGAATCAAAGGTTCATCTCCAGCATGGAGACCATCAAGCAGCAGATGGCCAGGGAGAACATCAACTTTGTACGCTTCGAGGCCACCGACCTGCACGGGGTCTCCAGATCCAAGACCGTGCCCGTCCGCTTCTTCCATGTAATCGCCTCCAGACACGCGTCCGTCCCTTCCGTCCGTTCGTCCTTCACGATCCGACAATCTGTCCAGCCGGTCGTCAATGAATTCGTCAAAGGTTGCAGGCGTCCGACCGGCCGACACTCATCCGTTTCCAACAATCCTTCCATCCGTCCACGCTTCCATCCATACTTTCCTCTCTTTAGCAATCCGTAGACTCATCAGTCCGTCTGGACAAAGGGCATAAAAGACGTATCAAAGCACTCCACGTGTCCCACGACACTACCGAGGACCTCGGCCTCCGGAAGCGCGTTGCGATCGCCGCCAAAGCCTTTTTGTTTGTTCGCTTGTTTGCAGGAAAAGGCGGTGTACGGCATCCCGATGCCGAGGAGCTACCTGGAGCTGACGCTGAGTCCGAAGAGCAACGAGGTAGACCACGCCAACGCCGCCAACTTCAGCAGCGACATCCTCCTGATCCCGGACCTGTCCACCTTCCGGATCCTCCCGTGGGCCGAGCAGACGGCGAGGGTCATCTGCGACCCGTGCACGGTGACGGGCAGTCCCCTGCGGACGTCCCCTCGCCTCCTGGCCAAGCAGCTCCTGAGCCAGCTCCAGAGCCTGGGCTTTTCCTTGCACTCCTCCTTCACCTACGAGTGTTGCGTCCTGGGGGCGCCCGACCGCATCGGGCCCAAGACGCTGCTGTTTCCCGCCACCACCCTGCTGGGTAATCACGACCTGCCCTTCTTCCAGCAGCTGGTGGACGGCATGTACTGCATGGGCGCCGACGTGGACAGCATGGCCTCAGCCAGCGGGCCGGGCCAGATGGAGATCAACCTGAGGCCCGAATTCGGCATCGCGGCGGCCGACAGCGCCTTCACCTTCCGCACCGGCATCAAGGTTCCAAGTTCGTTCAGTTCAATCGGTCAGCTTTATTCGCAGAACCCCGGGTCCTGGCGGAGTGGGACCGTAGACCCCAATAGAAAGCGACAAGATATAGACATAAGGAATTGGCGTTCAACCAGAGAGGGGTGTGGTTTTCTATAGATGCTGAAATGAAGCTCTTCCTCTCGCTTCGTTTTCAGTGCTTGACACCGAGAGGCCACCAGGTGGCGGGAAAGCAGTATTTTTGTATTCGACATGGCCAAAGCAAATAGCGAGGATAACCCAAAGAGAAGTTTCCCCCCCCCCCTGAAAGTCCGAGCAGAATTTGCCAATGCTGAAACGATACGTGGGGGATTCACTGGCCGTTAAAATCGCCACGGGAAAATCAATTCCTACCTTGAGACCTGCGTACATTCTGTGACAAAGTTTGTTACTGACTCAATTCACTCATTCAAACCCTTTGACGTCTAAAAGCGTCAATGGACGCATAGTCCTCGCCTCCCCTTGACGCCTAAAGGCAGGCGTAAATTGCGTTTTTTTCATGGGGGAGGGGGCAAGAGAGTCTGATGCAACTTCTCACTGAAGCAGCAGGCTTGACTACAATGTAAATAAATAGTAAAAGAATGGCCAGCAGGTGGCAATAGCGCCATACTTGAAATGATGCTTGAAATGCATGCTTTTACAAAAAAAAAGCTCATTTTCTCTGGATTTCTGAAGAAAATCGGCCTTTTCCAGAAAACTTTTGCCAACGAACGGACAAAGATAGAAACAAACGTTTTTGTTTTTTTTTTCTGCTGAAAGAAGAGAGTCTCACCTTTCTTCTGACAGTCGAACAGAAAATTCTGTGGGCCTTGCAAATCAGTCAAGATTCAGTCAAATGTGAGGGATTGAGGGGGTTCCAGTGAAAAAGGGTGCGATTCAATGAGTTAAGTTAAAAAAAAAAAAAAAATGATTGTGCAATTACCTGTACATACTGTCGTATTCATGTGTTCAACGTGGGCCTTTAAGGGGAGTGGCCGAGCGAGTGCCATCAAGAGCGGGAGTCGGGTTGGGCAGTTCATCCGCGTCTGAGTGCACGGTTCGAAGAAAGAAACAAAAGAAACGACCCCCCCCAAAATTCCGAGGCTCATGTCCTGTAGATTCTGAATGGATTTCACTTTTCTTGGGAAATGGTCGAGAAGTAGGACTTTCATCATAAACCGTCTCACTTCTCGCTCCTTTTCAGACGGTCAGTCGATGGCCTTTCAATGCGCGGCGTCTATTTTGAAATGGCTTTTTTTTTGCCTCTGTTTTTTTGTCCCGCATGCTCGGAACGCAAATGAAAAGGAGATGGCCCGCAAACACAGCTACATCGCGAGCTTCTTCACGGACGACGGCCTCTACAACGCCGGCGTGCTCTCCCACAGCCTGTGGGACGCCAACGGGCGGCGTAGTCTGTTCCAAAGCGGCGAGAAGGCAGCGGCGGCGGCGGCGGCGGCGGGCGAGCTGTCCGACATCGGCCGCAAGTGGCTGGCCGGGCTCCTGACGCACTCGGCCGCCCTCAGCTGCCTCATGTCGCCGGGTCTCGGGTGCCGCAGCCACATGGCCAAGGCCGTCAAGGACCCCAAGCGGACGCTGTACGCCACCTACGGCTGCAACGACAACAGCAGCTCCTTCAACGTCAAGTCCCACGGAGGCCGCGAGACCCACATCGACAACAAGCTGGGCTCGGCCATGGCCAACCCGTACGTGGTTCTGGCCGCCACCGCCGCCGCCGGATTGGACGGCATCCGGCGCAACCTGAGCATCGAGGGCGGCGTGCACAAGGCGCCCGGTCAGCAGAAGGAATTTGCCATCGCCGTCAAGCTGGACGACGCCCTGGAGGCGCTGGCCGAGGACCACGTCATCCGCAGCGCCTTAGGCGAGCCCTTTGTCCAGTACTTCATCGCCATGAAGAAGTTTGAAATTGAGACCCAGGAACTGGATGACGAGAGGAACAAGTGCCTGGAATACTTTATCTAGAAGGCCGTCGCGGTTTTCCACGATCCAATCCAAGTTTTCCGATGAAGACGCCATTGCTACTGTGCGACGGGTAACAAATAAAGGTGACCTGAGACTCGGTTGCGGAAAACGGGCTCTTGTTTTTTATCGCTTGAAAGTGGAAATGTGACTTTCAGAGTACGTTTCGGGTCAATGTTGCTTCCGGCGGTTCTAGGCAAAGGTGGTGCCAAGTCAATCGTTAAGCCTCAAGTCTCAACCTCGGTCAGGGTAAACCAACGTGGCGAAGAAGCCGGCTGCGTTATGCGTTCTATTGACGGTCGGAAGTAAGAAGCAGAAATGACGTCTACGTACGTCACGCCGGTTTGAATCGGGGCGATTGAAAGCCATCCGATCGCTGATCTTGTACGCGCCAGGAACGATGTCATCTTACGCGTTCCCAAACGGGTGGTTCCCTTCGTTCCGTTTCAGAAACCGAAATGTCGGCCTTCGCCTGAATATCCACCCCCACGGAAACACAGTCAATGCATCCCAGACCGATTACGTTGTATTTTCGTCAATCAGAGAGGCGGAGAAACTTTGACCTGACAAGAGGGCCTTGCTCAAAGACACTTTTTTTTTTGTTTTGTTTCTTCACAAATGCTCCGTGACAAAACGATCGACTTGATTGTTTAATTTTCACAGTGAACGGCTGGGACACAAGGCACACCGATATTTGCATACGCGATGTGAAAAAGTCACGATTCTACGGTACCTAACTTTTAAGCGGCGCCACGGTCAGCCTCCTTGACACGATTGGCCCTTCTTCCGATGTTCTACTTGTTCTTCCCGATGAGGTTCCCAACCCGCTGCATGAATCGTCCCAGTCTGTTGTCGGCGCCACTTTGTGTCGGGCTGTTTGGGGGTTGCCCTCCACCTCCTCGCTTGGCTTTGTGCGCAGGGACCCGAGAATGTAGCAGGTACTCGTAGCGACTGCAGGCCTTTTCCCGCCGGCTCTCGTAGGCCCCCTTTCCCTGCTCTTCCAGATTCTCCCGGGAGCCCTGCTGCGGCCCCGCCGCGGCCGGGTTGGACTTTCGCTTGCTGGAGCGTTGAGAGGACAGTCGGTGGAAGGTGAAGGAAGACTTTGGCTTTTCGTTCTCCACCGCCGAGCTCTGGCTGCTCCTGTGCTCGGTGGCAGACGCTTTTGCCAAAAGGGACGCCCGCGAGTTTGAGCTGCAGGAGTTCTGCGATCGCAGCGATGCCTTCCTTTGGAGGGATTTCTCCTCCTTCTTGGAAGCCTTCTTTTCCTCCGAGCCTTTGAGCCGGGTGGATTTCTTCCGCTGAAGCGGGAACTCCTCCCGATGATGATGGCCTTTCACCTCGCCGGCAGTTAAGGTCTTTGGAAGAGTTCCCTTCTCGTGAGAAGGCGCCTTGTTTGTTTCTCGAGGCCCCGACTTGGCCTCCTGAGATCCGGAATTTTTCTCAGTCAAGTGCATTTTGGAAGTCTTGTCTTCGTTTCCGCTGTTCCGGTCTTTGAGAACAGCGGCAGTCAGGACAGGATTGCCGCAAACCTCTTTCTCCTCGGGGATTTCAATGAGGGACTCCATGGTTCTGGGGCGCTGCAGACCACCGGGGTACTTGAGGGAGGAGTCTTTGAGTTTGTCCTCCAGTTGGGCGGCCGAAGGGGTCCTGGCGATGGGCTCGTACCACTCGTACGCGGGGCCGGCCTTTTGCTCGGGACTCGTTTGGATGTCAAAGTATGAGGCGGAGCGGTCGCCGTCGTCGGCCCGGTTTGAATCGAGGTTTCGGCGGTTGGCATCATCCGGCCCGCCGGCCTCCTCCGCGACGTTCTGCCGCACGTCCAGGCCTCTCAACGAAGACTTGAACTTGGGCCGATCCAGACTTTGATACATGGATCGCAGAGATTCTTGGCTGTGCCTGAGACTGTCGTACTCCTGATAACTGAGTCTTTTCTGCCGCATCTCGTCCAAGCGGGACTTGATGTCCCTGGATCTGTTGTTGATCCCTCGCGGCCGGTGGTCGTTCAGGACCGCGCGGCTGCCGTATGGCGACGTGAGCGGGGACAAGGCGTCGCACGATCCGTCGAGGTTCACCTGGCTGTTCAGGTACGTGTCCATCTTCCACCTGTGGAGGGAGGTCTCAGAGTTGAAAGGGATCAGATTCTGGTCCAGGCCGTATCGGCCTTGGTGTCGAACATGCTGGTGAGACATCCTGGCGGGCGCCAGCAGACTAGAGCCGGCCCCGTCCGGAACGACGGGCGCTCCGACCTCTCTGGTCCCCATCCTGAGCCGAGTCATGGGGTTTAACTTCTGCAGGTCTCCACCAAAACTCTGGCCTCTTGTCATGTGGTCGGAAAAGTGGGACAGATGTAGGCGGTCCTGTACGCTGAGGCCCCTGGTCAAGAGCTCGTCCTGAGCCAAACCCCTCAAACCGCGAGTCCCTCGGGATCTCACGTGAAGTTGATGCAGCGAAAGTTGGCTGGAGTTTGGACTGCGCAGCGGCGCCGCGTCTCTCAGGTACTCCACGTGCGAGCGCTCCTTGTGCAGCGCTTCGGGGACGGTCGAGCGAGCGTAGAGGCGGCGGAACTCTTCGTCGTAGGAGCTCACCAGCTGACCGGTGACCACCAGTACCATGCTCACGTTGATCTTCTCAAAGGACCACGTGTAGCTGGAAAGAAAGTCCGTTGCTGATTTTACATGGCGACGCAAAACGCTCCGAAATATTGTTTGCATTGTTCGCACTGTTGGCACGCGAGCGAGGTGCTCAAGACTCACCTGTAGGTTCCGTACAAAACGCTGCGGCAGTCCACCAGGATGAATCGCTGCTCTAAGCCGCCGTGAAACTTGATGCCGGACTGGCAGCGATACTGCTGACCTCTCACCGTCCGCACGCGAATGTTCTGATGGCGACAAGTGGAATGCCTCGATAAGCCCGGTTGCATTTTCGGGACCCGTGAGGAGCGAGAAGCCACAGCCGATCGCATTCCTCGATGCCCGAGTCCCGCCGACCTGCGCAAACGGCATCCGCCTCGGCGAGCAAAGCGCCACTGTCTGTCAAGAGTTCTACCCGGACAAGTTTAAACAAAAGAACCCGACTCAAGGAAGGTTGTTGGTGCAGTCCGGCGGGAGTGGATCTCTCAGGGCGAACGGCGGGCAGTTGCGCCGCGATCACACTCAAAGTCCCTCGTGTTCCCCGTCGGTCTTTTATTGTTTACGTATGCAAAATACAAGAAAGACACTGCCCCCGATATTTGCAGACCACCCACCCCCCCCCGCTCCGGTCCGGCCCCTCAGTCTGCGATGCGATGAGCTACTTTTAACGCCGTCTCTCACGGGTAAACAAATCGCAGACTTCGCAGATGACAAACGGTCGCCGGGGGCCGCAACCGGTTCTCAGACCGTGCTTTGATATTCTGAAACACTCCGTTCCGAAACTGTTGACTGAGTCTCGCCTTCCGCTATCTGTTTGCACTCTAGCGGTAATGTGATTACTGTGGATTCCAAGATCCCTCCGTCCGGACCGGCCCGAACTTTAAACATGATATTATTCTCTTTGTAGATTCCTCTAACAATGTCATTGAGAGGAGGCGGCGTGTCTCCATGCAGGCGCGGATTGTCGGGCCTCGGCGGAGGTCCTTCCCTCAAGACCAAACGCGCCGCCTGACGTTTGATCGAAACCGAGGGCTGAGAGCCGTGTTTTGTTCTACCGCCGTCGACGTTGCCCGACAGGAAAATCCGGACGCGGCGCAAATTAAGGCCGAGTTGCGACTTACACATTGCGAGTCTGTGAAGTCGGAATGTCTGCATCCGGTTGGGGAAAATTCGACCCCGAAGCCAGTTTCTGTTCGCGCCATGAAATTTGGTAGAGGTGTCTGTCATGAGTAGAGCTGCCCCCACCCCCCCCGA
>NW_017805065.1:241170-243850 GCF_001891065.2 Hippocampus comes
TGTGTAATAAACGGTCTGTTAAACATTTATTATGTGTTCCCAGGCTCCAAGAAAGAGATGTCGATATGAGGAAAAAACATGTAATGAACTGATTACTCAACAATTAAGATTTCGGAAACTTTTTTTTACGGCAATTCGATCAGTCCTAATTCAAAAGTTGAACTTTGTTCTGTCGAACCCGCTCGCGTTAGACACCACCACGCGAGCGCTGTCATCTAAACCACAGAGGGAGCCGGTGCCCTCACCTGCTTGGCGTCCTGGATCTGCTTACGGACCACCTCCTTGATGGTGGGCGTGTTGGCCCTGGGCGGCTGGAAGAGTAAACTGATGCTGGTGTCCTGGTCCTCCGGGGCCGTCTCGGGCCAGCCCAGGTCCAGGTCGGGCACCTCCTCGTCCGACTCCTGCGGGAAGTAGGTGGAAGGGCCCGGCCTGCCTCCGGGGCGCCGCCCCTCCGCGTCAACGTCGTCGTTGTCGTCGTCCTCCGCCGGGGGGGGCTCGGCGCTCTCCAGGATGAAGCGGATCTCCTTCTCGGACAGGAAGTGGTTGATCTGCTCGGCCTGGAGGAAGTCGTCGTAGGCATCCTTGCCGCCGCAGAGCAAGGCGTAGATGGCCAGACGGTAGGTCTCCTTGTAGTGAGGATGGATGTAAGGAGGAGGATCGTTGTCCTTCAGAGCAGAAAAGTCCGACCACACCGACTCCCTGGATGTCATCGCTTTCCGGCAGGTGTCCAACCTTCTCAGTCTCAAAGTCTTACACCTCGGGGGTCCACGCTGTCCACCGAATCGGGAAAGTCCGCTCGCTTCTTCTCAAGTCCGCAAGTGCACTTGAGAAGGACTACATTTTTCGATGTCAGCAAGTGTCAATGTTGCAACTCGACAAGTTCTCTCGACAAAAGGGGGCCGCGAGTCCCACCGTCTTTCTAAGTCCACTTTACCGACTCCATCGAGACTTCCAGCCCACTCCACCGAGTCTACAATCTTTCACACGAGTTCACTCCGCCAAGTCTGCTCGGGGCACTTTTACAGTTCTATCGAGTCTGCAAGTCCACTTCATCGGGTGTACACGTCTACTCGTCCTTGGCCTCGAGTCGACTTCTCATCGTCAGCAAGTTCACTCTTGCGAGTCCGGGTCAACGTGGCTTCCATGCCAAAGTCCACAAGCCCCCCCCCCCTCTGAAAGGGCTACAATCTTCCAAGTGGACGGTTGTTGTCCATCATGTGTCCTTTAAGTCTTGCGAGACTCCCATGTCTATCTTGTCTGCAAGTTCACCCCACAAAGGTGACGGACGATTGTTCCGGGCCGGCAAGTTTACAAGTCTACTCCTTCAAGTCTTACCTCCACCAAGTCTGCTCGGGCACGCTGTGAAATATGCGAAAACCCCAAGCCCCCCCCCCCCTCTGAAAGGGCTACAATCTTCCAAGTGGACGGTTGTTGTCCATCATGTGTCCTTTAAGTCTTGCGAGACTCCCATGTCTATCTTGTCTGCAAGTTCACCCCACAAAGGTGACGGACGATTGTTCCGGGCCGGCAAGTTTACAAGTCTACTCCTTCAAGTCTTACCTCCACCAAGTCTGCTCGGGCACGCTGTGAAATATGCGCCGTGCTCCACCGTCAAGGATGCGGATCCCTCATCCGGGGTAAGTACACTCATGCCAGGACACGCGTCCTGTCTACCACACGTACGTATGTAGATAGTTTTCCCAGAAAAGGTCTACAAGTCCACTCCAGCAAATCAATAGTTCTTCAAGTTCACTTTTTGAATCCTCCAAGTCCAGGTTCCAAAGTCAAGTCAGGCAAAGCCACGAGTCCATTCTACCAAGTTACAGGTCGACCCCCTCCAAGGCCACAGACGTCCATACTTCCGGTTCGATGCTTGACGTCTCAGAGTCCCTCGTTTGATGTCGAAGATGACGAAGTTGCGCTCACATGGTTGGTCGTCATCCGCAAGAATGAGTTCCGTGGTGTCGGGATTCCAGTTGTTTTCTCCTTCGTTTTCGTCTTGTCTCTTTTTTTTTTTTTTTGCGGACGTTAAGCTAAACCGGTCGCTAATACGTTGAGCAAAGACGCCAGAACCGGTCGGTCCAGCGTGAGTAAACAACGCGGGGCGAGTCTTTCCCTGGAACACACACACACACACACACACACACACACACACACACACACACACACACACACACACACACGGAACTACTTGCCAGAACTTATCTTTTGTTTGGGTCCAACTGGGTTCTTCTTAGCTGGGGGGGAATTAGCAGAGAGCTGACGTCAAGTCCCGCATGGCTTCCCGCGACCGAGGTTGTGGATCACAACCTGTTGTACCTGCTACCCAAACACACACGCGAACAAGACTCGCCCGGGGCTCTACCGGGAGCAGGTTTGTTCAGCTGGTTGGCGGGCCTTACAAATGACGCCACAAAACAAAAACCAAGACCAGGTCCATCCGTCAGAGCCAAGGTTTATTAAGGGAGGAAAGCAGGAAGGGAATCTTTCTGATTACACATCCCCAGAATAGAAAAGGGCAAGGAAGCTACAAAGTGGCAGACTTTTTTCGTTGCGGCTACAAAATGGTATATCGTGCACACAAAAAGGCAACGTGGTGGCCACAAAATGGACACGTGTGGCCATAAAGCACGACATGTGGTCGGTCGACAATTTCCCGAGCCCACTCGACCGGGGTTCC
>NW_017805065.1:244259-245068 GCF_001891065.2 Hippocampus comes
CAGGGTACGTGTCGGAAATTTGGGGGGCAAGGGGGTGGGGGGGAGCGGACTGTGGAACATTCCTAAGGAAGTCAGAAACTTGAAGTCATGATTTGGGGGCTGGGGTAGGTGACTGTCAGGCCAAGAAAGGGACTTCGGGGGCTGTCTTGGGGCACCATCGACCTCCCAGGAGAGACGGGAAGATTCTTTCAACTGGACAGCGTGGGTGGGTTGATACTAGGGAGTTGGAGCGATTTGGGGAGTCGGGTGGGGAATTTGGGGGTGTGTGGGAGATTTCACGGCGCGGGGTGGGTGACAACAGGGCCCAGGGTGGGGCCTGGGTGGGTCACGTTCAGGATGAGGAGAGGGGGAGGGAACTTTTGGTGTCGGGGTACGTGTCGGAAATTTGGGGGGGCTGGGGACTTTGGTACGAGTCAAGCTACGCGTCAGATCATTGAAGGGTGGAGTCGGAGACATTCCCAAGGGAGTTTTGGATTTCAAACCTGGACATTTTTGGGTTGGGAGTTTTTGAGGCTAGGGGAAGGGGATTTTTAGGGTCAGGGTGGTCCACCAACTACTTCCCGGGTGGGGTTGGGGACTTCATGGATCTGGACGGAGTGGGGGACTTGACACCGGGGGTCGGGGACTTAGGTCTCGGGGTGGGGGTGGGGGACTTAGGGGTAGGAGTCGAGGACTTTCCAATTGGGGTCGGAGACTTAAAGCCCGGAGCTTTGGGGGCTGGAGTGGGAGACTTGGGAGCTGGGGTGGGAGACTTGGGAGCCGGGGTGGGAGACTTGAGGGCCGGGGTGGGAGATTTGGCGGCTGGGGTG
>NW_017805065.1:245164-261696 GCF_001891065.2 Hippocampus comes
ATTTGGGGGCTGGGGTTGGGGATTTGGGGGCTGGGGTTGGGGATTTGGGGGTGGTGGTGGCAGCGGGTGTGGGGCTCTTCACGGACATGGCTGGGGACTGGCTGGACGATGAGGGGGTGGGCGTCTTGGAGGGCGGTATGACAGCGGGCGTGGCCATCTTGGCCCCGCCCAGCTTGGACTCTGGGATCTGCTCTCCGTGGCGGTACACGCTGACGGTGATTTCCACAAACTCGCCGCCGTACTTGTTGCGCACGTTGATGCTATACTTGCCGGAGTCTTCGGGCGTGACCCGGTTGATGAGCAGACTGGAGAACTTTCCGCTATCAAAAGTGATCCTGGTGTGCTCGGTGGAGACCACCTCCTGCTCATTCTTGAACCAGGTGACCTCAGGGGTGGGGTCGCCCCACACGGTGCAAGTCAGGCTCAGGGACTGGAGGAGGCCAAAGGGGAAGGCAATGTACGATTTGAGTTCCCGTCCACGCGACACACTGTCGCCGGTATTTACGGAGGCAATGAATGTGGGTCAAAACGGGGAAAAACCAGTGGACCGCGTTTGCAATCGGAGACGAGGTGCGGGTCCGCCAAAGTACGATTTGAGTCCCCGTCCACGCGACACACTGTCGCCGGTATTTACGGTGTACCTTATCCTCCATGATGGTGACCACGTCGGGCAGGCCGCCCAGCACTCGGCCACGGTCTGATGAGACAAACAAAAGCGTCGGCGGCGCTCACTTTGAGTGAGCGGATGCCAGCGCTGACATCGGGGCCCCTGATACTCACTTTTCTCCGCAAAGGCAGCGGCCCTGAAAGAAGGCAACGCGTCAAGTTCGATGAAGAACACGCTGTGAGAAGACAGCGTCAATATTGACACTAAGAAAGGACTCACTTTAGTCTCAGGTACTCCTCGTAGGCGTCGGTGTAAGCTGCCGAACGACAAAGGACATTTCAATGTCTCGTTCAAAGCTTCCATTGAGTCACGGGGCTCAGAAGTCGAACGTATGCGACAGTCAAAATGGCAATCCGATTTCCCGCGCTTTGGTGAGACCAAGTTCACAATTTGGGCTTGGGGCCGCGAGACGGTTTTTATGCGCCCTGCTATGAAAGTTGTCCCGAACTGTGACGTCATCTGAAGGACACCTTCACCAAAGACCTTACCTTGTCCGGAAAGGTCAAAGGTCCTGGCGTGGGTCTTGACACCGTCTGAGATCTCGATGGTGTACAGACCCTTCTCCTTGTCGGACGGGTCGCAGATCTGCATCCAGGCCATCTCGGCCGTGCCGCCGATCCTCATCTTCTCCGAGGAGGCGATCTTGCTCTCCCTGCGGGATGTGGGGTGGGGTCATGGGCTAGCAACGGTGGCCTCTTGGGCAGGTTCGCTAATTGGCAGGTCGAGCCGCTCACACGTGTGGCTCGCGCTCAAGCCTGCGGTGTGCAAAAACTACTGACGAGCGTCACGAGTCACTACAAAATGATGTGACGCAAATCGAGAAACCACATCCACTATGTATAACAAAAAAAAAAAAAAAAGACAAAAAAAGTACAAAAAGTACAAAAGGTTAAAAAAAAACCAAGAGACAAAATCAACACCTTCCAAAACACGTGGCTGACATCTTGAAAAAACGACAGCACGAAGCGACAAGCGCCACGCACCGCTAACAAAGACAAGCGACAGAGCTCAAACGCCACAAACAGTACTTGTGTTTCCACGTAGTCTTCATCTCCTCCGTGTAGTAGTTCATGTAGCACTGCAGACGGATGCCCTCCGGAGTACACTGGAGCACCATCTCGGAGGCCGATTCGCCTGCAACGCCAAAATCCTGCTCATGGCGTACTTTTTATATTCGACACGCTATTTAATATACTGTAGACCAGTTAGTCCCCAAACTACGGCCCGCGGGCCGGATCCGGCCCGCCTCCGCATTTGGTCCGGCCCCCTGAAAATACCACAGTTGAGTATTTTGATTTATTTTTCATCGATGTGGATTTGTCTTTGATAATAAAGTTGGGCTTTTGCAATAAAATGTTCCTTAGTTCTGAACCGTTTTCATTTTTAACTATTAATTAGTAACTATTTCATAAAACACAGATACAATAAGGTGACATTTGGTGCATCTTTCTGTGCCGTTATCTGGCAACGCCAGAAAAAAAAAAAAAATTCGAAACCGGCCCCTCTAGAGAACGGGATCATGGCGAAAAGGTTCGGTAAGAGAAAAATAGAATGCAGGGGTATTTAACCCAAAGTGGACAAACGATGTTTTTGTTTTTGTTTCTTTCAGCGCAAAGAAACGTCTGTCAGTCTCATCTGTCAAGAGGCGGCTTCATTTTGTGTGGGTTTCTGGAAAACAATCCATTTTTACATTTCCGTACTCTTGCGGTCACCCTTTTTCTGTTCCAGACTGACCCCCGTCCCCCCATCACAGAAGCGAAAGCTTATGCGGCCCTCACAGGAAAAAGTTTGGGGACCGCTGCTGTAGACTCTCAAACTTGCTCTGTGCTAGCTCGGGTGAGGCTATAGCGCTACACAGTGGGGGATGGATTTAAGACCGGACCAAAGGCAAAAACAAAGACAAAAAAAAAACAAAAACAAAAAAAAAAACACTGAGTTCTGCCGTTGGCTAAGCTGCAGCGAGGGATCCTGGAAGTTATTTTCAAGTAAAAAGGAAAGCCTTTCCATTGTTGAAGAGGCTTTGTAAAGCGTTGTGGACATCGCTAGCTAAGTGCACCAATTGGATTTCTCATTTGTTGGACCGCAGTGGGCTTTCCATCCAAATGTTGTGAAAGCAAATGTCGTGAAAATACGCCAAACCAACAGGCGATTTCCGCCCGTTCGCATTTGTTCGGATTTGTTTGGATGTTATACGGGCTGCATCATGCTCATCGTGATCACATGCGCCGCGGTATCGAGTGCGGACCCACCGGCGATCCTGGCGAGGGCGTTGATGATGTCATCAAAGACTACAAAGGAAGGAGAGAAATTTGTGTCAAACGCCAAGCACGAAAAACAGGATCCCCGAGTGGGAAGTACCTTGCCCCGAAATGTCGTAGGTGGACGTGTCCTTCCCGCGCTCGTCTCCGATCACGGCCTTGTACACGCCCTGATCCTTCCTGGAGAACTGCAACCGATTGCTCAATCAATCCGTCGGTCGGTCGGTCGGTCGATACACGGGCGGATACGATGAACGTGGCCCGCCGGGCCCTCACCTGCGGGATGGGAAGGGTGCAGGCTCCCGACATGACGTTGGGCGGAGTTTCCGGAACCATCGCCTCGTCGTCTTTGTACCAGTGGAAGGCGGTCTCCTTTTTCACGTTGGCCACCTGGGAAGAGACACGCCCCCGCGCACGGGTTGATCGCCGCGACGCAAGACAAAGCCACAAAGGCAAGAAAGAGGCCGGGCTGACCTTGCAAGCCAGCATCACGCCGCAGTCCTCGGTCACGGCGAAAGACAGGTACTCGGAGAAATGGGCGCCTGCAAAGGGGAGGAAAAACCGCGTGAACCGCTCGGAAAAACGAGAGCCACCAAAATGAGGTCGGTCAGGGTGAGAGGCATCGTGAAAAACGCAAAACAAATATTTCCAAGACAAAGTAACCGTTCAAATGTTCTGCCCGCGGCGTGAAGGGACCAACAAAGAAGTTCCTTCATCCATTTTCTATTTCTAAAATTAATCCACCGATTAATCGTTTTTCCAGAATCCTATTCTGTCTATTCTGACGGACCACAAAAAAAATCCCTTTCAGTCGCGTCCACTGTGAGCAACTCCCAAATGATGAGGACAACCCCCCCGCCCCCCAACCTCCCTAAAAAAAAACAAAAAACGAAATACCAAACTACAAAATTGACAAAAACATCACAAAGAGCTGGAAAAGAAAATGTACGATCAATGACAAAGCAAAGTGCCCAACCCTGGTAGCTCACCTTGCTTCCTGACAAAGTCTCTCCTCTGCAACTCGGCTTCCTTCAGAGCAGCCAGGAACACTGCACGCACAAAGCCAAAGAACAAGCGTCAGCGTCTGTGCCGACGCGAGCGCGGCGAGCGGTTGCGGCTGCGGGTTTTACCATCTCCGACCAGGACCAGGGAGCTCTGCGTTTTGGCCTTGCCGTCGTGGATTTGCACCGTGTAGGTGCCCTCGCTCTCCCGGGTGAAATTCTCCACCATCATCTGGATGACGCCCGTGGACACGTCGTGGCTTATCTTGCGGCCCTGCGACAAATGCGGACGGATTGACGCACATCGAAAAGTCTCACGGACTCGCACCCGCAAGTCAGCCATTTTGGTCTGAAGCAACAACACAAGCCTTCAAGGACTGACTCCTCCCAGAGATTTGGGCAGACCAAATTTGGATTTTTTTTTTTTTCCCCTTGCTCAGCAACATGAAATCGTGATTCTCATTATTTCCACGCCGCTTACCTCGCCGCTGGTCACCTCCTCGTCGTTGACGACGAACCTGTACGTCACGGCGGGCGTCAGCTTGACGGCCTGCACCCAGAAGCGCACGTGGCCTTTCTCCAGGACCTCGTAGTTCAGGCCGTGCTTGAGTGGGACGACTGCAAAGGAGGAGACAAATTTTCCTCATGGTCGGGTTTCAAGTGACTCCCAAGTCACTGTGGAAAAAAATCAAGCCGGTTGATTCGAGTCACCGTTCATTTTAAAGCAAGAAGGGTCATGCCGCCCACTTGGGCTTGGCAAGTCACGCGGCCCTGCTCAATCATGACATTTATTGGCACGGACACTCAGTATCTGTACTTGCAAGTCAAATTCAAGTTTTGGTCCTCAAACGGATGACGTTGCACCTCCGGTCGGCGGTGCGCGATGCTCTGACAGTGCGAGCGCGCGATACTCACCGGGGTTCCTGATGTTTTTGCTGAGCTCCAGCATGGAGTTGAGCGCTGCGGGGCAAAGACAAACCAAGGTGAAGGGAGAAGCTTTGGATCGGTCAGAGGATGACTTCCTGTCATGGCGTACCGTCCTCGGTGAGCGTGTGGCTGGCAGAAACGCCGTCGGTGTCGGTGACCAGCACGGAGTAGCGGCCCAGATCGTCTTTGTCGGGGTTCAGGAAACTCAGTCTGGAACTAAAAGAGGCCAACGGTGTTCCCGGCATACTTGAGACTCGTGGATTCACATACGGCATGTTTCAGTTTTGCTTTGGTGCCAAGGAATTACAGGATGTTGAACCGAGTGCAGAAGCTCACGTGCGTCCTTTGGTGGTGACGGAGACGCGAGGGCATTCGCCGATGGGCTTGTAGTTCTTGGACCACACGAAGGCAGAGGCGGGGCTGACGTCGCTGGCCTCCAGGGACAGGAAGACGTCACCCGTTTCCTCATCCACACCGGCCACGATCTCCTTCGTGCCTGGGGACGCGAGCGAGCGGCGTCGAGGCGGACCTGCTCAGCGGAGCCTACAAAGACCGCCGGAGGCATTACCTGGAGGAGGTCTGGCGCAGACAGCCTCGGTCACCAGGGAGGGTCTACCGATGCCGTGAGTGTTGACGGCACGAACCCGGAACACGTACCACTCGCCCTCCTCCAGACCGCTCACCTGAAGGACAAAGTCCAGCTTGTTGCTCTCGTTTGTCCCACATCTTAGGACATTTTGTTTGCTTCGGTTCAGTGTCCTACACGATGACAAGGGGCACCTTACCCGGAGGACGCATAAAAAGCAGAAGCGCAACGTGGCGCGTGTGGGACGTTGCTACACAGCTAGTTTTTTTTGTTTTACAAAAGCGGTGGAAGGTGCCAAAGTTTACTGTTTTGCGGTAGCCAAGGTAGCGCAAGAAAAACAGCGGTACATCTGTTGGTCTCAATTATCCCGGGCCGAATTCTGGGGGCGGAAGCCCCAAGCAGTTCGGCCCAGACTTGTTCTAACCGCCTTAACTTCACCAGAAAGACTCAGATGTGTTTCCCGACCAGCCGTGAGACCTCGCCCCTTTTGCGTGTCTTCGGTCTGCTCTGAGGCCTTCTCCTGGTTGGAGGTACCCAAAAGAGGCCTGAACCACCTCAACTCCTCATGACGTTCTGCCACGAGTCACTCCCTACGCGCAAAGTCCTCAACCTATCTCTAAGGCACCCCGCAGAGATGCCACAACCACCTCACCAAGTTCCTCAACGGACCCCCGACAAAGCCGCTTGCATTCACGATCTTGACCTTTGGGTCATGACCAAAAGATGAGGGTCAGGGTGATCACGTTGATTGACCAAGACCGGACATCCGACAGGTGTTGCCGATCTCATTTGGACGAATCCCAGAGAACCCCCCCATCAAACTCGATAATCCGTGGCAAACAACCGTCGGATCTTCAGGTGACCAGATTGGACCGAGCCCTCCGCACTCTGGCTGGTATCTCACCTGCATGTAGCGCTGAGTGATGGCGTTCTCGTTCAGGGCGACAAAATCGCAAGAGCCCTTCTTGGCCATGTCCACAAAGTACCCGGAGACAGCGCTTGACCCCGTGTAGACCGGAGCTTTCCAAACCAGGACCAGGGAATGACTACGGACCTCGCTGAAGGTCAGGTCATAAGCTGGACCTTGGGCAGAGGAAAAAAAAACACACCGCAAATTTGCATTCGAGCTCGCAATAGCACGAGGGGCGATGGAAACGGGAACGCGACGGCGAGGCTTCCCCAAAACGGACTCACCTGGCTGCTCCGTGGTCCACGCCTCACACTTCATCGGCAGACTGGGGGCCGAGGGCACGCCCACGCCTGCCATGTTGGCCGCTTGAACTTTGAACTCATAGAAGGTCCCTTCAGTCAGATTATCCACCTAAGGAACGGCAATAGAACCTCCTTCTTAGACTGTGGTCGATCGGAGATCGGAGGTACAAACGATACCACATAGTCATTCATTGCTAAAGATTTCGAGGGTCCTCAAGCTTCGTCTCGCAGACTCCAGTTACGCCTCGTCGGTCGCGATACAACGGTGCCGCGGGGGTCCCGGACACTCACCGTGCACACTGGGTCCACGATGGCGCCCACGTTGACCTCTTTCCAGACCAGGGTGTCGACGTCTCGTCTGTCCACGTAGTAGGCACTGATCTTGGAGCCGCCGCAGCTCTTGGGGCTGCTCCAGGACACCGTCATGGAGGAGCCGTCGCAGTTCAGCAGGCTGATGCCGTAGGGGGCGCTGGGGGGGGCTGCCGCAAAAGTGACGGTCAGTGGTTTGAAGCAGGCGGGGCCTTCGGTGGGGACTTACTTGATCGAATCCAATTGGTTAACGGCACCGCTGTCGCGTTGCGATCACAGGGAGGAAAAACCAAACGACCGTACTATACGACACTACAATTGTTGTACGTACAAAGTCGTACAGCGGTGTGTCTTGGGATACGAGTTCCATTTGTTCCGTCGCCACACCCGTGTGTCTCAAAACACTTGAATCTCAAATGATTTTACCAATGGGAAAGGATGAAAATGCAAACAATCCGTTCTAAAAAGGTTGGTGGATGAGTCGTGAGTGCATCCGTGTTACGCAAAGCTGCAAATGTGACTTGTGACACGGACAATAAATCGCGTGAAGGAGGAGGTGGTGGGCGCAAACAATCCGTTCTAAAAAGGTTGGTGGGTGAGTCGTGAGTGCATCCGTGTTACGCAAAACTGCAAATGTGACTTGTGACGCGGACAATAAATCGCGTGAAGGAGGAGGTGGTGGGCAGATGACGGCAGGGGGGGGGGGCAGTGGAGGGTTCCGCACACACATTTTATACATACCATACTCAAACCCCCCACCTGGCAGAACAATAGAATCGCATATAACACGAACGTATGAAAGGAAAACCGAGCGGTTTGTGGTCAAAACTTCGGAGCGGTGCTCACCCAGGGCCGGCTCCACCACGATGGGTCCCGACTCCTGGGACTCTTCGCTCAGGCCGAAAACGTTGACGGCTTGGACCCGAAACACGTAGGTCTCCCCCGGCGTAAGGCCATGCACCACAAACCTGGAAAGATGCAACCCCTCGTGTGGAAGACAGTTTCACATGATTCACACTTTGTACTTGTGGTATTAGCATGTAAGCATTTGAAACGTGAGAATTGCTCGTGGTAAAGCTCGCTAATTGGCTAACTTTGATCACATTTGTCGTTTCCTCTGGTTGTTGTTGGGATGTACCGCTTTCTGTTTAACACGATGGAAATTAGCAAGAGCCGATGGAAGAGCTAACTGGCTAACTCCATCTACCCTGACATCAGACACGTTGCTGCCGAGGTGCACTGTGGAAAACTGTCTCTCTCAGTTGGTTTGTGATGAAAAAAATGGCCTCACCGTTAGCGATAGCGCACAGAAGTGGGACGCTAGCGGGGACGTGCCAGCTAACCAGCTAATTCGGTCAACATGGGTTTTCGTTTGGGAACATAGCCAAGCGGAAAGGTTGGCTGTGCCGTTTACTCGGGTCGCCTTTGAGACAGAGCGCTAAGACGGTTGCTAGCTAGCGTTAGTATTAGCCTGAGGGGCTCAGAAAAGAGGCACCGTAATAAAAAGCACCTGTTGAGTTTGAACGGTTTGTGGTTGCAGGCGAACCAGTCCTTGCTGCCCACCGCACGGGCGTCGATGTAGTAGCCCATCAGGCCTTGCTGTCCGTGCGTGGGCGGCTCCCACTGGACGAAGACGGACGACTTGGTGTTCCGGGTTGCGACCGGTTGCCCGGGGGCGGACGCCACGCCTGTTTGTTGGGAGAGACGGGCAGAAGCCGTTAGCGACGGGGCGGCGAACCGGGCGCGGACGTTCGACGTTGGGTCCAGGGAAGGGTGCCATCATTCACAGTGTAGGGGGAGGACACGCGTGAAACCTGTCGCAGGTC
The DNA here is from genome assembly GCF_001891065.2 of Hippocampus comes. NCBI lineage: Eukaryota > Metazoa > Chordata > Actinopteri > Syngnathiformes > Syngnathidae > Hippocampus > Hippocampus comes. Next base: position 253,951 of record NW_017805065.1, read on the forward strand.
AAAAGTGAATCAAAATGCCCCGATACGTACCAACAGGCAGCGCGCAACCTGCAACACAAGGTCTCACATCGTCAGCGACTCTACACGAGAGGATGTGGATAAGGTAGCGCGTATGGGGCCGCCGTGGCGTTCCCTTACCGTCCCGGTCGGCCTTCCTCACCGGCTCCGAGGGCTCCGAGGCCCGCCCGACGCCGTATGCGTTGTACGCAAACACCCGGAAGAGGTGAGCGCCCTCGTCGGGCAAATGGAAGAGGGCCAAACGGGGCGAGCGAAGCTCCACGCCGGCGTTGACGCGATGCCACGCCTCACGGGGGCCACCGGGGCCACCGACGGCGACGGCAGCTGAACACTGAGGCACACCACACGCACGACAATAAGACCTTGGACTTGTTTGCGACCGAGGGCCTTTGGCGAACAAAAGACTGATCGGGATCGGCTTGTGATTAGGTCAGTGGTGTCCAAAGTTTTTTTTGGTGGGGGGGCCCAATACAGAAAAACAGGCAAAGGTTCGGGCCATGAGAGGTGACACACGGTGCCTGTGTACGACGCGTAGCTCCGATGCTTGGTCTCGTCGTGCCGACGGACATTATACTCCTTCATCACGGCAAAATCTTCGTCGTAAATCTAACAGACACGCTTTCCTTTGATTTCTTGGAAGAAATATTCATTTGAAATCTTCTGCCCTCACTCGCTATCTTTCGTTTCTTCGGTGCCGCCATTTCCGGTGACTTGTGGTCAATGTTTTTCTTTGCTTCATTTTGTTTAGCGGAGAAGCACCTTTTCCCTTACTGGCTCCATCTAGTGTTGAAACTGACAAGTTCAACAGAGTTGAGCTTGAGCGCCACCTGCGGGGTCGTATTCAACTATATTTTTTAGAATTTGCTGCGGGCACACCTTTTCCCTTACTGGCTCCATCTAGTGTTGGAACTGAGAGGTTCAACAGAGGTGAGCTTGAGCGCCACCTGCGGGGCCGTATTCAACTATATTTTTTAGAATTTGCTGCGGGCCAATAAAAACAACCTCCCGGGCCGCGGTTGGCCCGCGGGCCATAGTTTGGACACACCCCAGTTTAGTTTTTGGGTTTTTTTTTTTTTTTTTTTTTTTGTGAAATCAAAAGACCGATGGAGATCTCTTTGGGCTCAAGTGACGTTGTGAAGAAAGGACTTGGATTTGAAAGCTGTGCTTTGCGCTTGACTGCTCTTTGACGTTGAACGTGCCGCTTTCTCGTCGTCCCTTCATCGCGACAGCATCGAATCGCGTGCAGCAAGTCTCGCGCAAATGACCGAATGATTCGCGTGTCGATGGAAGTTCCTTCTGTCCAGGTCGTGCCCAAGCGGCAGGGGAGCACCGACGCATGTGGAATTCTTGACAATTCCAATCATTCATGCTAATTGTAGCACGTTCAAATTCCAAATTGCACTTGAGTGCTGCACGCACGCACACACCTTCTCCACGGCGTAGCAGAGCGGCGCCGGTCCGCGCCGGCTGGGCGGCGTCCAGCTGAGCACCACGTGTGTTTGGTAAATCTCGGACGCGTGCACGTCGCCGGGCGGGCCGGGAACCGTCGCCTGGCCTACGAACGAACGGCAGATGCCTGAGGAGTTGTGAGGGCGGGCTAGATGTGTGTTTTCGGGGTCAGTGGATTTTAAGTCAGGGTGGATTCAAAGTGGGTGAAAGGTTGGTTTGGGGTGGATTGAAGGCGGGTTTCGTTTTGATTTCAGTGGGATTAGAATCGGGTCCGAGGTTGTTTGATGGTGTCAGCGAGAAGGCGGGCTGAGGTTGGTTGCAGGCTGGGTTGGGTGTGGGTAGAAAAGAGCATTCAAGAATCTTGTACCTTCCGACTCACGATTCCTGGTGACAACGCGGTACTTCCCCTGGCTCTCAATCACTACGGGTGGGGGGAAAAAAAAAAAAAATGGAGTCGGACCCTGGATTTGCCGTCCCTGCAATTACCTTGGAGGCCACCTTCCATCCTGGCGCTCTCGGCGGCATCGAGGGCCGCGACTGCGTCGGAGGGTCGCGAGGCCCTGCTGACGCCGGCGCCGTTCACGGCTCGCACGCGGAAGCGGTACGAGTGGCCCGCCTTCAGGTCGGCGACCGGGTACTTGCACACCTTCACCGGGGTGTCGTTGCACTGCATCCACGAGTCGCTCCCCGCCTCGCACCTGAAAAAAAAAATAAAATAAAATAAAGACATCAATAACATTAGCGCCACATGCTAACTGCCACGTCACGGTTTATTTCAAACTCATTCACTCCCAAAGACGTTTTGAAACGTCTTTTCAGACTTGGTCTAGAATTGGCTGCTACTGAATGAGTTTTATTAAAAAATAAAAATAATGATAAGTGACTGGTGTCCACAATTTGGTTGAAATAATAGGATGCTCATTTTTTTTCTCCTCTTTATCCTTTGCAATGAATCAAAGCGTTATCAGCCGATTATTTGGTGCAATTTAAAAATAGATGATATATTTTAGCAGCATTAATTTGTTTTATTTCATGAATTGCTTGATGAAATAGTTTGTAAATGTTCCTGGAGTGTTGGTAAAAGTATGTGAATTGTCATCCATAAATTAAGTTTCATTTAAACGTTTTTGTTTTTTTTTACATTCGCCATTATTTAGATATTTTATGTACAATTGTTGATTTGACAATGGCACAACGATCGTTCCAAACATTCAATCTTATTATTTATGACTCATCGAACTGAACAACTGAAAAATGATTTTTGAAAAATTCGACTCATGTTGTGTATTTTACGTTTGGAAAAAAAAAAAAAGTTGACAAAAGATCATCCGTGCCACTTTTTGAATGTGATTTAAAATGCATTTCATCTTCAGAGAGAAATCATGCTAACATTTTCGAGCCAAAAGATTTCAAATTGATTTCACAAAAAAAAGTAAACGCATTGTAAATCGTTTATTTGTGAACGTGTTATTTTTTTTTTTTTTGAAATATTCGTGCAGACGAATTGAAAAAGGATCCAAATGAAGAAATTACATTGACCTCCGTTTGCGCGAGAAATACCGCATTGACCGTTGACGGCGCGACTGCTCAAAGGGGGTCCCCGCGCTACATGCTCAACGAACGAGAGCAAAGCCACCTGTCCACAAAGTAGCCGGTGATGGCCGCCTCGTTAACGGTGTTGGGCGGTTTCCAGGCAACCAGGATGTAGTCCGAGTTGATGTCGTAAGCCTTGACGCTGACGGGGGCTCCGGGCGCCCCGGCCACCGGCGGGGCGGCGTCTGGAAGAGAGTCGAGTAGCGAATCAAAGGCCAGTCGGAAAACCGCCCCGCGAGGCCACGCGACGCTTGATCGAATGCGAACGCGCTAACACGCAAGCACGGGCCACCTGAGACGAAGAGGTAGGCGCAGTGCTCGGAGGTGCCGTCTTTGGTGTAGACGCGGATGGTGTAGAGGCCCTCGTCGTCCTTGGCCAGGCGGGGCAGCGCCAGGCGGGCCACGCTGCCGGCCACCGACATGTCCACCAGGGGGCCGGGCTGCAAAAGTTTATCTGGAAGAGAGGAGGGAGAATTGCGGGTCAATCGTCGTGGATGGCTGGCACACTCATGAAACGATGTGTCAGAATCACCGAAATAAATTCCCACGGTTGCGGAATCATTGCGGAGGAAGGCGGGCGACTCACCGTCTCGGTACCACTCGATGCAGGGTGGCAGGTTGGGGAGGTCGGGGACCACCACCAGGGTGCACAGCAGGCTGGCCGACTCGCCCTCCACGCCGAAGGTGACCGGGAAGCACTGCACCAGGCTTACCTCCAGCTTACTCGAGTGGGCCCCGCTCAGACGGGGGGCTGCAATTCGGCAAAGACACAGACCACCACTCTGCGCAATCATCGGAGGAGCCCGGGCGTGGAGCAAAAAAAGAAGTCATCACAAACAATAAACCGAGAACGAAGACCGTCGGAAGCTCAAAATCGAGTCTCGTGTGGAGTCAAAAGCCAAAGAATCAAAAGGAGTTTTTTTGTTTCACGAGGCGAGCGGCGGCATTGTGGACCAACTGGAGACGCTTGCTGGAGGACTGGCTGACTCCACGGTCAGGTGCGTTGCGGGATCTCATCTTGAGAAAAGCGGTTTTCGAAAGTGTCGACCGTGTGTAAGATTTCGAGTCAGCGTCCTCTTACCCAGACCGATCTGGCTGGACCATGCGCCTCCGCTTGCGCCTGCGCGGACACAAAAGTTGTCATCGCGTCAGAAGTTTCCTTTCGGGGGGAAACATCAAGTGCGGCGCGTCGACTTACTCCTGACGGCGACCGCGGCCGCGCTGGTGGCCGTGCCGTGGGGGTTGGTGGCCACGGCGCTGTAATCGGCGGTGTCGCTCAGAACGCACCTGAAAATATAGATCCACCCGTGTTCAAAGGTACGAATCACAGAGAATCATTCAAGAGTGTGGAATCATTGTAAAGGTGGCGTCGTGATCGGGCGGCAAACGGCGGACGGCCGGTTAGCATGGGTCCCATTCCGGGCCAACGCCTCCCCCGCGCCTGCAAGGCTTTTTTTTCCGGCTACTCCGGTTTCCTCCCACATGACAAAAACATGCACGGCGGGTTAACCGAAGGCTCGAAATCGCCCCCGCGCCTTCATCGAAGCGAAGGAGTTGATTCAAAACCTAGTTTTTTTTTCTTTTGGCTTGAAAATGACTTACCTTCACTCAAATGATAAGTTGTCACGATTGGGCCAGCCAGCTCAACTTGGCCCATATTCTAATCCAAACACGGCAGCCCGTGGTCAATTTGTCAGTGGCCCGTGGCATAGATTAAAAATGACGGCGTTCCAATCGTATGCGGGGTCCCTCGTTATGACGGAACGCCACGGACCAGGGAGGTCCCGCCGAACGCGTAATTTGTGCGCGCGAGCTCGTTTGTGCTGTCGTACCTGCTAATGATCAAACTGTGGACTCCGTACTTGCTGTCAATCTTGTACTTCCCCGGAGCGCTCAGAGGGTCCACCGGGACGCCTCCTTTGTACCTGCACACAAGCAGAACTCTTCTTCTTACCTTGGGCTATCGCGGCAGCGCTCGGCGAGATCGCCGTAGGGCGCCGTGGAATGAATCACGGAATGATGCGGAAGCGTCGCGGCGCGCCGGGAGTACAACGCAGAGCGCGACGGCGCCGTTTGTCACGCCTCGTGGAATTTTGCAAGGACGCGGAAGCGCGGCGCACGGCGAAATAAACGGTCGCGGAAGACGGCGTGCGGCGGCGGCGCAAACTTGGATGGGAGAAAAGCTTGCGAGTGTCACCATCTGACGACGGGCATGGGGGTCCCCAGCACGGTGCAGAAGAGTTTGACGGACATCTTCTCCCACACGGTGTGAGGCCGCAGGGCCACGATGAAATCGGGCATGCGCGGGATTTCCCGCGGCAAATCCACTTTCCGGTACATCTTCTCCTTCACCTGACGCGGCAGACGCGCGCTTTGAGACGCAATATCGCGATCCCGATTTGCTTTGCGGACGGTGACGGACTGCTCTTGCCTCTCTGTCGATGGCCAGGCTATCCACTTGAGCCTTGGTGGCGATCCTCATCCTTTGGAGTTCCTCCTGGATGGCAGCCAAGCCCTTTTCCACTTTTCGACTCACTCGCTGGTACTCCTCGGTCTCTCCCATCTCTTCGCTAGTCCTGCGACAACGGTGCCGACAAATGAATGGCACACTCATGTGGAGGAAAATCGCATCGCAAGCGGAGTCAACCGCTTCGTATTGTTTTGGGAGTGAGTCATCTCAGAAACGAAATGGACGATATGATGGTATCACGTTGTCGACGGACAAAAGGGTTCATCGTACCAAAATTGGAGCGGATTGAAGGATGTCGCACAGCAACTGCCGCGATCGCCATCGTATCCTCTGATCATCTGAGTCAGTCGTATGACATCATATTTGGAAAGAATTGTATCACACCCAACCGGAATTGGAGGGAATCGTATCGTATCGCGTCAGGAATAGCTTTTTTTACGTCCTGCGACTGTATCGCACCGTCCGTGATATCGGACTTCCTTGACTCACTTGGTATTCGTGACGCTTCGTGACTTGACAAGAGACGCCTGTTTACATGTTATTCTTTTTATTTTGAATGTCAATACCGAAAGCAAGGTTGTCCAAATTTTATTCTTTTGATTTTGAATGTCAATACCGAAAGCAAGGTTGTCCAACTCGACTCGGGACTCGCTGAACGCAAGTCATGCTTACCCGCAAGCGGAAAGTGAAGCGTCGAGACTTACTGCTGCCTCGACGCCGGGGGGATCCTGACCGCGGGCGGGCGCAGCCGGGTGTCATCTTACGTCTGAGAATAGCGCGACGCGACGCGACTCGTGTCACCCTCACCTCTGCCGGAACACCGGGATGGTGTACGCTGCTTCCGCCATCGCCTCTGTGGCCGCAGCCTGCATCTGCCTCGCCGACTGGGAACGCGACTTTCTGCTGATCGGGAGGAACAAAAAGTCAGCCGCGGTCATTTTTTTTTGCCTCACCGCCGGTTGTCGTGGCAACTTCGGTTGTGACATGCCTCACAAGCAAGCGAACTGTTATTTTTTTTGCCACCGAAGGTCACTACGGGTGATGATGACTGAAAGAATGACATCTGGAATACATGTGGCCCTTCGAGATAAAATGAGAAGCTCGGTCATGAGGGAGGGGCTCAGAGTCAAGCCGCTTCTCCTCCGCATCGAGAGGAGCCAGAGGAGGCGGCTCGGGTATCCCATGAAAACGCCTCCCCGGTGAGATGTTCCGGGCAGGTCCTGGCGGCAGGAGGCCGCGCCGGAGAGACCATGTGAGGTGGCCCCGGGAAACACCTCGGGAAGAGCTGAAAGAAGTGGCTTGGGAGACGGAAGTCTGGGCTTTGCTGCCGAAGCTATTGCCCCTGCGGTAGAGGACTACAGTGTTGGACTACATGGAGCAAGATGTGTGCCTGGCAGTTGGTGTTCCAGTCGCTTGTGGTCAAAAAGTGGGTCACCCTCAAGGAGGCGGCTAGGGGCCGGCGGCGGTGGCTGGAGTACATGACAACATGGCACCCCGCAGTGCCTCTCAGACATCTTCCTAAGCGGATAACCTCATTAAAAAGAAAGAAAAAAAAACCCGAGACACGGAAGCAACGACCAGAAACCGCGGCAACAAGTCAAGCGACAAGCCATCCCACCACGAGCTAAGCGAAAGCGCCAAAGCGGCAAGGGGCTCTCGGGCAAAAGCAGAAAGCTTAGCGGGAAGCTGAAGACCGAAGGCGACCGGGCTCGTGCCCTCACATGTGGTTCCACCGAGTGTTTTCGGACCACGTCAAACCATTTGGAGAATTTCGCTGAATGACCGAACCCAGCCAAAGTCTGCGTAGCGCACACGCGTGCCAATCCAAACGCGGCCAAGCGGCGAGAGGCAGCGTCCCGGCGTACCTTTGCGCCGTCTGCAGCGAGACGACGCGCTTGCTGCTGTACTGATAAGCCAGATCGCTTTTCACTTGGCTGTGGCTCTTCCGCTTATACCAGGGAATGACTTTGGAAGCCATGACGGACAACGCTGGAAAGGGAGGAGGAGGAGGCCTTGTGGGGGACCAAGGCAAGGAAGGGAAGGGACACCAAACATGTGTTAGCCATCACGTCGGCACCTGTCCTGCTGTCGTATTTAAAAATATGACCAGGGAGCGCCGTCGGAAAAGGATTTTACGACGGGACGATCGGCGTATTCATCCACATGCGCATACATACACACACACGGACACACACACACACACACACACACATATA
>NW_017805065.1:261728-263542 GCF_001891065.2 Hippocampus comes
TATATATATATATATATATAGATAAGAGCGGTCAAATGATTAAAATATTTAATTGCGATCAAATGTAATAATTTCATCGTTAACTCAGAATTATCCGTAATCCATCACGGATTTTTATCTATTCTAAATTTTCTTTGATTTCTTTTTCTCCTATTTTCCCCATTTTTAATGCTCTCATCAACATGGAATCGTGGATCCGTTTTCTTTTTTGCAAAATGCAAATATTTAGCGAAACAACAATTTCGACTTTCAATTTGACGTTTTTCACTTGGAGCAGTTATTCAAACGTGGAGCACATTTGATTCTTTGAGAGCAACGTAACATCCGCCGTGAAGGGGTGCCGCATTAATCTCGCGATAAAAAAAAATTAATCGAGTTAAAATTGTCTTAAATTAATGCCGATAATAACGTCTTAAACTGACAGCACTGATAGCGTCGGCCCAACACAGCCAAATGGTATCGGCTCTTGCGTATCCTGAGTTTTTACAGTATAGCCGTGCTGTCAAGTTTTGCAAGGTGGTCGAAAAAAAAACAAAAAAAACAGGGAGGCAAGGGACTAAGGGTAGTCTGAGCAAAATGTATTTCACAAAAACACAAAGAGGAGACACGCACAGTGATCCAACCGAGACCGACACAAGCCAGTGAAATCAATCCAAGCAAAGTGACGAGACAACCAGAAACACCTGGACAAGACGCAAAGGACTCGAGGGAGCCGCTCGGGTCAACGCAAGCGACGCAGATGACGACAACAGGTGCAGACAAAAAAAAAAAAAAAGGGCACCAAACCAAATGTCACCTCAAAACATCACACGTGTGCCTTCGGCGTATCGAACATTTTGATGTGGTTTCAACAGGGAGAGCGCATGTGAATCGGTGTTTGTGTAAATGTGGCCGTTTGAGCTCAAAAGCTAATTTGCAAAGGCGCCAGATGAAAATGAAAGGACATCGACCTCATTCGAGACAAAAATACCACAGAAAAGTCGAGCAAAAATCAAATGGAAAAAAAAACACATTTCGCCAGCAAACCAAGCACCGGGCGGGAAGTGCAACGGTAAAAAAAAAAAAAAAAAAGTTTCGGTGTCCCATAACACGATATTGTCAAATGCATCAAATATTTCTGAGCGTTATTGCATCACCATATGGTTAAAAAAAAACTTTCTTCAAAACACTCTTGTGTACAATCTGCTACTTGTCTTCCACCCCCTGGTGGATACTTTTTTCACTACAACAATTAGGACACCGTACAATGGACAATCCAAGATGGCCGACTTCAGCGAGTTCACAACTTGCCGAATCAAGGTCAAGAGAATTGTGATGTTAAAGCTGTTTCAGTGAGGTTTTCTTTGAAATTTCTACTTCCATTACATCATAAGAACTTCATCCATCAAGGTAAGTTGTAATTTCCTCTTTTTTTTTTTTTGCACTATAGTTATCGAGTAAAACCATGCAGAAAATGTATGTTCAAATTTGATACAACAGGCAAAATGCTGAATTTGGTGGTAAATGCCTACATATTTACAAATTATTTTTTTTCAATATTTAAAAAAAAAAAAAAAAATTGTTAAAGAGCCAGATAAAGATTTCGGATTCCAAAAATCAGAACGCAGAAGAGCTCGGGCTACGAAATTTGGTCGACATGCGTAACAAGAGCCGACAGAGAAAGTCTCCCGCCTTCCGGAGCATAAAACCCCACCGAGTCAACACCACGAGGTCCAAAACGCTTGACTGAAATTTGGTGGACGTATCTGTCACGAAGAGGCCCACAAATTCACCGCGACTGTCTTGCGGAGTGCGCAATCGACGGCCCCCCCCCC
>NW_017805065.1:263563-264381 GCF_001891065.2 Hippocampus comes
CCCCCCCCCCCCCCCCCCCCCAAAACGTTTAGCCCGAGGACCTCGTGGCGCTCGGCTATGAATAGCTCGCGCCCCTTCAGCCGCGATTGGATGAGTGCACGAGGGGACGAAAAAAAAGAATCGCCGACAGACGGATCCTGAAAACCGCGGATTGAATTTATCACGGAGTGGCAAGCTTCGGCTGGGAGATGAAACGCTCGCCGCTGATCCATGCTTTTGTTTTAAATTGGGGTGGAATGAAAAACAACAAAAAAAACAAAATGGGCGTGCATCTCAATTTGACCCGCAACACAACAGGAGGATGAACTAAAATGACAAACCAAAAATGACTCGTTTGTTGATGTCGATGTCAATCAATGACTTTTGCCAACAGAATCATCAAACAACATCCAATAAAAGTGTGATTATTTTACAGCAGTGTTGTTTTGGGTCAAATTGACCCCAAAGCTGCTTTAGCTGTATAAAACGATTTATCTACTTCTAATAATTTTCCGGTGGTTGAAATGGACGAGAGGATTCGGATATTTGAAAGTAACATACGGGTGGGGAGGCTCGCTCACACTTGGGGTCACTTGGGCCGTGACCCAAGTGACCCCAGGCAAATACATCTCTTTTGGGGCTATTTAGGCGGTCGGTCACCGACACGACGAATTGCACTGCAAAGAAGTTTTGGGGCAGTGAAAAAAATAACATAAAAAAATTAGAGATTGCGATTCAATTTCAAGTTCGAATGGAAGGCTTTCCTGGGGGTCAATGGGGTCAATTTGACCCGAGCGAGGCTGTTTTCGGAAAGCGATACATTAACGGGCCATTTGGGC
>NW_017805065.1:264472-265607 GCF_001891065.2 Hippocampus comes
AAATCCCCTTCCACCCCATGTATGGACGCACCCGCGACTATATATAGCATCCACCGACTGATTCTGCTTTCTTTCCAATTGGACCAGCTTCTGATCATCGGCATCATCTTCGAACGATTCCACTCATTCATTCATTCATTCATAACGTGCCCTTTTTTACCCTTATGATGACCTTGTCGTCTTTTTTTTAATTTTTTTTCAAGAATATTCTCACATTCTGACTTCCCACCGGGTGTCAGCTCACGATCATGAATTGGCACACGCAGTTGTCAACAAGGCGTTTCACAAGTTGCCATTTCTGTCCGTTGACTCGTAAAATGTCGACATCATTTATTTGCGAGAAGGTGGCGAAAGCCCGCCGGAATCTTCTAAAGGGGTCTGGGGAGGAGGAGGGGCGGTTCTGCCGAGAGGGCGCCTCGGCTGCACACTTGTGGACGGCGCTGCGTTATTTTTAAACGTGTCCGTGACACGGACACGCCTAAAGTCTGACTGTACGTGCGCAAGTGCGAAAGTGAACCTCAGGGGGGGGGGAATTATTTCCGTGTCCAGCGACAAGTCGAGCGCAAAAAAACGTAGTTGAGCTGAGCGCATGGCTGGAAAGTTTCGGTGCGGGTCGAAGGGGGGCGGTTGCGCCGTTGTGGGAGGGAACGCAGCCAACTTGTTTGCCATGCAAGAGAAGGGGCTCCCTTTTTTTTTTTTTTTTTTTTGGGTGAGCGCAAAGTACGTGAAAAACGGAACCGCAAGACCGCTTGCAAATGGTGTCAAGGTGGCCTCGATGGAGCGGGTGACGGTGACCACCGTCGACCCCCTAGTTGTACGTCCGTGCGTGACAACCTCCAGCGCCACCCGCTTCTGAGCTCCAAGTTTGAATGCGCCGGTCCGGGCGAGTTGTCCGGGCTCTGTTAGTGCAACGCTTCCCTCTGGTGGCCAACCTTTGAACACGACACTCGACTGAGCAGAGAAGGAGGGAGCTCCAGCATTGCCGAGTCAACACGAAAACGATCCCGTTTTTTTTTCCTTTGGCTTACATACACGCAAGACGTAACCGAAACCCGTTCACGACAAGGGGTTGTCATGAAAACCGTGCGAGCGGCGGTGCCAAAGTTGAGCGATCGGGAGGGGGGGGGGGGGGGGG
>NW_017805065.1:265621-268723 GCF_001891065.2 Hippocampus comes
CTCAGTCGATGGTGAGAATGAAAGCGATTACTGGAGCGTGATCATGCGCCGGGCAGCGAGACGCAACAGCTCAAATATGCCGCTTTGGACGGCAGCAAGCAAGTTGGGCAGGCGGCGCCCGATTCATGCGGCCCTGGCCTTTTTCGAGGGATCAATGCGCTTGACTCGCTTCGTGGCCAGACATTCGGAATCTGGAAAAAAACGGAACGACGCGCTTGAGAAAGGGAAATAGTTTGACGTGAGCGCAGGCGACGCCGCTGCCGACTCTTCTCGCTGCTTTTCCCATTCGCCTCTCGCAACATCGAGTCTGTCTAGAGCACGGGTGTCAAAGTCAAGGCCCGCGGGCCAGATCTGGCCCGCCACAACGTTTTACGTGGTCCGCAAAAGCAAAATCAAGCACGTCAAGTTCCACGACGCTTGAACCAAACATTTCAAATGGTCATAAGTCATCCGCAATAACAGTCATTATTCTGGACTTCTGATTGTAAAGCTAGTTATTGATCAATTTATTGTGCGCTGTGTATGTGATATGCGGAGGGGATTCAACATTGATATGGTTTCCCAAAATTCACAACGGCCCTCCAAGGGAAACCGTAGCTACAATGTGGCCCGCGACAAAAACGCGTTTGACACCCCTTGGTCTCGAGAATGATTTTGTGGCCGCGGGCATATCAATTGGCACGTGGAGATTTTTGCATCACGCAAACCCGACAACTATTGTTCACGGACTATTGTTGGTGGACAGCGAAAGAAAATGATTTCTATATCTATCTATATATAGAAAGATATAAATATCGACAGCAGGGGTGGCCAACCCGCGGCTGTGTGGACGCTTTGTATTTGTGCGGGGGTTGTTCAAGATTGATTGCAGCAATCAGGAAGCTCGAAGCCCGAGCGTGCGCACGCCACCGAGTCACCGTTGTGCTCAAGCACGCGTCGTGATGACGGTTCAACTCGTTTGGATTTGTGTGGTTATTATTTGTTATTTCGCTTTGCCCTTGGTTTGTTTTTGTTGTTGTTGTAAAAATCCTTCTGTTAGTTTTAATTATTTTTTCCGAGCAGGTTTGGTAGATTTGATTTTTTTTTTTTTTTTTTTTTTTTTTTGCCCAAATGCTTAATTTTAGTGGCGTTTTTATTCTTTTTAGCTTTTGTATATGGGATATTTCTTGAGTGCAAGATAAAACAAAAAAAGGTCACTCATAAAGTAAACTGAATGCTGCTTCTTTTAAAAAGCATTTTTGCATCCATGTTCATTGAGTTAGCGCCTTGGTCATGATGTAACCCCCCCCAGGGTTACATCAGGAACGGCGGGCAGATTGTCGTGACGACAATTCTTTATCTCTGGTTCCAGTGAATCCGTGTCCTTTACGATGCGACGGGGTGTGCTTGCACTTTTATTTCTTTATTTGAAGGAGTGGAGTGTTTGCTCACCTTATCAAGTCAACACTTGCTTATTGTCTGCGGGGGTGGGGGGATCAAAGCCACACACACACACACACACACACACACACACACACACACACACACGTGACTTTTTACAGACTAAAAAATATATATACTGTATGTGTAAACCACATACATACAGTACGTCTTTTGTTTCACATTTTCACCTTCCCGCTCTCCACAGTCCACCAAGCTGTCGTCATCGACGCTGCGGGTGATGCGACAGGAAGCGTGATGATGACATCACATGACAAGACTCGGAGGCTGCCCCGCCCATCCGCACGTTGCCGTGTGGCAACGTGAGGGACGTGCCAACCACGAAGGAGAGGAGAGGGGGAGGGGCGGGGGGGGGTGGATATCAGTTTGTCAGTCAGATGCAGCTTCCTGCTTCAGTGGGAGCCGGGGCCCTGCGTAAAACCCTCCTCAAACCCTCATTGGTTCCTGCCCTTCCTGATTCTCCGCCCATCTTTCCTGCTCAGCCCCTGCCCAGCAAATCGAGATCATCCAAGAAGGAAGCCACTGTGACATGGCCAAACTGCAATTACACATAAAGCTTTCGAATGAAAAAAAGATAATTTAGATTTTTTTTTAAAAATTTATTCTAAAATTGTTTTTCCAAAACTTCTCATCAGAAAACAAGAACATCTAGAAATTGAGGTATTTGTAGATGTAATTTTTTTTTTTAATTCATGGAAAAACTTTTCTTTTCCTCTTGAAAAAAAGTGCAGCAAAATAAAATTGTTCAAGAATCCATCTGTTAAAGAAAATCTGGAAAAAAAAAAATCATAATCTGCAAAAATTGTAGAGAAAAAAATCTTGGCTATTTTTATCCAAAAGTTAATTGAAAAAAAAAATCTCGGGAAAGAAACAATGATTCTCCAATTCCATAACAAATATAGATTTGAAAAGATCATGAGGAAAATTCTGCTGAAAAATTTGAAAAAAATAAAACTTTTCTGGAAAAGTACCGCAATATTCTAGAATACAAAAATATGATTCAAAAACTATCCATTCCTACAATTTATTCACCTTTTTTTTTTGCCCCGAGAACGAAATGAAACGCCCATCAATTAGACATACACAAAAACACCAACAAAAAAATTCCAGAAAACATTTTTTTTTCTCGACCAAAAAGACAAATCTGTATTTTTCCAGGCCCCCCCTTTCTCCCTTCCTGCTTGCCAGCATGTCTTTCTCGCTCTGCCAATCGGGAGGGGCGAATGGGGGCAGGGCACGGCTCGGCGCGAGAACCATTCCGCTCCATGTCGGGGGTGGAGTGGAGATGAGGGGGGGAGACACACACACTCAAACCCCTCCCTCCCTGAGTGTGCGCCTTCGTCGCAGACTAGCAAGCACGACCGCCGCCAGTTACGCTTCCCTTTTCCCTGTCAGCCTCGCCCACCAGTGGGGAAGGAAAAGACGTCCGGGACACAAGGACAGGAGGGCGGACTAGCAAGCGGCCACGCAAGTTTCTTCTTGACAACCCCCCACCCCCGCACGCCCGCAGGAAGGAAGGCAAGATGATCGCAGCTCAGCTCCTGGCCTACTACTTCACCGAGTTGAAGGATGATCAACTCAAAAAGGTACAAAACGGCTCAGGCGAGGCTGCAAAAACGCGACTCGCGTCTTGTACGGCAGCCATGTTACTTGGCGGGTGGG
>NW_017805065.1:273872-282851 GCF_001891065.2 Hippocampus comes
CAATCTAACCTTTGTTTTTTGTTGTGGGGGGGGGGGGGGTTTGCCATTCACGACTCAAAGCCACACACACACACACACACACACACACACACACACACACACACACGTGACTTTTTACAGACTAAAAAATATATATACTGTATGTGTAAACCACATACATACAGTACGTCTTTTGTTTCACATTTTCACCTTCCCGCTCTCCACAGTCCACCAAGCTGTCGTCATCGACGCTGCGGGTGATGCGACAGGAAGCGTGATGATGACATCACATGACAAGGCTCGGAGGCTGCCCCGCCCATCCGCACGTTGCCGTGTGGCAACGTGAGGGACGTGCCAACCACGAAGGAGAGGAGAGGGGGAGGGGCGGGGGGGGGTGGATATCAGTTTGTCAGTCAGATGCAGCTTCCTGCTTCAGTGGGAGCCGGGGCCCTGCGTAAAACCCTCCTCAAACCCTCATTGGTTCCTGCCCTTCCTGATTCTCCGCCCATCTTTCCTGCTCAGCCAATCGAGATGCTCCAAGAAGGAAGCCACTGTGACATGGCCAAACTGCAATTACACATAAAGCTTTCGAATGAAAAAAAGATAATTTAGATTTTTTTTTAAAAATTTATTCTAAAATTGTTTTTCCAAAACTTCTCATCAGAAAACAAGAACATCTAGAAATTGAGGTATTTGTAGATGTAATTTTTTTTTTTAATTCATGGAAAAACTTTTCTTTTCCTCTTGAATAAAAGTGCAGCAAAATAAAATTGTTCAAGAATCCATCTGTTAAAGAAAATCTGGAAAAAAAAAAATCATAATCTGCAAAAATTGTAGAGAAAAAAATCTTGGCTATTTTTATCCAAAAGTTAATTGAAAAAAAAAATAGAAAAAAAAAATCAGAATCTGCATAAAATTGTAGAGAAAAAAAAATCTTGGCGATTTTTATCCAACAGTTAATTGAAAAAAAAAAATCTCGGGAAAGAAACAATGATTCTCCAATTCCATAACAAATATAGATTTGAAAAGATCATGAGGAAAATTCTGCTGAAAAATTTGAAAAAATAAAACTTTTCTGGAAAATTACCGCAATATTCTAGAATACAAAAATATGATTCAAAAACTATCCATTCCTACAATTTATTCACCTTTTTTTTTTGCCCCGAGAACGAAATGAAACGCCCATCAATTAGACATACACAAAAACACCAACAAAAAAATTCCAGAAAACATTTTTTTTCTCGACCAAAAAGACAAATCTGTATTTTTCCAGCCCCCCCCCCCCTTTCTCCCTTCCTGCTTGCCAGCATGTCTTTCTCGCTCTGCCAATCGGGAGGGGCGAATGGGGGCAGGGCACGGCTCGGCGCGAGAACCATTCCGCTCCATGTCGGGGGTGGAGTGGAGATGAGGGGGGGAGACACACACACTCAAACCCCTCCCTCCCTGAGTGTGCGCCTTCGTCGCAGACTCGCAAGCACGACCGCCGCCAGTTACGCTTCCCTTTTCCCTGTCAGCCTCGCCCACCAGTGGGGAAGGAAAAGACGTCCGGGACACAAGGACAGGAGGGCGGACTAGCAAGCGGCCACGCAAGTTTCTTCTTGACAACCCCCCACCCCCGCACGCCCGCAGGAAGGAAGGCAAGATGATCGCAGCTCAGCTCCTGGCCTACTACTTCACCGAGTTGAAGGATGATCAACTCAAAAAGGTACAAAACGGCTCAGGCGAGGCTGCAAAAACGCGACTCGCGTCTTGTACGGCAGCCATGTTACTTGGCGGGTGGGTGGGTGGGAGGATGCAAGAGGAGAAGGCGGAGGATGGACGGCGCTAGCGGCGGCGGCGGCGGCGGCGGAGGGTTAGCGGCGTGCCCTCGACGCGGACGCCTCCGTGACCGCTCGCGTAGATGTCAGCCGGCGAGGCTTCCGGATTCTCGCACACGAGCGTGCTCAAACATTCCCGAGATGTGTGACCTTGCACAAATTAGCCGCCGGCCGATAGCCGCTATGCTAGCGCGCGTGTGTGCGCGCGTGCGTGTGCGTGTGTGTGTGTGCGTGTGTGTGTGAGATGACAGACCGGCGACATGGATGGAGGGTCGGGGGAGGGCCTTGTACAAGTAAAGTGGAGGGAGGGGAGGGGGCTGCTGTGACGTCACAGTGCAGCAGATGCACGTGCGCGGAAACGAATGCAAAGAAGGCCTTTGGGGGAAACATCACGCATGATGTTCTGCTGTTTGGAGGAAAATACAAGATCATACCCCCCCCCCCCAAAAAATAAACAAATCAATCCTAGAATTCTCTTCCCCGCCCCCAACCCCTTTTTCGAGAGATCCCCAAAAGGTTGAATGAAGGCAACTAATCTGTTCTTGTGGGAAGATATTTGGCCTTTCAATTCAATTGTCGAGGCCGGTGGGGGCCTTCCCTGGGGGTGGTCAGACCAATCATTCGTTCTCGCCTCTGGTGGCAAAGCGTTGACGGTGATATGAGGTGACTTTTGAGGGGATAGATGCCGGGACGTTTTTCGAGGCCACGGCCGGCCGGGCATCTGCGGTCCTCAAGGGCCCCCCCAAACATATCATTTTTGGGGGAAACGAGAAGTTTTTTTTCCCTCTCAAAATAATTGTAAGAAAATTATAATTTCCCAGAAAAAAAATGACAAAAATTATTTTCGTAAGATTGCCACTATCCCCCCCCCCCCCAAAAAAAAAAAACTTTCTTCTTTTAAGATGGCAATTTTACCCTCAGGAATGAGTTTTGCCAAAAAGTCAATTTGACGTGGCCTCTTGATTTCCAAACGTCCGCGTTTCCGTCCAAGTGTTGTTGCAAAAACCGTGCCCAGGTTTCTGTCCCGTTTCCATTTTGTCAGTGTTGCCCCCATGTTGTCATGGTTGGTAAGTGACCATTTTGCCACCTTGGTTTTTGTGCCCCCAGATCGACAAGTACCTCTACTCCATGCGGCTCTCCGACGAGACCCTCAAGGACATCATGAACCGCTTCCGCCGGGAGATGGAGGATGGCCTCGGCCACGGCACCAATCCCACCGCCACAGTCAAAATGTTGCCCACCTTTGTCAGGTCCATCCCTGACGGTTCAGGTAGCATGAAA
Organism: Hippocampus comes; assembly: GCF_001891065.2. Classification (NCBI taxonomy): domain Eukaryota; kingdom Metazoa; phylum Chordata; class Actinopteri; order Syngnathiformes; family Syngnathidae; genus Hippocampus; species Hippocampus comes. The sequence continues at coordinate 276,950 of NW_017805065.1, forward strand.
ACATTTATCGTCAGTTCATTTAGGCTTAGCTGGGAGAAAAAAATAATAATCCAAAAACAGCCTGACAATCTGTGTGAGTACCACCGAAAGCACTATCTCTTCTGGTGTCTTGCGACTCCATCTTCCAATAGCGTAGCCGTTAGCATGGCTTCTCCGTCTTCCCCGTTTTTACTACATGTCGCCCTCCTGTGATAACGACACTTACCGGAAGTGTCGCTTACGCGACGTCGAAACCGCAGGTCAAAAGCACCGCGTTTAGCCGTGCTAGCTAACTTGAACAAAAGATGTTCACTTATCAGCGCATTCCCACAAGCGGACGGGACGCCGGCTATCGCGAACGTGATTCTGCACCTGCACCGTGTTCAAACAAAAAGCGTCCGCGAGAGGCCCCCGAGCTCAATTCGGTTTCGGGGCCCTGGAGAAAATACCGAAATATTTAAAAAGACACATTTTCCGAACCCAACCTCGATGTTCATTTGAGAAACCTAATTGTTCGCCTAAGAGCATAATTGACGATCACGTCGAACTTTGTGTCACAAAATCGATAAAAACAATCATGTACTTGCTCAAAATCAACAAATTTTGTTGCCAATTTAACAAAAAATAATCAACTAGCTTAGGAGTTAATTAACAAGAATAACAAACTCCATTTGGAGCTAATTAACAGAAATAATACACCAATTTTGGTGGTTAAAAAAAAAAATAATGATACGAAGTAGCTGTGGTGAACGTGTTTTGTTGCAAATAAACAAGAGTCTTTGAAGATCGCTTTGGGGACAGTTAACAAAAATAATCCATCTGCGTCGGTGCTAACTTGCATTAACCGCCGTCAGAGATTATTGCCTCAGCCAAAGGGAGGTCATGATTTGACGAGATGATTGGCGCGCGCGACGGCAGATCGTTGACTTGCGCGTTTGCCTGTTCCGTGTTGAGAAACTTTTCATGTGTTTTGCCGTTTTGGACAGAGAAGGGGGATTTCATTGCCCTGGATCTCGGGGGATCAAATTTTCGCATCCTGCGAGTCAAGGTGACCCAGGATAAAAAGCAACCGGTTCAAATGGAGAGCCAGGTCTACGAGACCCCCGACGACATCATTCACGGGAGCGGCACTCAGGTACGGGCCCTTGAGGTTTATCAACTGAAACGGTCGCGGGTCATTTCCGGCAAGGTTTCAATCCAAACCGCCGTCCAATTCCAAACAGACTTTGCCGCGGTTCGCTTGAGAGACCGATCCGATTGGCAACCTCAGGTGGCGTGGGGGAACAAATCAGACGCCTCGACCTACTTGACACTTAACTGAATTCCTGTTAGCTTGTTTGGCTGCAAGTCTCGAGCGGACAATCCACTGCTCTACGGTCCTGTGAAATAGCATCTGCCCGCTTCCTGATTTATCACATACAAAGGTTTCAGTTCATCAAACCAATTTTAAGATCACACGGAGAGACAACCCGAGGAAATCTAACATGCCAGTTTCGAAATGCCAATTCAATTTATTCACACACCTCAAAAAACTCATCCAAAAGAAGAAACCGAGTTCCGAGTAGGGTGTGACATCAGATCCCTCCCGCGATGACCTCCGGTGAACTAGCGGACAACAGTTGGCAGTCGCGTCGTAACGCGATCGCAAAAAAAAAAGGCGGCCGTGGGGCGGCGCGCAGAAACAGAGGCGCTTTCGTGAAGCGGCGGCCAAGCCCGAAACGTAACGTGATACACGAGCGAGGTATTCAGCAACGCCGTTTTGACTCGCACGCAGCAGAGTGCTCGGGTCACAGATCGTAACGATAGATGTCGGCACCCGTCTGCCGTTGAAGTGGGGCTAACGAAAGGGGAAGAGCGACGCGTCTGAAGTCTTGATGACGACACGCCGGGACCAACGGACCGTTTCCAAAACAAAGCAAGCACGACTCAACGTTTCAATGTTTTCCCCCGTGTTGCGTCCGCAGCTTTTTGACCACGTGGCAGAATGCCTGGGCGACTTCATGGAGAAACAAAAGATCAAGGACAAAAAGCTTCCCGTGGGATTCACCTTCTCTTTTCCCTGCGCCCAAAGCAACGTGCTTGAATACGCTGCAAAAACTGGCAAAATTATTTGCCAAAGAAAAGGAAAATCGGATGATTTCATCGCGAGCCTCACAACGTGTCTTCAAACTTGTGCCTTCACACTGAATCCATCAATAGAATTACGGGATTTCTTATTTGAAGCTCAATGTGCTCAAAACCAAGAAGAAAATCGCAGTAAGAAGACAAGGAAGCGTGTCAGGATTTTTGCGTCAAACCCGCCGAACTGATTCAACCGATTCGTTTGCAGGCCGTCTTAGTGACATGGACAAAGAAGTTCAAGGCCAGCGGCGTGGAAGGCACGGACGTTGTCAAACTCCTCAACAAGGCCATCAAGAAACGCGGGGTAGGTTCCGCTTGAGGCGAAACCGACAAGAGACAAAAGAATTTGTCATCAGCCAAACTGGTTTGCCAGGACTACGAGGCCGACATCATGGCGGTGGTCAACGATACGGTGGGGACCATGATGACGTGCGGCTTTGACGATCAACGCTGTGAGGTGGGCATCATTATAGGTAAGTCGGGCTTGGCGGAACTCGCGGTAACTTTGAGAACGTGGCATTTTTTTTACAACAACAACAACACGGGCGTTACGTGATCGTCGGTGACTTGGGGGGAAACGAGGAAATCATCGACAACGTTTATAAAAAGGTCAAACTGTTACTGTGGAAATTTCAAACAAAGTAGCGATGACCCTCATGACTGATGTAGTGGCGCATAGTAGTGGGGACGCCAAATGTCGACAACGGGGAATCTGTTTTCTTTATTTGATGGCTAGCATTGCTTTAAATTCTGATCAATTTGACACCCCCGACCCCCCCGAAAAACTATCACTCAAGAACTCACAAATTCAGTAACATAACAATGGTAATAAACTGCAACGTCAGTTCGCTAATTTCTCACAAATTAGCGGGCAGAAGGCTTGCTAGCTAGCTAGCTAATTCACTAAATGTCAGTTAGATAGCATGCTGGCTTAGCTAGTAAGTCGTTAGCTGTTGTTAATTCACCTTATGGGCGTGAATAGTTTTGGGGATTTTCTTTTGTCTGCTATTTTATCCCAAAGACAAACCCGAACAAGATTAAAAATGCAACTTTTTCAGGCTTTCCCAAACGTAGGTTTGCTTCACTGGAGTTTCCCTCGGTATAAATACAGTCAGTATGGGTTGAGAGTGGATATTTTCAGGGTGGAGTACAACATCGTGAGCCAGCCACTCCGTTAAAATAAAGAAATAAAGAAATAGATAAATGCAACTCCCGAAGCGAACTACTGCACGGGGCGGGCGTCCGTACTGCAACGGTGTCACTCGCGCTAAAAAAATGACTCTGACCACAACCCGACATCACAAGAGCGACAGTTGCGTCGCCGACTGACGCCTCTCCCAACTTTGCCCGCTGCCAGGAACAGGAACCAACGCCTGCTACATGGAAGAAATGCGTCACATCGACCAGGTGGAGGGCGACGAGGGTCGGATGTGCATCAACACCGAGTGGGGGGCCTTTGGCGACGACGGCTCCCTGGAGGACCTGCGCACGGAGTTCGACCGGGAGATCGACAGGGGGTCCATCAACCCGGGAAAGCAGCTGTGAGCGTCAACGTTTCTTTACTCTGGAAGGACGTTTCGATGCTTCTTTCGGTTGACGTTTTCCGGACTTTCAACTGCCATGTTTCGGAAAGGAATAATATGCGGAGAGTGAAAGGAGGCAACTGGACTCTGGGTTGCTGGGGAACTGAATGAACCTGTTGCATGGGTGAAAAGTCCAACATCTTCAGAGTCCGGATGTCTCCGTTCAATCTTTGATGATCATTGAGAAGCCACGCAGACACTTCGAGGAAGCGTTGAGTGAGTGAGAATCCCAGCCGTGTTTTTCTTTCCATTCAGTTTTGAGAAGATGGCCAGTGGCATGTACATGGGGGAGCTGGTGCGACTCATTCTGGTCAAGATGGCCAAAGAAGGTCTGCTGTTTGAAGGACGCATCACACCTGAGCTCCTGACAAAAGGGAAGATTGAGACCAAGCACGTCTCGGCCATTGAAAAGTGAGTGGCGTGCCGTTAGCACGCGAAAAAAAACAAACGCAAAGACGACATTTCATTTGCCGTTAGGATCATTTCGCGTAAAAACAAGCGAGAATCTCGCATTCGTCGCCAAGATTTCCTTCCATTTTTAAGGTGTTGTTGGAAATGGAGGGACCAGAACACAAAACACGTGTTATCCTTATCTTGAGCCAACAGTCTCCCAACTTGGCTCTGAAACTGGACAGTCATTTGAAATCAGAGCGGCAAATCGGTGCCCTTGTGAAATCCGGCTTCTCTCATCTTGGGCAGCTGGCTCGAGTCAAACCTCTCCTTTCTCCGGTGAGCACTTTGAGATACGGCAATTCATGCCGTCGTCACGTCCCGGCCGGATGACGGTCATGCACTTCACTTTGGAGTTAGCCAATCCACCATGAGGGTTCTCCAGTTGGTCCACAATGCCGCTGCTCGCCACTTTTGGAGGGCGATGAAGGCACTTGACAACGATACCAAAATCAGCTTCGTAAGTGGGCGCAGCTTCCACAATCTCGATTTTTAAAGTCAAGCTGTCTCTGTTTGACCCCTCTTGAGAGGTCTGATACTCTTACAACAAAAAAAGTTTGGTGCTCTTCTCGTTCCATTTCCGACCACACCTCAAAATCTTGTTTGACTTTACATGGAATGATCCCTCCCCCCCTACCAGGACGAAAGAAGGGCTGAAGAAGTGCATGGAAATCCTAACAAGGCTAGGGGTGGAGCCCTCCGACGAAGACTGCCTCGCCGTGCAGCACGTGTGCACAATCGTGTCCTTCCGCTCGGCCAATCTGATCGCCGCCACCCTGGGGGGCATCCTGTCTCGCCTGAAGGAGAACAAGGGTGTGGCTCGCCTTCGCACCACCGTGGGCATCGACGGCTCCCTCTACAAGATGCACCCTCAGTAAGCACAATATGTCCCTGGTAGTTTACAATATCCTCATTACTATCACAAAAAAACAAAAGCCCCGGCCGGATGCATCGGATGAGGACGCCTCCCTGGTGAGGTGTTTCACCGGCAGGACGACCTGGGACACGCTGGAGAGACCATGTCTCCCGGCTGGCCTGGGAACGCCTCGGGATCCGTCCGGAAGAGTTGGAAGAGGTGGCTGGGGAGAGGGAAGCGCGGGCTTCTCCGCGACTTGACCCCCCCCGGATAAGCGATAGAAAATGGCACGGTATGGTATTCTGAATCCTCGCAGCCAGCCAATAGAGTGGCAGGGCGGTCCAGACGATGGTTTGCAAACTCCTAACTGTCCGTCGCGATCTTGGTTTGCATATTTCAACGTAGCAGCGCCCCGACCAGACTGTGAGTGACGAACCGCAATTCGATGATGTGCCTCGACGGCGGCCGTGGCCTTCCAGAGAGGACGGACAAAACAAAGACTGTGTTTCTGTGACCAGGTATGCCCGCCGCCTGCACAAGATGGTGCGCCGCCTGGTGCCGGACTCGGACGTCCGCTTTTTGCTGTCGGAGAGTGGGAGCGGCAAGGGCGCCGCCATGGTGACGGCGGTGGCTTACCGCCTGACGGAGCAGGCGCGGCAGATCCAGCAGACCCTCGCCGAGTTCCGGCTGGGCAAAGCTCAGCTGCTGGAGGTGAAGAAGCGCATGCGGGTGGAGATCGAAAGAGGCCTCAAGAAGGAAACGCACCAAGAGGCGACGGTCAAAATGCTGCCCACATACGTCCGAAGTACACCGGATGGAACAGGTGAATGATGGCCGAGGGAGGGACCCCCCCGAGGGAGGGACCCCCCCCTCGGGGCGCCAAATATGGCGCACCGCCAAATATGGACCACTC
>NW_017805065.1:283037-292335 GCF_001891065.2 Hippocampus comes
CCCGTTTGCCGCTGGGCTTCCCCTTCTCCTTCCCTTGCCATCAGACCAGCCTGGATGCGGTGAGTTTGCCCGAAACACTGAGCTCAAGCCACAAGTTCGCCAAATCTCAAACGATACCAAGCTAATTTGCCAAGAGCTAATCGTGCTTTGTGTTGTTCGGCAGGGAATACTCGTGACCTGGACCAAAGGCTTCAAAGCCACCGACTGTGAGGGCGAAGATGTGGTGGAGCTTCTGAGGGAGGCCATCAAGAGGAAAGAGGTCATTCAGTCATTGGGGGGCTCCATTTCGTTCATTTGGTAGAATCGATTTCGTAACAATCGGCTCAATTAGGAGACATTTTATTGTCTGCTCGAACCGCACATTGATTGGCCCCTTTGTCAGTGTCTGTCAAAGCCAGCTTCTCCCCATGTCCAGTGTTTAAGTGCCAGGGCAGCGCCGGGAAGGGGGGGGAGGGGGGCTCCATTTCGTTCATTTGGTCGAATCGATTTAGTAACAATCGGCCTCAATTAGGAGACATTTTATTGTCTGCTCGAACCGCACATTGATTGGCCCCTTTGTCAGTGTCTGTCAAAGCCAGCTTCTCCCCCTGTCCAGTGTTTAAGTGCCAGGGCAGCGATGATTGTGGCTACCGTTATGCTAGCATACGCTAACATTGACACACCATCCGACGTACGAGTCTGTAGCGCGGGGTCTTTTCTTCCTGGGAATCCCCCCACAGCGACAAGATGCCAGCATTGTGCCGTGTCGAGATGGTCTTATTGGGGTCAACGTGTGATCCGTGGAATCACCCGCGAAAACTTTGGGAAGACCACGTACGAGTCTGCAGCACGGGGTCTTTCTTCCTGGGAATCCCCCCACAGCGACAAGAGATGAGATCCCCCCCCCCCCCAAAGGGGTATTTGGTGCATTGTGCTGTGTCGAGATGGTCTTATTGGGTTCAACGTGCGATCCGTGGAATCACCCGCGAAAACTTTGGGAAGACGTTTTGATCAGCGGAGTCGTGTTGCCAGAAATACTAAAAAAAAACTAACGCCTGCCTCTTGGGTTGACGCCGAAGGAAATGATGATCGCGGCGCATTGCATCATGGTTCACGTGTCCTACCGCCATCTTTTACTCATCTCAGGAATTTGAGCTGGATGTGGTGGCGATCGTCAACGACACCGTGGGCACCATGATGACCTGCGCCTATGAGGAACCCACCTGTGAGGTGGGCCTGATTGCAGGTACGTTTTTTTTTTTTTTAAACACCCATCTGCTTGTTAGAGGAGAGCAGAAAGTACTGAAACATTTTTGAACATTAGCAAAGACCATGTCGTCGATCGGCGAGCTTCGGTAAGCTTTCTCGGCACCCGGAGATCCGCACCGCGTCGGAGGACAGCGCCAAAGCTCTCCAGGGAGAATCCCGTGATCCGTAGCTGGCGGGGCGCAATATATCCATGCGTTCGGGAGCGAGGCGGGCAGGAAGTGCTCTCCTTGGAGCTCCCGCTAGCTTAGCCGCCGCGAGGGGATCGCGTGGACTCTTGAAAAGCTCAGCTGGGATGTGGGCCAGGAACCTGTCCTTCCCATCACTGAGTAACAAGTGTTTTTCAGGGACGGGCAGCAACGCTTGTTATATGGAGGAGATGAAAAACGTCGAGATCGTGGAAGGGAATGAAGGTCGGATGTGCGTCAACATGGAATGGGGAGCCTTCGGAGACAATGGTTGCCTGGATGACATCAGAACCCAGTACGACCAGGCGGTGGATGAGAACTCGCTCAACGAAGGCAAACAAAGGTCGGGCCGCTTTTTCGGTATCTCCGAGTACTTTCAAGTCGACAATTCTTAACAAATTTGCCTCTTTAGATACGAGAAGATGTGCAGCGGCATGTACCTGGGGGAGATCGTCAGGCAGATTTTGATTGATCTCACCAAACGCGGATTCCTTTTCCGTGGACAAATCTCTGAAACGTTAAAGACGAGAGGCATCTTTGAGACAAAGTTCCTGTCTCAGATCGAAAGGTGGGTCGCTTGTCAAAGTTTGCGATACTTTGTCTTTCGAAATTATTGTTTTGACTCAGAAATCGGGGATTTGGGATTGATAGTCCAGACGAGACCCAAACTGCAGGGACAGCAGTTCTTCACGTCGTTATAGAAGCCTCGACCTCACGTTGGTCTCGGCACCTTTCGGTCTTGGTTTTGACTCGGTACAGGGTCCTTAAAGTCCTGGGTCTTGAGGTTCTCAGCTTGTCAAGGTTTTATTCTCTACTTGGCCATGGGTCTTCAATACCTTGGTGTTGACTTGGTCTCCACTGCTCAAAGTCTCGGTCTTGCTTTGGTCCCAGCTCTTTCTTTGGCTCCACAATGTTTTTTTTGTTTTGACTTGGTCGCAAGTCCTTAATTTAAAGTCCCGGCTCATTAAACTCCTGATCTTGACTCGGCCCCTTAAAGTCTCAGGACTGATTTGGTCTCCATCCCTTCGAAGCTTGGTCTTGACTTGCTCTTGCTGCTCAACATTTTTGCAACACCGCCGTTATTGTTCAGTGGTAAATGTCAATCATGCTGTTGGAGTGGCTGCGATGGTACGGCTGGAGGAACCGCGGCGAGAGAAGCGTCTTCATCATGTCGAAAAGATGTAGCCGCGCAACTAACGATGAGAATTACTAGAAAAAGGTTGAGGGTGACCGCAACATCAGACCGAGCCTCAAACCGTCGCCGACGGCAACAGCCACCGGGGATCCAGTGACTCCCCCGCTATTGGCAAGCTATTGACATTTCGCCCGCTTTCCTACAACCCCCCCCCCCCCCCCCCCCCCCCCCCCTCGTCTGGCTCTGCTGCAGGTCAGGGCCATCCTGCAGCAACTGGGGCTGGACAGCACCTGCGACGACAGTATCATCGTCAAGGAGGTTTGCGGTACGGTGTCCCGTCGCGCCGCCCAGATCTGCGGGGCCGGTATGGCAGCAGTTGTGGACAAGATCCGCGAGAACCGGAGACTGGACCACCTGGATGTGACCGTGGGCGTGGACGGAACGCTCTACAAGCTGCACCCACAGTAAGGCCAACTTCATCGCTGTACAAGAGTTGACTCTTTTGACACCTAAGCCGCTAAAAACGGGTCAAAGAGAGGCGGCCACTCAAAACCCGCTGAGTTTACAACCCCTCCTGGTTTTGCCCGGTCAGCTCCCAATTCCGTATTAGTACCTTTCACACGGGACATCCAATTAATTCTTTAACTCCACAAGACGTACACACGTACGTCTTTTTAAAATTAGGCCCCGCCTACCAATGACATACTTGTACGTCTAAGTCTTTTTTTTTTTTTTTGCGTCATAGAGAGGAGGGTCTGATGCAATCTGTGAATGAGAATAAACGGTTTGCAATGTAAATCATGTAAAGAAGCGACCAGTAGGGGGCAGTGGTGCCTCACGTGCTTGAAATGCATGCTTTTACAAAAAGCTTTTTCGTTTTTCTTGCCCAGGAATCGCCATTTTCATGAAACTTAGCCATTTCTCATGCCGATTGCTGAAGAATGGAAAAAGATATATAACACTTTCTGAAAAAAATATTATCGACGTGCCCCCCCCACCTTACAACAGTTCTGCCCACCAGCCTATTCGGAAACCTCTGTGTGTCTCTCTCGCAAGCCACCTCCCTCACCCCCCCATCTCCTCTCCCCTCTGCCCCTCGCAGTTTTTCGCGGATCTTCCAGCAAACGGTGAAAGAGCTCTCCCCGAAATGCGACGTGAATTTCCTTCTGTCTGAGGACGGTAGTGGGAAGGGGGCCGCGCTCATCACAGCGGTGGGCTGCCGTCAGAGGGAGCAGGAAGCTCAGCAACACTGAAGGCCCTCCCGGAAAAAAAAAGTACGAAAGGAACTCTCCGCTGCTTCGTGGCCATCGTTCACCCCCATCCTTCCAACGGCCGTGACCCACCCACCTGCCACTTGACCGCTGCCCCGAAGTTAGGGCGGCGCACAAACAAGCACCACATGCTCCGCATATTTATTGCTCGGCACCAGCAGCTTTCTTGTGTTTGTCCGTTCTCCTCGGTAGCTCGTCTGTGTCTAATATTTGTGTATTGCTAACGTTATTTTTATATGGAGGCAAAGAGATGACTATTTATACAGCTGAGGCCATTCCCATGACATTTTACACCACCGGGACAAGAAAAATGCTTTCACTTTTTATACACACAGAAGCCTGATGGGCCAAGGCGTTCCCCAAACGTACCTTTCCGAAACGCCGGGCGACAAGAGCTCGCCGGCAAGTCACGGCTGCTCCATTCCTTCCCATGACATCACGTGCAAAGTTAAACGAGCAGAGATTGGGGACTCGAGTTGTTGCAAATTGGACTTGACCGAAGTCACCGTTTTGGTTTGGGAAAATAAACCCAAGAGACTCGACACTCGACTTAAGACTTTTGAGTTCAAGAACCAGAGCTGAGGCACGGGCTGACTTGGGAAGCATTCACTGATTCGCCACTCCCTTATCACGACAGCATTTCGGGGGGGCTACGTACTCCGGAGTGGATCTTTTGAACTGAAACTCGTCAGCCAATCGTAGATGGGGGTTCCCCCCCGAGTGAAACAAAAGGTTCTCGGTTGTATGTTGAGAAATAATCAAATTCATGTCACTGTAAATTGCAAACTGACTTGCGCAAAACAAAATGACGTGCGACTCGTTAGCTCAAGGCTTAGCGCGTGCGTGACCTGTTCCAATCTCTGCCCGTTGACTGCTGGTGTGCATCTTGTCCGTGTTGGTCACGCGTCCATGTAGCGGGCGGCAAATGTTAGCCATCGTTTAGAACTTCTTTGTGAACTACTACGCTTTGTTGTCGTGATGAACCCCGCATCAACTCTGACCGGGAGGGGTGGAGAACTACTACTGCTGCTTTATTGTGTATATTGTGTCAGGAGCGTGCGTGTATGTGTCCGACCAGTACGCTTCCAGTGTCTAAAAGCTGTGTGTAGACTGCATGCCTTACACACAGACGTGATGCCTTTTGTTTCACGTGGAAGAAGACGACACTTGATGATTAAATTCTATTTTGTTGTGGAACAAAGTCTGCCGTCTCTTTCCGAAAGTCGCAAGTCCACGCAGCAGTGGTTTGGCCAATTATTTTAATCATGGATTAATCAATCATTCTATCAAACATTTGATCCAAACTTCTCTTTATGACAGAAAATCGGGACATTATTTCAAATTGAGGGTGCGGAAAATGCACCACGATATTTTCAACAGGCTACAATAGTGTCTCTGCAGGTCCGAATAAATAAAAATCGATCAGGCAGATGCAACTGATCCAAAATGCTGCCGCCAGAGTCCTTACAAACACGAGGAAACTGGACCGCACCACTCCTGTCCTCACATAACTACACTCGCTTTCTGTGAGTCAAAAGAATAGGTTTGAAAATCTTGCTGCTGGTCTTAAAATCCCTCAATAGTTTTGGACCAAAATACAGTCAAACCAGGGTTTTCGAACGTCTTGGTTCTCGACCAATTTGGTTTTTTTATGCCTCGGACGCCAAACAAATTTCGGTTCTCGAACAAACCGAGCGCACATGAATGCATCATTTGACTCCTCTCGCCTTCCTTAACACGAAGAAGTGACGCTTCCTCGTGTTGCTTTCCATTGTGAGCAGACGTGTTCAATAAACATTTTTATTTTAAAAAGAGCGTGGTTTCGGTTTTCGAACCGCCTTCTGGAACGGATTATGGATGAAAACCGAGGTTTGACTGTACACGTAAAATGAAGCACACGGATCCTTCAGCTGGTCTGGGACTGGTCCATTTTGGTGTTCCCAGACGCAGAACCAAACAAAGCAGCATTAAGTTAGTAGGCTCCTCGCTCGTGAAACACGTTCCCCGAATAGCTGAGGTCCGCCCAATTTGTCAGTTTATTTTAAATCAAGGCTGAAAGTATTGTTTACTGTGGCATTGGTGTGTGTTTTATATATATATATATATATTTTTTTTTCGTTTGTTTTTTAAGTGACTCCTATTTAAAGTGTAAAACTGTAAAATAGTCACAGTCAGCATGCAACATGCCACTGAAAGCACGTCAGCAGGTAATTACATAACAAGGGACATAAGCACACAATATTAATTACTGTCAATTAAAATTTCCCAACACTTTTTTTTTCCAACTTGACCGAAGGAAAAGTTGTCATGCTCTTTTATTTATTTATGTTATTCTTAATCATGCCTTGATTCCTTAATTCTAGATACATAACACCTCGTAAATGTATACATATATATATATATATATATATATATATATATAAAATAATTGATATACACTGTATATCAAACATAAAATATGATGCGCGCACGAAATATGTCAATAACAGCAGATACGGTACATGGAGTAATATGCGAACAGGCGACATTAGAGCTGTATAGATCACTACATATGATGTAAATAAATCACTCACTCAAGCTATTCCAGATGTGTGTGCTTTGTGTGTCATTCCTGGCCGATGCGTTCAGGGACTCCCGAACCACCTGTTAAGAGGGGGAAAAAAAATAACAGTGACTCGAACAAACCGAGCGCACATGAATGCATCATTTGACTCCTCTCGCCTTCCTTAACACGAAGAAGTGACGCTTCCTCGTGTTGCTTTCCATTTTTCTTTCACAGTTCGAATCCAGTAGCAAATTAGTCCGTAACGAGTCTAATCCGTTCGACTCATTTCGATGCTCGTGGATCGCAACAATAATTTTCGTCTTTACGTTGCCGGGTTAGACTGTGAGGGCATTTACAGGTGTTCCTGAACGCTACGCGCACTTGAAGGTAGCGAGTCCTACTTCCAGACGTCTTGAGAGCATGCGCGTGTTTCTTTGAGCGCTCTGGTTGCTTTTCTTCATTTTTTCCTGCTGCGGTTTAAACATCACGTCCCTGCTGTGCTGTATGTGTGTGGGGGGGCGGGCGTGCATGCTTGTGTTTCCCCCCCCCCCCCCCCCCCCCCCCCCCCCGTAAAATGAAGCACACGGATCCTTCAGCTGGTCTGGGACTGGTCCATTTTGGTGTTCCCAGACGCAGAACCAAACAAAGCAGCATTAAGTTAGTAGGCTCCTCGCTCGTGAAACACGTTCCCCGAATAGCTGAGGTCCGCCCAATTTGTCCATTTATTTTAAATCAAGGCTGAAAGTATTGTTTACTGTGGCATTGGTGTGTGTACTCACCATCACGCAGGCAGCTCTCAACTGCAGGCTTTCTTGCTGCATCCACCCCGCTGAAACAAACAAAAAGAAAATAAAGACACAAGAGTTCCGAAGTGTCAGCGCACGTCTCAGGTATGCAATCAACATTTAACATCGCGCGTGCATGCTTACCGCGTATCTACTTGGCGATGACGTTGATAACCCTTGCAGAAAAATAGGCAGTAGCTCGTTAGCTCGACGTGCTAACGTGGCTCGCTAGGGTAAGCTAGCATGTAGCTAGGTTAAGGAACGTGGGAGGTTAGGAGTGGGGGGGGGGCGATGTCGAGTGAGAGCGGATAGCCGCCTAAATTTAATTTTGTCAGAAACACGCGTACATTTATCGAGACTTGTTTGTCGAGTCGACTGGAAACGGCCATTTTCGCGCGGCCAACGTCAACAGCTATCGCCGAGCTAGCCGAGGCGACGTCACTCGGGTTTTGACTTCAGACCACCTGCTCCATGACGTCACTCTCCCGGTCAAACTGCTGCCACCTTTTCCAAGTGGAACATATTGTACAGCAGGGGTAGGGACCTCCGCTTCCTCGAGAGCCATATCCTGCCTGTTTTAGAGCCTTCTCGACTTCAACACACCTGATTCGAATGATCAGCTCATCGGCAAATTCTGTAGTGGCCTAAAAAAAAGATCATCCTCAATTGAATCAGGTGTGTTGGAGGAGGGAGGGATCGAAAACAGACAGGATATGGCTCTCGAGGAACCGGAGTTCGCTACCTCTGTTGTACAGACTCGAGTTTCCACCCTTGTGGGTACGACGTGTCGTTCCTTGTTTCACCCACACACCAGCCACACTTGTTTTGCCCCCGCGAGGTTGCCTCGTTGACCGTTAAACCAGCGAAGCTGTCAGCATGACGCTTACAGGTGCCCGCGCACGTGACTTTTCGTTAGCATTAGCCGCCCACTTAGCTCGCTCGAATTTGGGAGGACAATTTAAATGGGGACCAAAACCACCCGCGATAAACGAAAATCCGCGAAGTAGCGACCCCCCCCCACACCTCCCTTCCCGATAGGTATATGTGTATGAGTATAGAAAACATTTATAAGGTCAAATTTAATGGTGTTCGTGCATTTAGTAAGTAAATTTTGTCGTAATTAACATTACTTAATGCTGTACACTAATAGATTTAAACATGTATGTTAGGTTAGGTTAGTGTATGAATAACAGTAAACATAAACATGTAGTACTGTATATGTGACTTGCTGTTGTTTTGCTGCTTCTTGCGGATTGTTTGCGGAATTTATGCGGACTTAATTTATTATTATTATTTCATGAATATGTTTGAAAAAATCCGCAATGCAGTGAAGCCACGATAAACGAATCGCAAAATAGCGAGGGATCATTTTACTGTTAACCTTTTGAGGGGGGTGGGGGGGAGGGTACCCTTGATCCGTCACCATTTCCCGACAGAATAAAGTCCAGACAGATGAAAAAAAAAAAAATGGACGAAAATTGTGAAATAAATTTTCACATTCACACTTCTTTGTCAATATCTTGAATCCAAAGTATGGTAAGCAAGATACCGCACAACAAAACTAATGAGAGACAGGACATGCGATCAACGATCTGTCGTTTATAAAATCTGGGATCCGGAAGCATCATGCAGTGTGCGTCGACCCTGCGCAATAGACAGATTTTATTAATTTTTTTTCCAAGGTCGATACCGATTGTTAGTAATGAAGGAGCAGCCGGTGTTTGTTTGCAGTAAAAAGGAAGATATTTGTCGAAATTGGTCATCATAAATACTCCAGCACTTCACTTTGTTTAACTACCTTTAATCGTGTTCATTAAACGGCTTTTCAGCTTTGCGTTAAGTTCAGCAACACCAAGTGAAAATCTTAAAAAAAAAAAAAAAAAAAGCAAAATAATTCTCATTTTAAGATCAGACGGCAGATTATTATTATGATTTTTTTGTTTGTTTTTTTATAAAAGGCAGATTCTGACGTGGATCAATTGATTTATGCACTAATAATTGGCCTGGCCGATAATTGTACGATTGTTTTGAGTAACTGGGTGCGGCTTAGATTCCAGTGTGCTCAATTGTCCCGAAATGTCTCTTTGCCTCTCTTAGACGAATTGTTCATCGTTTGGCCAAACTGTGGG
>NW_017805065.1:292398-294784 GCF_001891065.2 Hippocampus comes
ACGGCATGTACGTAAGGTTTATGACTATTGGCGTGGGATGGAGATGAGCCTTGCTGTACTTCCAAATATCCTGCTTACACAAACTAAAAGGTGATTTTTTTTTTCTGATTCCTCACCGAAAGGAAATAAGTGATTCTTCCCCACCGCGCTCCAGAGGGCCGCAACAACAAAAACAACCGACAACAATAAAAGCAGCAGTAGCTCGCCTCGCTTCCGCGGCATCCGCCCCCATGACTCCGTGAGTTGTGAGCCGGCCCCACCGTGGCCCATGCGCTGTACCCGTTTCCCTCCCCGTCCTTCTCATCCCTCAAGCTGACGCAGAACCCCAGGCACCTCCTCCCTCCCCTCCCTCTCCCCCACCCCCACCCGGTCCCCAGCGACTCGCCGCCGCCGCCCGTCATGGCGCCCGGCACCGAGACGGTCCACTACATCCACTTGCACAACTCCAGCCAGTCGGTGCTGGAGGCCTTGCGCACCCAACGTCGCGAGGGCCTCTTCTGCGACGTGACGGTGCGCATCCACGACGCCTCGTTGCGGGCGCACGCCTGCGTCCTGGCGGCCGGCAGCCCCTTCTTCCAGGACAAGCTGCTCCTAGGCCACTCGGAGATCTCCGTACCGCCGCTGGTGCCCGCCGAAACGGTCAAGCAGCTGGTGGACTTCATGTACAGCGGCTCGCTGGTGGTGCTCCAGTCGCAGGCGCTCTGCATCCTCACCGCCGCCAGCATCCTGCAGATCAAGACGGTCATCGACGAGTGCACGCAGATTATCTCGCAGAGGAAGGCGGCGGCGGCGGCCGCCGCGGCGGCGGCCGGCGGGGGGATGCTGGCCGGCGTCCTCCCCAAGCAAGAGGAACGCGGCGGCGGGAAAGGAAGGGAGAGCGGCGGCAGCTGCTCGGGCGGCGGCGGCGGAGGATACCCCAACTTCCCCAACTTCATGGTGGAATGCGGAGCCAGTAACATGGGCGGCGAGAGCGGCCCCGGCCCCAGGGTTTCGACACAAGTATGGATGTGATGGCAACAGTATAGAATTTGATTTGTGTGTGTGTGTGTGTGTGTGTGTGTGTGTGTGTGTGTTTACATTCATTTTATTTTAATTGACGTTCTTTTTTTTTTTACGTTAATTTACGTTTTTCGGAGGCCGTCATGAACGCCTCTCAAGTCAAATGAACGGCTGTGGCTCCATCTAGTGGATGCATTGTAGATTACGCCTTATAATGCGGTGTGTGTGTGTTTAATATCTGAGGAAAATTACCGAATCGGCCATTGATTGAAGGTGCGCCTCATAATCCAGTGCGCCTTTTTAGTGCGGAAAATACGGTATACATTTGAAAAAAACGCATATCACAGTTTGAAAGACACACGTGACTCCATTGGGCTCCGACAGTGACCGGCAACTGAAGTTCTTCGTTTTGTTTTGCTAAATTCGGGTGTAGTGGATCTTTTTAACCCTTTTTGAAGCTATCACATTAAAATGAGAAATGGGTGTCATGATGACACAGAATGCCCCGTTTTTTTTTTTTTTCATGGTATGGCGGCAATATGTGTGTATTTTTGATCTATTCCCCATGTGTAAGGACCCCTGCGGCCCCCTGGAGCAGGCCAACAATCTGATGGCGCTGGGGGACATGGGCCCGGCGTCCCTGTGTGGAAACGGCGAGGCTCTGGGCGGCGGCCTGCTGAAGCAGAGCGCCGGCTGCACGCAGGACGTTCGCTACAAGCTGCGCGACCTGCTGGTGCAGTCGGCGGACAGCGGGGGGCCCGCCCAGGCCGCCGGCCTGTCGGCGAGCTGCGGCTCCGGCGGCGTGGACGGCGCCGGCAGGGACGGTCTCCGCGGCAACGCCGCCGACCTATCCGACGACCTGGTGGCCATGGAGCACTTCAGCGAGGAGGAGGACTTGGAAGGCAGGGAGCGCGGCAGGGACGGAGAACGAGACAGGGGGGCCGGACACAGCCGCAAGCAGAGGCAGCCGCTCAGACTGCAGGCAAGTGTGTGTGTGTGTGTGTGTGTGTGTGTGTGTGTGTGTGTGTGTGTGTGTGTGTGTATATTATATATATCTTTTTTTTTTCATCAGATTCTGCTAGGGCCTGATAAACATTCATGTCATCTATTCCAGGTGCTGGGAGGCGGAGGCGAGGGCGTGGTGGTGAAGGACGAGGGCGTGCAGGACACCGACGGGACGGCCTTCGCCCTGGAGGACGCCCGGCGGGACGCGGAGCAGGGGGGACCCCAGGGAGCCATGGCGGGCTTCGGACAGGTGAGACCTCACCAGGAAAGCCACCAAATAGATGGCGGGATTCCTTTTTGAGTGTGAGGAGAACGCGGCGTGTGCAAACAATACAGCGCATTATGGATCGGCTGCAATAGGCAATGCCTTACGCCATGCTAC
>NW_017805065.1:294794-299795 GCF_001891065.2 Hippocampus comes
CTTATGTCCGGTGGCTGCTTGCGTGGTGCGGAATGCAAACGAACGGATCTTTCTTTCAAGAAATTTTCACTGAAAAATGATTCCCCGTGAATACAAAAAGATCTCGTTAATTAATCGGCATTATTTGTCATTTGTTCCATCGGCTGTTTGGAAATGATGTCCGCGTCCATATTTTGCGGCGTAGAAGGTTGTCCAAAATGGACATTGCGAAAGGGTGACAGTCATGACTGGATATGTCGGCGCCCTTTTTCCAGAAAAGTCAGGAAGTCTCGCTCACCGCACGCACCAAAAACGAGGCGGCGGGGAGAGCTAAGATCACTTTGCCTGCACAAAAAAAAAGTACACATGCAGTGATCATTTTACGGTGTGAGTCCCGTGGGACTCGCTGATCAGAAAAGTCCATGATGCAGTTCGAGAGTCTCAAATTTCGAATTCTGAAACGGTCAACTTATTCAATCGCATATGATAAGCACACAAACAACAACAACATACATTGATCATCGGTTTATTTCTTATATGTAAATAATTCAGGCATACAAGATTATTATCGCCAAAAAAAACCCCAAAAAAAAAAACGATCCAACTTTAGCTGCTTCCTCCGTGATATCCCCGCAATAAACTTTCGCAACACTTGTTTTAGCGTTCCACGTCTTGGCCATCGTCTGCTTTTCCGCGCGGCGAAGGCCGATCTCGCCAATCTCATCTCGCGAGAACGGAAACCTCGTCACGCAAGATCAAAACAACAACGGCGGCGGCGATTGTCAAACTGCGATCGTTGCCGGAAAAAAAGATTTACCGTGTTTTTTTGGTTTTTTTTGACTGAGAAATTTCCTTGCGTCCCAAAAACTCACATTATTCGGAACTGTGCATCCCGCGGGAAATTTATGAACGTGGAACAAATGCAAAAAAAAAAGCGTCACGTGCCGCAGCAAACGCCGTCATTCGGAGCAAATGAAATCTGTCGCGTTTCCCCAAACGCCTCGCGAGGCGTCAACCAGGAACACGTTGAAAAGCTCACAAAGGTGCCGGGAGGCAAAGGCCAGGGACGCTTTGCGACCGGCAGGCCTTCCTCACCCTGCGGTCGAACACTCCCTGATCTTCGCAAGCCTTCCTTGTACGTACGTGTCTTGTCACGGCAAGGCCAAATATGGCGCGAAAGGATTTCTTTTGCAAAAAATGTCAATAATTCAGGCATACAAGATTATTATCGCCAAAAAAAAAAAAAAACGATCCAATTTTAGCTGCTTCCTCTGCGATATCTCCGCAATAAACTTTCGCAACACCTGTTTTAACTTGGCAATCAATCGTCTGCTTTCCGCGCGGCGAAGGCCGATCTCGCCGATCTCGTCTCGCGAGATTACGTCACTCACGCGAGATCAAAACAACAATGGCGGCGATTGTCAAACTGCGATCGTTGCTCGAAAAAAGATTTACCGTAGTGTTTTTTTTTTTTGTTTGTTTGTTTTTTTTCCCGAGAAATTTCCTTGCGTCCCAAAAACGCACGTTATTTGGAACTGTGCGGGAAAATTTTGCGTCTATGACTGGGGGGGGGTAGCGCTTTTCCGGCTTGGTCTCCGCTTGTGGCCAGGCGGGGGTGCTCTCACGTGATGCTACCAAACCAATCAAATCGCACGTGTTCCCTACAGCTGTGCCGACTTGTCGGAGCCAAGTAAGGATTTCTACCCAAAAAAAACCCCCCCCACCACCGCCGACAGGCGACTTTCTCGATTTCCGTGTTGGGATGCTCGCCAACGAGCCCTTTCTTTGAGTGGCTCATTCGGGGTGAATGATGAGACTGCATTCGGTTTGGTTTGTGTGTTTGTTGTTTGAGCTCGGGGGATGGAATTCTTGAGTCTCTGTTGCTAACTCCCACTGTCGCAGACGGAAGAGTCATGTCTCGGAAAATCATTTTGAGAAAAGAGTGCGTGTGGACCCCGCCCGGTTCATTGGGCGCAAAATTTTTGTCTGGTGAAAAACTCCCCGGCCGCCCCTCCCGAATGTCTCCTTTCCAACGAGCGCGATGCTCTCGCGCTAGTTTTTTTTTTTTGTTTTTGTTTTTGAAGGCGCCGCGCGCGACAGTTTCAAGTGGCGGGCGAGTCGTCAGAATCGCCGGGCGCCGCCGTAACTGACAAGTTAATTGCCGCCGCCGCCGGCACCAAAAGCGGCCTCACATCCTTCAAAAGTGCACCGAAAAGACTGGGGGCGGGCGATGCGGCCCGACCAGTCCGACGGCAGCGTTCTCCCCGACGTACGCAAAGCCACTTTTTTGGCGACCTTGATAATAGCCCTCGACGACAAGCGACAACATTCTCGAGCGAACGCGCAACGGGAAAGCAAAAGGCAGGTCTTGAGACTTAAGGGCGTCGCGTCGCGGACGCCGCTCAGATGAGGGCCGCGCTGATGGACGTAAGCGGCCATGGATCTCGCCGGCCGCGATGGCCAAAAGGGTCCCAAAAGCGCTGCCCCGTGTTTCATTGTGTGTGTGTGTGTCCCTCCTCTTCCAGGACTTCTACGATGAGCAGGGCGTCTTCAGCGAGAGTTTCTGGCCGCCCAGCGAGCCTCCTCAAGCCATGGCGTATAATCCCAGGGGACGGGTCAGCAAGCCTCTGACTCCACCGCCAACCTCGCAGTCCATCAACAACCAGGTACGCGCTTGGGGACGGCGGAACGCAAAACGCCCGCGGGCCGCCGGAAACGCCGTCGGACGCGTCGCCCGTCGGAAATCATTCCCGAGATGCGTTGTCGAGCTTGCGCTTGAGCGTGCTCGCATCGCCGATGAGTATTGTGGTGGAGCAGGTTATTGTGTACTTTGTACCTTAATTGGGCTCCTTCACACGCCATCAGATCATCGATCGAATTTCGTTTCAGATTTTCTCCGGAACAGTAGAAAGTTGTGTCGTCGGCAAGTAAGATACATTGAAGTCGTCGTGGCGGGTATCATTTCGATACAAAATGAATAGTTTGGGGCCTAGCGCAGCCCCTTGAGGCACCCCATGAGTGATCATCGAGAGCTTTAATTGGATGTTGTTGAACTGCACATCCTGAGACCGATTATCGGGAAAAAAAAAACCTTTTATCCCTCTATATGCGACACCTCCAATGCCATATCAAAAGCCTTTTGAGCCGCCAGCCCCCTCCCAATAAAATCGTCTCTTTTTTATAATGGTCAAAAATGGGCACTTTTTTTTTTTTTTTTTTTTTTGGATACTTGCAGAACCACCTAAAAATAATGTTTTTTTTTTTTTTGAAAAAAATCAGTTTTCCAGAGAAATGTAGTCAACCGTCAAATGTTCTGCCTGTTTTTTTTCATCTCTTTATTGTTGTAAACGTGATTTTAGTCATGGTCTATTTTTTTAAAAATTATTCGGTCGATTAATTGTTGGTCGGAATTTTATAGCGCCAGATATCGAAATCAGCATCTGCCTAAAAAAAAGAAAATCCATATTGGTCCGGCCCCTTAAAAAAAAAAAACAAAAACGAAAAAGAAAATAAATAAATAAATTTCAACAAGACAAATGTTTCTCATGGTTTTTTTTTTGACCAAGAAAAATTGTGCGCTCGTGATGTCGCCTGTCATAAAAACGCGCAGCCATGACATGACCATAAAAATATCCTGAAATGTAAAAACAATATTTGCCACTTTTTGCTTCAGTTCACTGGACAGTGCGCCGCTTCTTCCGGTGTCCTCATCTTGGCCACCCGGGGGCAGCAAAATGCAGCCCTCGTGAAACCGCAACGCCGTTAAGCGCTTCTCGGCGGCCCCCCGAGACTTTATTCTAATAATAAACGGTCGCGAAAGAAATATGACCTCAAGCCGCCGACGAAGCCCAAATCTCATCCGACGCTCGGCGCGGCGCGGCGCGCAGCTTCTTTTCCAGTACCCGGTGAGCCAATCGCAGCCGCCGCCGTTCTACATGGGAGGGATGGACACCTTGGCGGGCGCGGAGTCACAGGCCCCGCCCCCGGCCCCCATGACACCGGCGCCGGCGCCGCCCTCCACCGGCCCCGCCTGCTCTTCGGGCCCCTCGCCTTCCTCCCAAGGATCCGAGACGTCCTTCGACTGCACGCACTGTGGCAAATCCTTACGTTCCAGGAAGAACTACAGCAAGCACATGTTCATCCACTCCGGTGAGTTCCACGTCGAAGCGAGCTCGATACGGATCGCGATTACGGTTCCGTTTTGAAGCCGAGCAAACGGCTTTTGGTGGGATTGCCGTTCAATGGGAGGCGTGGCCAAAAATGCAGAAAACAGTCCACGTCACAACAGCACCATGTGACAAAAACAAAGACAAAAAAACGCAAGGCTCTCGAAGAGCACTTGCCCGACCGCTGCCTACTCGGCTGCCATCTTGGAAAAAAAAAAGAAGGAGGGAAAAAATGTGTCGATTGTTAAAACCGTAACAACAACAAAAAAATGGAAGATTCCAATTTGGATTTTACAAAACTGTAATCCTAAAACAATTGTCTTTTTTTTTTTTTTATCCCTTTTGTAATATTCACGGTTTAATTTGATGATTTTAATTCCTGTTTTTTTGCACATGACATTTTGACAATTTTTTTTTTAAAAAAAATCTTCATCGCTGAATTTTCTTGTCGTTATTTTTAGGATATTTTCGCACTGCTACGACTCTAAACTTTAGTCTCGGTTCATTATTGAAAAAGCAAAAAAAAAAATCGACGAGAGCCGACATTCCAGCTGTCACTCAAAGCGCCCCTCCCCCCCCCGTGCGCATACCTACCCCCCACGCAGGTCAGAAACCTCACCAGTGCTCCATCTGCTGGCGCTCCTTCTCCCTGCGCGACTACCTCCTCAAGCACATGGTGGTGCACACGGGCGTGCGCGCCTTCCAGTGCTCCATGTGCGGCAAGCGCTTCACGCAGAAGAGCTCGCTCAACGTGCACATGCGCACGCACCGCGCCGAGCGCACCTTCCAGTGCAACGTGTGCCACCGGGCCTTCACCCACCGCACCTTGCTGGAGCGCCACGCCCTGCAGCACGCC
>NW_017805065.1:299984-305486 GCF_001891065.2 Hippocampus comes
GAGTCACGCTCGATTTTGACTCAACTCTGACTCGCTAATCACGAAACGTGACTCGGACACACTTTGCCGCCGTGCGTATTACGACATTCGAAACAAATCTCGAAGACGCGCCGCCAAAGAGTGGATCCATCGCTGACGGCGCAATGACGTTTTTCTTCGACCGTTCCAATACTGTACCAGCTTTTTTTTTTTTTTCTTCTTTGCCGATGAGCGACCGCCGCGCCCCCGCCCCCCCCGTTCAGCCAAGAGCGAAAATGAGGGCGTCGTCTGACAGGGTCTCCGCCCCCCCCCAAATTTCATGTTGGCGGCCACGGTGAGCTTTCTGTTGCCCATGCGGCCATATTGGGGGTGCACAGCGGGCTCCCGATTGGACGAGCGGACTCCAGTCAGTTCAGTGGGGCCGCAAGTTGGGACTTGACTCGCTTCCGAGGACGACTGGCGCCTCTGTGACGCCTAACGGTCGGGAAAACTTCCCGCGGAGGCTCTTTTGGAACCCGACGCACACCTCGACACAACCGTTATTTCCTCATCCTCGCTCTACTGAGCCCGCGCGGCCGACAACCTCACAGTATTAACCGACACTTGAAGAAAAAAAGAAATAAATCGAATCCAAAATAGCCTCTGCGGGAACGCCGTCCGGCACCGTTTCCCGGGCCGGTGTCGGACGGCGACCCTCTGGGGTCGTGATCGTGCCCCCTGCACGATCGCGACGAATGTGGGTCGACTTGAGCGGGTCGGGGTTCGGTGAGTAAACCGTGGCGTATTTTGCTTGAACCCTTCCCCGCCCCCCCCATGAAGCAAAAGGACATTTCGGATTCTTTGGTAGACTCGCATGAGTTGACTGCGAATGAAAACGGAAAGTCGCGGGGCGTCAAATCCAATTCACTCTCATCCGTCAACACGCTTTGGGCAAAGTTCCTACGGGGGTCTAGCGGCCGCACCCCCCCCACCTCTCACCCCCTTGATCAAATACCTCGAAATAGGATGGACTCCAAATCGGAAATGTTTGGGAAACATTTCATGCTTATATTCCACATACATACACACACCGACAATTACCTCGGCGGTCCAAAGAGAGGCGTTTTTAATTTTTTTTTTTTTTAATTTTTTTTTTTATTGTTTTGGGGCGTCATATTTGAAGCTACAACCGTTCAAGCTTAGAAAGATGGATCCGTTTACATTTTAAATGTTTCCTACTTCAGTGTAAAAAGGAAAAAAAGAAACGCGGTCAAAGCGTTCACTTTGTTCTTTGTTGCTCCTGTGATGCGGAAGTTTGAAAAAAAAAAATTTGCTTTTAACGTGAAAGAGCCATTGGGAGGAAGTGAAAGTCAGTGGGAAAACTTTTGACAAATCAATGATTTCTATCAGGATTTTATATACATATATACATATATATTCTAAAAAAAAAAAATCATAGTGAATGTTTGGTTGTGTTTCGGGGGCTTTTCAATCTTTATTGCCTTTCGCGTGGCACACAGTTTTTATTTTTTTATTTTTTCTTTGTTTTTTTTTTTTTTGTTTTGTTTTTTTTTTTAGTCAAACTAAAAATGAATCATGAAATTGTACAATCGCCCCTCCAAGTTTTTGACCAAGTCAAAAAAAAAAAATGGTGATAATGTGAAGTTATCACATAAATATTTATTGCAATTTGATCTCTATGCACACTTAAGTTTGCACATCCTGTTCGATATTGTCGTCCCCCCCAAGCATTTGGCCTCTTTTTGTTTTTTTTTTATGTTTTTTTTTTCCCCTTTGACCCCCCTCCCCCCTCCTTTCTGACATACCTCCTCGCCAAATGCGAATCCAAAAGGAATTTCGTACGCCGAGACCTTGTTGGAGGCCCTCCCTTGCAAAAATTGACATGAAATGTCCCCTTTGGTGTCACGTGGCCGAGATGAGGAGTGCGCACGTGCTGTCGCATAATAAGCTAAAATGTCCACGCCAAACCTCTGGTGCTTTTTTTTTTTTTTTGTCAGAAGGGGCAGGGGGGGTTGTTGTTGTTGTCATTATTGTTGTCATTGTTGTTGTTATTTTGTGTTCTCTCTCTGGACATATTTACCTCATTTTTTTACCAGCTGCCGAGAACACGCGCGGCTGGCGCTTCGCTCAGTCGACTTCGCAGTGTTTGGCGTTTCTTTTTTTTTTGTTTTCTTTGCATTTGATTTCTCCTCAGCGGCGGATGTGGTTGTGGTGCATTCAAGGACCCGTGTGTACAGTCCTGTAACATGTTGGCTCTTTGTGACGTACTGTGTGATGCCTTTTCTGTTCTTCTTCTTCTTCTTCTTCCTCTTCTGGGATGTTTTCTTTTTTTTTTTTTTTTTGTTTTCTTTGCATTTGATTTCTCCTCAGCGGCGGATGTGGTTGTGGTGCATTCAAGGACCCGTGTGTACAGTCCTGTAACATGTTGGCTCTTTGTGACGTACTGTGTGATGCCTTTTCTGTTCTTCTTCTTCTTCTTCTTCCTCTTCTGGGATGTTTTCTACAAGAAATTCCTTTCTGGCGAGCAGTGGCGCTATTCGAAACAAAAAAAAACAAAAAAAAAAACAAGCAAGCTGATCTTTTCTGTGCGACAAAAAGGCAAAGAGGCATGATTTTAACCTTTTTTTTCTGACAACTTGTAGATGTTGTAGTCGATGACTTTGATTGAATTTGAAAACGGACGGGAGTGATTTCAAGGATTTCTTTCTCCAATTAAAACATCTTCTATGACTTGACTTTTTCCCTCCTGGTTTATTTGCCGTTTGGCTGCGACTTGAACAAAAAGGAGGTGCTTGCTCCCAACACGACGGATTGCTGCAACACCAAGAAAAAAAAAAAAAACGTTTTGCCAACTCGCTTTCCATCAGAGGAGGAAAAAAAAAAAACATACCCACCAAAAAGCGACGAAAACAATATTTTTGGGGGGAATATATATATATATTTTTTTGCATACCGTATTTTCCGCACTAAAAGGCGCACTGGATTATGAGGCGCACCTTCAATGAATGGCCTATTTTGTAATTTTTTTTTTTCAGATATTGGACGCACTGAATTATAAGGCGCAATCTACAATGTATCCACTAGATGGAGCTACACTCCTTCCGTTCAACTCGAGAGGCATTCGTGACCGCATCCGAAAAAAAAACGTAAATTAACCATTACTTCAAGGAAACGACGAAAATTGAAATGCCCCTTGGCATTTTCTTGAGCGTAGCTCCAACGGAACGATCAGATGTCAGTAAATCGTAGGAGACTGGACTGTCTCAGAAGTCATTGTTATTTATTCCTTTGTTGTGTATTCACAAAACGAAGAAATGCCCAAATAAATTCCGTAGGTGGGCTACAGACTGTATTTTGTGATTTTCTGTTTTGATGCATTATTTTCAATGTTCGTCGTTTCATTGAAGGAATCGCTAGTTTACGTTTTTCCGAGGCGGTCATGAACGCCTCTTGAGTTGAATGGAAGGAGTGTAGCTCCATCTAGTGGATACATTGTAGATTGCGCCTTATAATCCAGTGCGTCCAATATCTGAAAAAAAATTACAAAATAGGCCATTCATTGAAGGTGCGCCTCATAATCCAGTGCGCCTTTTAGTGCGGAAAATACGGTATGCAAAAAAATATATATATATTCCCCTGAAAAATATTGTTTTTGTCGCTTTTTAACAGCAAGTGATAACATTGTAAGTATGTCTCCGGCGAGGAGCCATCTTGGGGGTCGACCTATTACCGCAATGACCAGACACAGGGTGCACCGTGAATGAAGGTCCGCTGCTTCGGGTGACATCTGAGTTTTCCCCCCCCCCGAATAGGATTGAGTTGCATCGGCGCCGTTTCCGACGTCTGCGCGTGTTTCAGTCCACCACCCCTTCAAATCGCTCGCCTTCAACTCTTGACGCCCGACGACATCTCAGGCTCTCAACCGACGGTCGCGCTTCTTCTGACCAGCTCTTGCCATCTCCATGTTGCACGGCGGCCGCCATTTCGACTCCATCCGAACATTGCTCAAGAAAAAACAAGAGCCTCATTCAAGTGCACGGAGCGTCACACCTTCTTTGAATTATTGTTATTTTCTTGTCTCAGTCCATCTGCCGGCGGACAACATCTGTTGCTTTTTTTTTTTTTTTTCTTCCTCTCCACGGCATGCCGAGGGTCGGGCTAGGGGGGCTTTTGTGAGTGGTGCCATTGTGTGTGCTCGTCCATTGTGAGTGTGTGTGTGTGTGTGCGCGCGCGCGAAATGATTTGCGGACGTCTTCAGGGCGCTTTGCAAAACTGCCAAAAAAATTCCCTCCTTATTTGATTATTTTTAATCATGTGAGATTTGTGAGGTGCTCTGGACCATCGCCCCCCTCCCCTCCTCCCCCCCCCCCTTCTGCTAACTTGGTTTCAACGCCATGCTCCGACAGATGTGAAGCACTTCCCAAAAGTGTGCTAAGAAGGTAAAAGAAATCCAAACGATTTTATTTCGAGGGCACTTGAAACCATGCGAGCGTCTTCTGAGCCAAAAACGGACGAAAAATGATCCTTTTTTTTTTTTTTCCTCTTGAGCTTTTACTTTCTTTTTAGTTGTTTTGCCCGACTTGAGAGGCCGGGCCATTGTTCATGTTCAATGAAGTGGCGTGAAGGACGTTGTCTTTTATGAAAAGACAGCCACACCCCCCCCTCCAAAATGCCCCCTTTTCTGTCTCCAGGGAGACCCTTTCAAGTCGGGGTGGCGGCCAACAGCGCATCCATTCAAATGGCCGCGGTGGGGTTGCGCCGGCGCGGGCGCGCACGCAACAGATGGAGGCCACACCAGCAAGGACGTTGAGGATCTTTTTATTTTTTGGAAAAATAGTCTTGGCTACTAATTCCGTCGTTGACACAGAGCAGAAGAATACAATGTACAGCACAATCCCTCTTAAATAACTTTTTTTTTTTCCTTTTTTTTTTTTTTTTTCGTTCCCATTGACTTGAAGTGCCTTTGCAAATATCATCCATGAAAAGAAAGCAATTTAAATAATCCCGACAAACAAGAACAAATATACAATCCAAAATAACAACGCAAAATCCTTAAGTTAACTTAAATTAAATGATCATTAAATTGTAACTTCCCGCTTTTTTTTTTTTTTTTTCCTTCTCTATTTTACAACAAAAGGACAATCTGTGAGAAAGCGTTGAGAGGAAGAAGAGGAAAACAATGCCTTTGTCACGGGCGCATTGGAGGGCAAAAAAAAAAACAAAAAAAACCTTCATAAAAGTTCATCAAGCGAGCACGTTTTTAAAAATCATATTTTTTTTTCTTTATTTATCTTTACGAAGAGGCCAGTATGGCCAAACATCCGCCGTTTGATGCGGTTCCTGGGTTTGAGAAAAAGGCCTGGGTGCAAATGTTGCAAAAAACAAACCAACAAAATCCTGTCTTGGCGGCTTTAAAAAAAAAAAAATCATTTCTCACACCATCCATTGAATATTTCTTTTCATTTGTACCCCCGAGGCCTGACAAAGAGGCAGCACAGAAAGCTAAGTGGCCGTTTACGTTTA
>NW_017805065.1:305514-310074 GCF_001891065.2 Hippocampus comes
CCCCTTAAACGACCCCGCCGGTTTCTATTTCCACTCGAAGACCAGCTCAGTCTGAATATCAGTCAAAGGTCTCAGCAGCAGCGAGCGTAGAGCAGCATCTCATCCAGGAGCATAAAAACTCTCCCATACAGCAAAACGAGCGAGCCCGTCTCCGGCCCCTTTACACCTGCGGAAACACACTGCCGTGAGAAAACACAAAAGAGCCGAGCGATAGCCATTCCTGCCAACGACTTTGCATCCGAATCGCGCCGCAAAGCCGCCGGAGGAATTGGGACGTGTGGTCCGACGGCGGCGCTGTTGCCGCGAGCCTTCGGATTCCGCGCGACGCGGATGTGAAGCAAGTGGACTCATTCGATTGAAAATATTTTGCAACTCGACTTGACTTACCGGGGGCATTTTACAACAACCGTCGGCGCAGGCAAAGCGCCGTACGTGAGGTCAATTGTAAAAACGGGAAAAGTCATTTGCTAAGTGACAAATAGCTCCCACGGCCATCTTCGTGGCAGCGGAAGGAAACACCGCATTATCTTCAAATGGAACACGGGAACGGCAAACGGCATGGGCCCCAACATTGAACCCTGTGGAGCACCAGACGACACTGGCTTATGACAGGGCTCACTCAAAAGGTTTTGTCTGCCAAATAGGACCCGAGCCACTCCGGAGCGCGAACGCTCATGCTCACCTACTGCTGCAAACGAGCCAACAGAATACCGTCGTCCCCCGTATCCGACAAAAGCCGCAGTCTCCGGTGTCATGAGCTAGCAGGAGTTCATTAAAAAAGAAAGAATTTTCGCCTTCCTTTCAACCGCTGAAGTAGCACTTGGTTGCACAAGCACCGTTTCGGACAACCGCTTCGCATCCGTGCCGCACGGAGTTCGCCCACACCCTCCCCGGTCCGCATTTCTCCCGATAGCTTGGATCGGACTCCGCGTAACGCAGACGTGAACGAGTCGTCACGTTCGGCTGTTGGCGACGAGAGATTGGCATCGGTCTTCCGCGGGGTGAACTGCGACCCGAGTCCAGGGGACTCGGCCTGCGGACCGCAATGCTTCTTTCAGCTCGGTTTCCACTCCACGCTACGCAAACGGAGCGTGAAAGCTGAACAACGCTCGGCGCTTCTGCTTTCCTAGCGGCTGTTGCGCGTTTCCTGACAACCGCTTCGCAACCTGCGATGCACGTCGCCCACCGACTTCCGTGAGCCGTTTTTCAAGGGCTCCTGACCCGCATCATTGGACCGTGTTCCACGATGCCGTTTCAACTCCGTGCATCCCAGACCCCAAGCTGTTCTCGGAAACGGTCCTTACAGTCGAGGCGGTTGCAATGTAAGCGTCCTGTCAATCACTCCACTCGTATTTAGTCGGGTAAGCTTCACATCCGGGTTGCACGCAGCCAAAGCCTTCAACAACGTCAACAACTACTCACCTCAGTTGCAATGATACATTCGTCCTTCTCCTCGGACACGACAAACACAGATTTGTACTTGTTGTCCGCACACGCGGACGTTTCCGGGCAATTTATTTCCGACGTTTCACTGTAGGGAAAGAGGGAAAAAAAGTTGAGCTTTCGCCGCAACTGCGTCAAGGTCCGGTCGACTGGGTTCGAGTGCGCAATTCGACAGGAGAAATTCCTCGCTATGGAAAATGGAAAAACTGAATACTCCAAGAATCGATGTCTGCCGTATCCTGGAGAAAGTCTGGAAAAGGTCAAGAATTTAAGGACTTCCAAAGATAAGGACCCTCCAGTCAATACAGTGGAGAGTGGGGCTTCCGACAGAAGGTTGGAAAAGTATCGCAATTTGGTGGATTCATATTTCTAGGCCTGGTAAAAAAAAAAAAAAAATCTTTGGAAAAGGGAAACTATTGTATGGATGTGAGTTTTTCCAAGAGCCATAAAACCGGATTCTTCTCAGCTCTTCCAAGACACCAAAAGGCTTCTTTGGTTGGCGATTGAAAATTTGGAACTGATGAGGCCTGGATTTGTTTGATGGGCATCATCAGTTCGCTTTTGTTTTTTTGTAGTTTTAGCTGTTGTTTTTAATTTGGAAGCAATGGAGGAAGAGTTTGCCTCCGTTCACCTGAGTGACAACGGACACGGACGCGTTTTGGGGTTGGCGACTGTCCTACCATTTTAAGCGTTTGCTGTGTTTCTCCTCAAACTCAAAGGAGTCCGGGGATCTGCCCTTGTCCTCGCGGGAAGCCTCCGACGCCGCGTCTTTGGCCGCCCGCTCGTAGTTGAGCTCGCGCACCAGGTTGTAGTCTGCGGGCGGCGGTCTGCTCTTGTAGCACCGACGTCCCGGTGACGCCCCCTCCTCGGGATCCTCCCCGCCGCACAAGTCCATCTTTTTGTTGATGTTTTTCACACCCGGAGTCGGCGGGACTGCGCCGTCCCGCTCGCCGCGTTGGCAGTTATTGGTCAGGTTGTTGATGGTTTCGCCCTCTCCGCCCGCCTCCCCCGGACCGTCGCGTCGGGCTTTGGAGCGGAAGAATCCAAGCAGCACGGCGCACCCCGCCAGAAGAAGGAGCACCAGAGCCACCCCGGAACCGACCGCCATCCAGGGCACCTCGGAGCCTCGGATGGCGGCGTGCTCGGGCAGCAAGAACTGGCAGTTGCGGCCGCCGTAACCCGGGGCGCAGGCGCAGACGTAGCGGTTATTCCTCTCGTGGCAGGTGGCGCCGTTGTGGCACGGGTTGTGTTCGCAGCGGCTGACGGGCGAGCTGCAGTTGCGCCCCGTGTAGCCCGGCGGGCAGGTGCAGGTGTAGCCGTGGGCGGCGTCCTGGCAGGTGCCGCCGTTCTGGCAGGGGTACGAGGAGCACTTGTCGCCGGTGTGGTCGCAGTTCATGCCCGTGAAGCCGTCTGGGCACTGGCACAGGTACGAATTGACCAGATCCACGCAATGGGCACCTGAGAACACAAACGCCAGGGTCATGATCGGCTCCGAAAAGGGATCCGCGTGGCCCGGAGGGATCCGGCTTGCCGCCGCCAAATGTGGGAGCAAGTCTCGAATGTGGCGACACCGCTGGGATCGATCAGTCACGCGGTAGTCCGGTCAACGGTAAAGGGGCTGTCACTTAGGTAGCGCTTTTCTACCTCGGGGTCTCAAAGCGCCTGACGCCACACGACCTCATTCAGCTCATGCCGAAGCAGCATCGGGAGCAACTGGGGCTTCTGTTTCTTGCTCAAGGACGCTTCAACACGGATCGAAGCACCAACACCGGGGTTGGGAAATGACCGCACTCCCACCGAGCCAGGCCGCAAGCAAGCGTTGCCGCTACGTCTGCCCGCTGTATGCGCAGTCCGGTTGGTCTTCAGCCGGTCTGAGAGACCTTGCGGGGACAGCGCTTTGGTCGAAGAGAGAATTGATCTCCGATTTGTTGGAGATCTGCTCGCGAGTTGAAACCCAGCCAACCCAGCCCTCGTCGCGGACAGTATCGGTTTATCTCTCGAGACCTGCCGGAGACATGACAACGTCTCCAAGGAGGTCGCTTTTGAATTGACCGTGACGTCCCGGCGATCTCCAGGAGACCTCGCGGCAACTCGAGTCCCCATCGAGTCGCCAACTGCTCTCCAGGACAGTGAGATAGGCCCTTTGACCTTCAGGGCTCAAGTGAGACCCAAGGTCGTCAAATGGAGCCGCTGGCTTGGGTTCAGCCAGTCAAAACCCCCCTTCAGAACTTCAAACATAAAAGGTCTTGACGAGGCAAACCGAACTGAAACGTCCGCCGCTACCCGACCACGTGCGGTATCTGAACACGACCCAGAATGCGAGTTTGCGTGCAGCTACGGTCTCGCCCGCCGCCCTCACCGTTGGAGCAAGGCGCCGAGGTACAGTGGTCGATCTTCTTCTCGCAGGTGAAGCCGGCGTACCCGGTGGGGCACTGGCAGAAGTAGCCGCCGCCGTCGGGGTTGTCGACGCAGCGGCCGCCGTTGGAGCACGGCCCGTCGGCGCACGTCAAGGCGCTCAGCTCGCAGTTGTTGCCGTAGAAACCGCGGGGGCACTCGCACCTGTAGGTGTTCTCCAAGTCCTGACGGGAGACGGCGGCGTCAATGCCTGCCGACGGGCACGTCTTTGCCGCGTTTGTGTGTGTGTGTATGTGTGTTTCATGTGTGATTTGAATGTGTGCATGCACCCGCCTGTGTTTTGTGTGTTGTTGAGTGTAAATTTGCCTTGGTGTGTGCTTTTGCATGCATTTGTCTGTTTGTGTGTGTTTTGTGTGCACCCGTGTGTGTGTTTTTGTTTCAGTTTTGATTCGTGTGTACACTCATTTCTCGTTTATCCCGGTTAATGGGGACCGAAACCACCCACGATAAACGAAAGGTACATGTACATGTGTATGAGGATAAAAAATATTTATGAGGCCAAATTTAATGGTATCCATGCAAGTAGAAGTAAATTTAGTCGTAATTGACATGACTTAATCAAATCAAAATGATGACTTTCAACCACAACCCCAAAAGGTTCCCCCTTCTGACCCCCCCATGTTTGCTCATCAATTCTGTTTTTCGAGGCGAATTGGTAATTGGAATTTTATTCCCCCCCCCCCCCCCCCCCCCCCCCCAAAA
>NW_017805065.1:310105-311859 GCF_001891065.2 Hippocampus comes
TTTGTTTTTGTGTGTGTGTGTGTGTGTGTGTGTGGACGTGACTCACGGCGCAGCTGCCCCCGTTGCGGCAGGGGTTCCCGGCGCATTCGTTGACTTGGATCTCGCAGCTGGCGCCAGTGAAGCCGGGCCTGCAGGAACAGGTGTAGCTGCCCTGGCCCGTGTTGCTACAAGTGGCCCCATTCATGCAGGGCTTGTGGTGCGTGCAGTAGTTGAGGTCTGAGGCAGACGGCAGGACACATGACACGCACACGTGTGGATTAGCTTCGTCGCTCCCGCTGGACTGCGGTTTTCAATTTGTGCCAACAACTGGCGCCCGCGGCCCCTCCTATCGCGGCCCGACCCCTCCCCCTCAAAGAGCACAGCTGTATTATGAGCAACCAAGCATCGAGGTTACATTTCAGGGGGCAGCAGATTTTTGTTTTCACGGCTTTCTTGCAGCTTTTCAATTGCCCTGACAGATTCGCGACGCGCTCTCGTGGGGTTGCCGTCCTGCCACAAAGACGTCGGGCCAGCTTAGCATGAGTACGACTTCAGCGATGGTGCTCGCGTCTTGACGTGATCGTCCCTTGTCTCGGTTTGATTCGACACTTTTTTCACACTTTCACAGTTAATTCGGACCAAATGCTGCAGTACCGACAGGAAACTTTGTGGGGCGGTATTGAGATTCAAACATACTCAATTTGTATGTTTGTTTTTTTTTTTCTTCAAAGGTAGCAGGAGCCAAAAAACGAACTTCAGACCATATATTTGCATCGGTACGGTTTCTTTCTTTTTTTTTTTTTTGACTTGAGTACTTTCTAGTTCTGGATGTTGTATTACCACTTTAAAAATGTGGGGGCAGTATGAAGAGACAAAGCAAATCACCAGTTACAACAGCTCATCGATTTCGCTCTTAGTTAACGAGACACAAGAGCAGGGGTGTCCTATTTACAAAAAAAAAAAAAAAATCAAACAAATCATTTTGTTTTGGATTTTCACAGTTAGCCTCCTTGAGATTCGGTTTCATTTGCTGCCTTTTTTTTTTTTTTCCGACTTTCAAAAATGGCCTTTTATACCGACAAATTCGGACCTAATGCTGCAATTCCCTCAGCCTGACTTCGGTTTTTGTCAGCAAACCGAGCGTTCCCCGGGCGTGTTGCCCACCTTGATTGCAGAAGAGGCCCCCCCAGCCCTCCTGACAGTTGCACTGCCAGGGCTGCTGGCAGGTCCCGTGGAGGCAGCCCGGGTAGCGGATGCACTCGTCGCAGTAGCGACCCTTGAAGCCCACCCGGCACCTGCGGACCAATCGGAGGATGGCGGTAAGGACGTGTGTGATGCAAACGTCTTAGCCCGGCCCCCCCGCCGAGGCAGAACCTACTTGCAGTCGCCGGGCTTCTCGCAGAAGCCGTGCTCGTCGTCGCAGCCCGGCAGGCATATTGCTAGTGGGGGAAAAAAAAAACATGATTATTATTATTGAAATGAACTGGACTTTTTTTTTTTAATGACAGGGAGGCACGTGGGGGGCAAAAACCCCACGTGCAGATTTGTTTGAGGGGAGGGGGTGGGGGTGGGGGGTAATGTGAGCGTGAGTTTATGTGTATTTTTTTTTTTTCATGAGTGTCTGTGAGCGCGCACGCAATTTGTTTTCGTGCGAGTGTGTTTGTCGTGCGTTTTTGTTAGCATGCAAGTCTGTTTGTGTGCATTCGTTTTTCTTTGTGTGTGTGTGTGAGAGAGCACGTGCTCTCAGACATAGACATCCCCCCCCCCACCCCCCC
>NW_017805065.1:311875-312115 GCF_001891065.2 Hippocampus comes
TGATCCTCCTTGACCCTGCCCCAACCTCACCGCACCCCCTCCTCCCAGCCACACCGTGTTTTTTTTTTCTTCTTAGCTGCGGTTCAAAACTCATTTATTCATCAGGGGGGGGGCGCGCGCGGACACGCTGGCGGCGGCAGTGAGATAAGAGTGGACAGCTGGCGAGTGTGTTGCCAGCGTGCGACAGCTGCCCCCATTGTCTGAGGGCTGTCGGCAGCTGCCCACTTCAAACAATGACCC
>NW_017805065.1:312177-314572 GCF_001891065.2 Hippocampus comes
CTCGAGTGTGCGCGTGTGTCACAGGGGGGGGCTGGGGGGGGTTGCTGTTTAGTCCCAGAAAAATTCCCTCCTAACGGCACATCCTGCTCCCTAAAACAACTTTTGAAACACTTTTTCCTGCTTTAAAAGGGCACGTATCAGAACCGACCGTCGTCACTTTGCCAATCCGATTTTGTTGGGGGGGGGGCGACTTCGAGTCGCAGTCCCCGTCAACGTTTGCAGATGAGCATTTCCACTGAGCAGGTATGACTGTGGATATTTCAGAACACTCTGACGCAACATCCTTTTTAGCGGGGGGCGGGGTCTTACATTGTGTGTGTGTGTGTGTGTATGTGGAGGGGATGGGGGGGGGGGTTTACTCACGCTCCGTGCAGTATTGTCCCTTCCACCCGGCGTCGCACACGATCTCCCCGCGCTCTCCGCACGCAAAGTGTCCGAAGGCGTCGTCCCGGGGCCGGCAGAAGACCGAGCAGCCGTCGCCGTAGTAGTGCTCGTCGCACACGAAGCGGTACGCGTACTTGAGCTCCGTGTGGCCCGCCGTGTGGAGGTCCTGCGACCAGTCCTCGCCCACCGTCAAGTGGCGCTGGGTGCTCATGGTGCTGATCACTCGCTCCGGGTTGTCTGGGGGGAAGGAAGCGGGAGGTGGGGGAAGTTGCCGAGCTTTGCTCATTGTCAAATACCATTGCTGCCATGTGGGCTCCCTCTAGTGGTGTGTCAAAGAATCACCGTCTAACGCATGCGGGGTTTTTTTTTCTTCTTTTTAAATATATTCTGGCAGTATTTTCATTTTTTCTTGGAGTCAAATGGAAATAAAAAGAAAGCGTCACGATCACATTGATGTGGGGACATTGAGGGTGCGGGGGGGGGGGCATCTTACCTGTGGACAAGTCGTCTTTAGAGTCAGTGTGCAGTGCCTCAATGATGAGCGAGAAGGTCCCCTGAGGAGACAAACGGCTTGGTGAGGCAGGTGGAATCACCCCCCCCCCTACCCACCCAGCGGTGTCATACATCAAGCCCTGGAGGGGCAACGTGAAAACAACAGCAGCAGATCGTTCGCAGAGGACCCGTATGACTACTTGATGAATGGATGAGAAAAAGGGATCGTTTCTGGATATTTGGAGCATGTTTTGGGGGGGGGGGAATTTTCAATGGTTTGCGGAACAGAAAAGGAGACCAAGTATGAGAAAATAGAGAGAAGGAAAAGGAAGCGAGACAAAGGAGACAGGAGAGAACAAAAAACATCGAAGACACAATCAATCGATCAGTTGTGCTGGAGGGAAAAGTGTTGTTTCCGATTGTACCTGAAGGCAACACCAGACGACGAGCCGGATAGAGACGGGACAGGTGCCCCCTACGCACACCCCGCGCGATGACGTCACCCCACACACCTAAGCCCCCCCCCCTCCCCAGTCCCCTTGGCGCTTACCGGCCAAGTGAAGCCGAAGTTGATCCTGACCGGGTTGCTGAAGGAGCTCTCCGGGATGGCGTCGGGCACCTGGAAGGAGTTGGCGCCCAACACGGGCGTGACGGCGCCGCCGTACGTGCACGGCGGCTCGGGCGACACGTTGGGCTGGTAGTGCTTCAGGCACACCCGGAAGAAGGTCTGGCAGGCGCACTGCCCCGACGACGACGACGATGCGGGGGAGCCGCCGTTGCCGCCCCTCCGGCCGCAGCAGTTTCGGTTGCCCTGCGCGCCCTTCTTGTTGAGGAACTCCTGCAGGCGCAGCTCGAACACGCCCGAGCACAAGCCCTGTTCGGGCGCGAGGAGCGGGAAAGAAGCGAAGTGACTTTTTTGGTTGTTTGGTTGGGGGGGGGGGGGTCGGGGGGGGGTGCAAATCCGAGCGTGACTTACCTGACACAGCAACGCGGCCAGCACCGCAGCGCCCAGCAGCATCTTCAATAAATACATGATGAAATAAAGACCCAATAAATAAAGAAAGGAAGAAAAGCTAAAAGGGGCCCGGCAGGAAGATGCATGGAGCGGCTCCGAAAGCGCCACCGCGCATGCGCGTCCCGGAGGACGAGGAGGAGGAAGGCGGTAGGGGAAAAAAAAAAAAAGTACAGCGAGACGGTTAATCCCAAAACTTTCTCCCGGGATGAAAGAGTAGGTCATAAATAAATAATACACACAAAAAACAAAAAAAAAAAAATACAAAAGCGTCCCGTTTGGCGTTATAATCCCAGACAAAGGCGCCCGTCTCCTTTCTTCTTCGGTGACGAAGAGTCCCACATGTTGGCCTTCTTTCTCTCTTTTCGCTCCTCGCCTCCTTCTTCTTTCGTCTTCTTTTCTTCGCGGCTGTCCGGCGCGGGCCGCCCGCAGCCGGTTATATACATGCTATGCTAATAACATGCAAATGAGCCCTCCAACTCCCCACACCCCCCCCCCCATCACCAC
>NW_017805065.1:316726-318438 GCF_001891065.2 Hippocampus comes
GGGGGGTGGTGCTTGACTGTTGAGGACTTTGACTTTGTAGTGTTGACGAGAACTAACAAATTTGACACTTGATTCGTGAGTTTCCTTTTGTAGCCTTCAAACATTTTCGTCATCTTCCTCCAGCAGCAACATCGTGGCTGCATCATGAAAATGTAAAACTACAGAGTGCTGTTGTTTCCCTTTCATTTTTCATTTTGAAGCGCTGTTTTGGGGGGGGGGGGGGGGGGCTTGACTGTTGGGGACTTTGACTTTGTAGTGTTGACGAGAACTAACAAATTTGACACTTGATTCGTGAGTTTCCTTTTGTAGCCTTCAAACATTTTCGTCATCTTCCTCCAGCAGCAACATCGTGGCTGCATCATGAAAATGTAAAACTACAGAGTGCTGTTGTTTCCCTTTCATTTTTCATTTTGAAGCGCTGTTTTAGAAGTTGTTTGTTTCCTTTAGTTGCCTTCCAACTTTTCACCCTCCCACAGCAGCAGCAGCAGCATGGCTACGCAGTGAAAGATGAACATTATGGGAGGCTGGGGAGGGGGGGGGGGCTTGACTTTTGAGGACTTTGTAGTGTTGACGACAACTAACAAAGTTGACACCTGATTGGTGAGTTTCCTTTTGGAGCCTTCAAACTTTTTCCTCGTCTTCCTCCAGCGGCAACATCGAGGCTGCATCGTGAAAAGTGCGCAACTTTTTCAGATCTTGCCGTGTTGATGAGAACTTCCAAACTCCCCGTCAGTTTTTACATGTG
The DNA here is from genome assembly GCF_001891065.2 of Hippocampus comes. Taxonomy (NCBI): domain Eukaryota; kingdom Metazoa; phylum Chordata; class Actinopteri; order Syngnathiformes; family Syngnathidae; genus Hippocampus; species Hippocampus comes. The sequence goes on from NW_017805065.1 coordinate 317,472, forward strand.
ACGTGCAATCGCGTCGCCGTCAAACGTCTCCTCGTCTTTCGACCGCCGCGGCGCCGGCTAAACTTTGAAAGAGGAAAATAATGTTGAGGAGCTTTGAAGGCGCTCGGGGTGTTGACGGTGGCTTCCGAACAGCTGACACGTGGCTGCTTTTCGTTTCTTTTTTATTGGCTCAAATTTCTCCTGGTTTTCCTTTGGCACCAACATGGCTGCATATTGAAAGTGTGTTTAAAAAAAAAATCCAAACTTGTTTGATTTGGTTTTCGGAGTTTGTGATGTTGTTAAGATCTTCCAAATGTACTAAAGTGTTGAAATCGTCCTTATTTTCCCTGTTTCCTTTAGACGCCTTTGTGATATTGATGAGATCTGCATCAAGTGTGTTTTTTTTTTTTTTTTTTTGGCACACAAAGTGTGAGCCTGCCTAATTGTTTCATCAGCTCTCTTCTTCCTCTTTGGTCCGAAGCATTCCTTGGCAAAGTTTGGAGCGAAACCAACTACTGCTTGCAACCAACATGCATGCGCTTGTGCTCTTTGTGTGTCGTGGACATTGTGTGTGTGTGTGTGTGTGTGTGTGTGTGTGCGCGCGCGCGTGTGTGGCTCGCGTGGCCAATATGAGAGGGAACTTGTGCCATTGTGTGTGCGCGCAAGCCAGGCAGGAGACTCCCCCCCCCCTCCACACACACACACACACACACACACACACACACACACACACACACACACACACACACACGCACACACACGCGCCCGCCCTCCACACACTTGCGCACATCTGGCGCGTGCCCGTGGGCGTGGCAAGCGGGAGGCTTATGACGTCTCTGCCTGGTGCTTTTGAGCGACGCTCGTGACGTCAGACCACGGGCATGTGCTGTGAAGGACCACGACACGCCTTCAGACGCGGACGGAGCCTTGCACGCCATCTGCCACGAGTGCCCTCCCCCAACCCCCCGCGCTTCCTTCAACCCCCCCC
>NW_017805065.1:318779-319257 GCF_001891065.2 Hippocampus comes
GCATCCCCCCCCCTCAAAATAAGAGACACCACATGGCGGCTCGTGGGAACTCAAACACGCCGCCCATCACACGATATCGATCAGACGACGTGACAGAGGGGCGACCGTGTGCACGTTCGTGCGGGCGCGCTCGCGCATCTGCGCTGGGGGCGTATCAATGCACACGCGCGTGTATTGATGACGCCACGCAGGTCATGGTGAGTGACAAAGGATGCCACGCTCTCTGCCGACGCGCATGCGTACTCCCAGACAGGATGCTCATGATAAGATTGCCCCCCCCCCCGCGCTCCCCCCTTGTGTGTCTGCGGAACACAACATCCGGGTCTCCTCGAGAGTCCCGCTTCTCATTTGCATATTCATCAAGGAGGTTCCCTGAGACGTGCTGAGTTGAAGTTCTGGCACCAGCACCGTCGATTAAATGACGTGGCGGCCCAGGAACGCCTGTCAGTGTGTGTGCGCGTGTGTTTGTGTGTTTGTG
>NW_017805065.1:320103-320948 GCF_001891065.2 Hippocampus comes
GCCCCCCCTCCACACACACACACAGTGCCCACGCCCCATTGTGTCCAGCTCGCCTTAGCGTGTGCTACACCTCAGGAATGCTCCTCGTCCCCGGAGAGAGCTTATGCACGGTGGGAAGAGAGCATGGAGGCAGTGGGGGTGAGATGCACAGAGGAAGGGGTCCATCCAGACACCCAGAGAGCATGCACCGCAGCATTAAAAAAAGGAGTTGTTAAAGCAACATGTTCCATTGAACTCCACATTCAATGGAATTGAGAAGCAACGGATGTGACAACCGCGGTTGCACGACTGGTGCACTTCCATCTTGTGACCACCATCTCAATGGCTAAATGCTAAAAACAACATGGTATTCAACGCCCCCCCCCCCACAATGCCTCTGGGGTCTTGACTTGCACAAGTGAAATCATTTTGGGGTTGGTTTGTATTTTTTTTTAACATTTGCCAGTAGTCATTTGGTGGTTTTCCTTCCCCCCCCCCCGACCCCCCCCAATAATGCTGCGGATACATTTTGGGAAAAAGTTGATGGTCTCGTGAGCGAAATAAAACCTGGTTATGCAGGTATTAGTGCTGTCAGTGTAACGCGTTATTATCGGCATTAATTTAAGACAATTTTAACTCGATTAATTTTTTTTTTCGCAAGATTAATGCGGCACCGCGTCACGGCAGATTATTACGTGCTCCACGTTTGAATAACTGCTCCGAGTGAAAAATGTTCACGTCAAGTTGAAAGTCGAAAAAAAAAATCTGTGATTAATTACGGCAAATTCCGAGTTAACTATGAAATTATACATTTGATCGCAATTAAATATTTTAATCGTTTTATATATATATATTAAAGGGTCATT
>NW_017805065.1:321679-326583 GCF_001891065.2 Hippocampus comes
GGGGGGACGGGTGGAAAATTGGCCTGCTCTGATTAGTTTGACCCAATTTTGGGTTGTTTTGTTACAAAACAAAAAGGGTGCGCTCAAATTGATACGAGTTGAGGGTGGGTGTAAATTTGGACCCAAATTTGGTTCATTTTGATTTTCGCAATTTCAAGAGTGGAGCAAAATTGTCCGCCAGGATTCAAATCTTCTCCCCGGGGCAAGAATTGTTCACTCAGGATTGCAGCCTTCTGTGGGACTCGCATGTTCTTTGATTGACCGGAAGCCATTGTTGAGATTTCCGTCTTGATTTTTTTTTCTCCGTTTTTGTTCTTTTTGGACCTGTTCCAAATCCAAATGCAGCATCGGGGCCCACGCAAGGTGGAAGATTGGAAATCCATGATGGCGTCTGCAATAAGGTGCCGGGTGGGCGTGGCCCGACAGGTTGTGGCGCTCCCTGTCGCGGGGGACTGGGGTGGGGTGGGGGGGGACAGGACGGGCGGCTGGATGGCTGGTGCTGGGGGGGTTGCGGGGGGCGGCTGGCGGGGTCAGGCCCGCGGGAAAACGGGGTCAGGCCCGCGTGTCCTGGGAAAGTTGCGCTCTTCATTTAAATGCGCACATGTTGCGGCCTTCTGGAGGCTGCGTCACTGCGCACGGTGACAGATGGCCGTGGGGCCATAACTATGGAGGCCCACCGCCGCCCTGCCACATTACCCCCCCCCCCCCTACTAGGGAGAGAGAGAGAGAGAGAGAGGGAAGCGTCTCTCAGCTGATCAGAAAGAGACGTGCGGAAGAAGAGGAAGGAGGAGTGTTGTGTGTGTGTGTGTGCGCGTGCGTGTACGCCAGAGAAGGAGAGAGAGGCAGCCTCCCAAGTTAACAGTTATCTATCTCCCTTCTTTGTTTGACAAGTTTCATTTGACTCATTTGAATTCCCAGTGCTCATCATATCCAAATTTTCGGTGGCCTGCAATAATAGGAAATCGACATTTTAGGAATGACAGAAGAACTCGTTGACCGACGTGTTTTTTTTTTTTTTTTTTTTTTTTTTTTTGAGGGGTGGGGTGGGGTTGGCGGCGGGGGTGTTCAACCGTACCACCGGTGTAGCGTGGCGGCGGCAAGCTCTCCCGGCGGTGTCCGTCAATGAAACATGCTCGCTTGGCAGATGGTGGCCGCGAGAGGGCGCCACATCCTCGCTACAACAGTGGAGCCACTTGCCAAGTGAACACGGCGCGCACACAGAAAAATGACGACTTGAATCCGCTTTGGTTTAGGAATCGTCGAGCTTGTGGGACGTCGCGCTCTAACGTCGACCTCGATGGGTTCGAGCGAACGTGAACGCGTCGTGAACGTCAAGTGGTGCGACTCAAGAAACGAAGGCAAAAATATGGACGTCGAAGCTCCAAAGGCAACAGCGGCTCCATTAAAAAAAAAAAAAAAAAAAAAAAAAAGGATGTGTTGACGCTTATGTTTATTATTATTAATTATTTTCATTTTATATTTGAGCATGATATTCTTTTGTGTTACAGTTACCTAGGTTATATATTCCGTTTAATAATTGCTCAAACAAGTTTATGTGGATATTGTCTGATTGGCTGAAGGAAACCCGGAAGTGTTTGAGTTCCCGGAAAAAGCTGTGTTCTCGTTCGTTCGGCAGTTGCGGAGCAGGCGTTGAAAAGCTGCGGTCAAAGGATTCCATCTCTCCTTTTGCCCATTCTTAAAGTAGAGCTATCCACAAAAAAAAAAAAAACATACGAACACCTCAACTTACAGCAATCAACGTCAGTGTTACAGAGAGATCCGTTTTAGATATGTCCGAGGTTTTGATTAAGATATCCTTTGTTTGTCCCACAATGGGGAAATTTACAGTCCACAGCAGTAAGATAATGGGTAGAAAGAAGAAAGCTGAAAAGAAAACAAACACCGTTCAATTAAGTGCAATATAAATACAGATATGGATAAGGTCGCAGTGCTATTTACAATTGTCTTCCACATTATGTGTCTCTCCTTCTTGCAGCGCGGGTGTAACAGTCTCTGGCTGAAGGAGCTACCTAGTGCTGTCAGGGCGGGCTGAACAATAGGTAATATATATACATTATAATATATATAATAAGTAATATAATAGGTGAACTACCCTTGTATTTCGATATTAGTAGTCTATGTGACGAATATCTGCCAGAGTTTTAAAAATGTCTTTCAGCGTTGTGTTCCTGTTCAATGCTTCTGCTGAGCGCACGTGCACCCCGCATAAGCTCCTTAGCGACGGTCCACGCGCACAGCAGCGGGCCAATCAGGAGAAGGCTGAACGATCCCCCCCCCACACACACACTAACACACTTTGGGTGTCTTCACACCTGTGGAGAGCACTCGTGCAGGATGCTCGCACTCTGACGCTTCCTCGCCGCGTCGTCTTGGTCTTGTTCTTCCCGTCGCGTCGTCTCGCGATGCTTCCCGGGGACGCGAGCGGGCCCGAGCCTCGCCGCGTGTCGCTGCCGCTAACGACGCTAACGCTGTCCCCGCCGAGCTGCCGCCGCTTGCTGCCGCACTTGGCCGGAAGGCGGCAGCGCTCGGTCGCCGCGCCCGAGCGCCGCGTCAACTGCGTCCTGGTGGGGGATGGCGCGGTGGGCAAGACCAGCCTGGTCATCAGCTACACCACCAACGGCTACCCCGCCGGATACGTGCCCACCGCCCTCGACAACTTCACAGGTACGAGCTGGTGGCCTACGGGCGCTTTGAGTTGGCGATGCTCTGACCACCCTCTCGCCCCCGCCCCTCCCCTCCATTTTGTCATGTAGGAAAACTATAATTGCCCAAAAGTCAATGATTTATGACCCTCACCCCCCTCCCGACACACACATTATAACCGCATGACTTAACGACTGGTTAGCGCGTCGTCCTTACACTGCACAGGTCCGGGGTTCGGTCCTTCCTTTGTGGAATTTTGCATGTTCTCCACAGGCCGGCGTGGATTTTCTCCGGACACTCCGCTTTCTTGCCACATTCCAAGAACCCGCATGGTAGATTCATGGAAAACTGCCCTGTGAGTGGCTGGCAACCAATTTGTGGTTGCTTAAGCAAAATATGGTCTGAACACGGGCTTGTGTCTTGAAAAACTCCCAAGTCGGGTCACTCTTACTTCAAAGCATTGTATTAAGAATACTGCAGAAAAATATGTCATAAAACTACAAAATAACCACACTTTTCCTGCAATAAAAACTCAATTTGGTCATAAATCACCGGGTTCAAAGGAATATATCACCTTCCACAAATGTCAGCGCCATCACCAACTATTCCTTCCAAGTTGAGGGAGTGAAACATCTATTTTGTTGACATGAGCTTGTGAATTAGCATCACCTGAGCTAGCCAAGCCCCCGACAGCTTATTCTACTCAAGCCTAGCTTGAGCTAGCCAAGCCCTTTATAGCTTATTCTACGCTAACCAATCTTGAGCTAGCCAAGCTCTCTGTAGCTTATTCTACGCTAGCACAGCTAAGTCCTCGATAGTTTATTCTATGCTAGTTTAGCTTGCCTGAGCTAGCATATCCTCTGTCTCCTCAGCTGTGGTGGTGGTGGACGGCGTGCCAATCAAACTGCAGCTGTGCGACACGGCAGGCCAGGTACAAGGCGCAAATGCATGTCTGTTATTTTCACTGCACTACTGCCTCTGTAATGTGAATTCTCCTGTCTGTGCCGTCACAATAGAAATGGGGAACTAGCGATGGATCCATCAATGTAAGTAATCAGTTATCAGCCAGCCATTGTAGCAGTGAGTATATGAGCGAATCACTTTTAGCTTCCCAACTTGTTTTCGATTTTTTTTTTTTTAAATTTTGCCCCTGAAGCTGGTTTGACATTGCAAAAAATTGAAGCACAGACACTTGAGTAGACAAATGCCCGATACTAAAATTGTGTAACAGATTTTAATCATTGCATGTGGGTGAAGCACGGTGGTGAATTTTGTTGACTCACCGTGAAACAGGAAACTCTCAAATGTAAACCAACCACAATTAAAGGAAAAAAAACCCCGAAAACTTCTTTCCATTTCCACTTGCAAGTTGTAGCCAAGATTCTCAAGAATACTTGCCCAAATTGACACAGGAGCCCGCCGTTTTGGTTTGGCCCCTTCCATACTTGCCCTGAGTCTGGTGCACGAGACAATCAACCGGTTGTATTGTCATGACAGATGAACTGATCCTGACCGAGTTTGGTTCCTCCCAGGATGAACTAGAGCGTCTACGACCGCTCTGCTACCGAAGCGCCGACGTCTTCCTGCTGTGCTACAGCGTGGTCCGACCCGCTTCCTTCCTCAATCTGACCCGGCGCTGGGTGCCCGAGATCCGTCGGCACTGTCCCGGCACGCCTCTCGTCCTGGTGGGCACCCAGCTGGACCTGCGAGAAGACGTGCAAGTTCTGATCAGACTGGCCCAGAACCAGGAGCATCCGGTGGGCTCGGAAGAGGGCCGGCAGCTGGCCCAGCAGCTGGGGGGCACCCGCTCGAAATGTCGGCGAAGACCTTAGCGCCGGTAGCGTGTGGCCACAGAGACTGACCCTCGAGAGGAAGACTCCCGACAAGATCAAGAAGCTCTCTGAGGCTTGGCGCAGGAAGATCCGATGTCTGTTGGGGGAACAGAATTGCGAACAGTTGACTGCGTGATCAAATCAAGACGCTGACTGTCGGAAAGATCCTACAACTTGAGACGGTGTCTGCGTGTCGGCACCGAAGCACGTCTGTCTGTCTAGCTAGCTAAGTAGCTAGCTAGCCACCTTGCTCTCTAGCTTTATCTAGCTAGCTAGCTACACCTTGCTCTCTAGCTTTATCTAACTAGCTACCTAGCTACCTCGCTCTCTAGCTTTATCTAGCTAGCTAGCTAGCTAGCCATGTCCTTTTTGTGGCTAAAGCGCCCTCCCCTTTGAAAGCCACGGTGG
>NW_017805065.1:328335-338263 GCF_001891065.2 Hippocampus comes
CTAGCCATGTCCCTTTGTGGCTAGTGCTCCATCCTCTGAGAAGGCCAGGATGGTAAACCAATTACACAATTTCTGATGATAGCAATTCTGCAAATTAGTATGAAGTACCCGTCTTGGAACATCTGCTCTGTTTTTTGAACAGGAGTCCCTCCTCCTGCTAAACAATGTAAACATAATCCTGCAAATAAATGTCTCGTTTCCATCGATGATTTTCTTCAGTCTTCCGACTGGCTGATTATTATCGTACCAATCGATGGTTGCTCTGGAATGCACTTGAGGGTCATGAGTCAAAAGCAAAATCTTTCCCTCAGCACTGGCAGAGGCACCAAGAAGAGAGAGGCTAACAGGTTGAGGAGGTTCAGAGAACCGGTGGGTAGGCGACTGATTAAACGTCATCTGGGCATGAGGTCAAGATTCCCCGAGTCTAATTCGAGGCGACGGGGACCACCTGGGCGGGATTATGTCGCCAGATGGCACCTGATGGCTCCTCTCGCTCTTGGTCTTGCTTTATCACTCCACTCGCCTCAGTGGGAACATGACAGCATGTCCGCGTGTCACCGGGGGTATTGTGCGCGGGGCGCTTTGTAGCCACAAATCTTGTTAAGGAAGGCCGGCGGGAACAGTTGGCACGTCGGAGACTTTGAGCTGCCAGAAGAACTTGAAAGACAAACCACATGGTGCCCTCGTGGACCTCCATTTCCCCATCGTGTACCTGAACTGAATGTCCAAGTTTTCGGATTCTGGACCTCGGAGTTGACTTTCATACCAATATTGGACTTCCGTTTTGACTTTGGGTCTCCATATTGATTTAGTTACACCACTGGTGGACCACCATGTCAGCTTTGTGACTTAGCCTAGACTTCCTTTCTGACACTGGACCTCCACATTGATTTTGGTCTCTGAACTAGGCCTCCGTATTGACTTTACGATGCCTACTGGACCTTCTTATTGACTTGGGGCCTTTTGCTGGACATCCACACTAGATTTTTGTACCGAAACTAAACCCTCAGATTGACTCTGGGACTCAAAGTAGACCTTTTCATTGATGACCTTTGGTAGGCAAGGCAAGTTTATTTGTACAAGCATCATTGATACAGGTTACGGTGGATGGTAAATCCAAAATGTAAAAAAAAAAAAAAAAAGAAAAAAAGAAAAATGAGGATTAAAAACCAGACTGATCTAACAAATCAAAATGAACACGAGATCCCCAAATAACAGCAAGATGAATGAAAAGATTCAAATAAAACTTAGCGAGTTAAAATAACAAAAAAAGCACAAGCGTGAAAATAATTTTTTTAATATATTTGGCATTGATGGGGAAAAAAAAGGTACTTAGATGACCACAACTCCGTCTTGGCATTGGACTTCCAAATTGATTGTATTTTTTTGTACTTCAATTTTGTCATTGCTGTATGGGACAGTTTGAATTCAATCAATCAATGAATCCAGTTTTTTTAAAGAGCATGTTTCATGCAACAAAAGAGCTCAAAGTGCTCTGGAAACGCATTCCTGTTCAAATGCATTCAAACGAGTCCACCCGTTGTTGGCAAGTTTTTCTTCTGCAATGTTGTTCACAGAGTGTCCTCTTGTTGATGTTTGTGTGTCGGCACCGAAGCATAGATGTTCTCATAGTCCCCATGGGGGCGCTGCAATGAGACATGAAAAGATCAGAAAACGCAGCAGCTCGGTCATACCGTATTCATCTAGCTGGCTATCTAGCTACCTTGCTTTCTAGCTTGATATCTAGCCAGCTATTGAGCTAGCTATCTAGCTGACGACCCAGCTATCTAGCTACCTTGCCTTCTAGCTTGCTATCTAGCCAGCTATTGAGCTAGCTATTTAGCTTGCTTCCCAGCTAGCTAGCTACTTTGCGTTCTAGCTTGCTATCTAGCCAGCTATCTCGCTAGCTATCTAGCTTGTGTCGCAGCTAGCTATCTCGCCGTATATCTGTGTGTGTGTGTGTGTGTGTGTGTTGTGTGTATACAGTATATATATATATATATACATATATATATATGTGTGTGTGTGTGTGTATATGTCAAGTACTTTTGTCAAGGCATAAAATGCATGTTCGGTGGTGCCGATAAAAGGGCCAATGGACGATGTCACAATGTATTATTTTGTGTTAAAATGGTCTTGCACGATATGTCTTTGATTTGCCTTAGCTTGATTAAATAGCAATTTATTTCATTTGATTTCGTTTCTAGTCAAAGAGGAGCCAGAGCCCGAGGTCCGCATGGTGAATGGCAAACCGAAAAAGATCCGCAAGCCCCGGACCATCTATTCGAGCTATCAGCTCGCCGCTTTGCAGAGGCGCTTCCAAAAGGCGCAGTACCTCGCTCTGCCCGAGAGAGCCGAACTCGCGGCCCAACTGGGCCTGACCAGAGTCAAGATCTGTGCTTGTACCTCATGCAGAGAGCCAGTAGGATCACCAGGATTAGGAGCACAAGCGTCACACTCAACCTGATGACGTTGGTTCTTAATGTCGCTGATGTTGCTACAAATTGCAAAGGCGGCAGTCAAGTCACACGCACGCCTCCTAAAAAGGTCGGGATGTAGGCTTTTTGGTGTAAAATTTCAGAAGCAACCTTCACAGGTGAATTGGATCGAACCATCCAATTTAACTCACTTAACAGCACCCAGCAGTGTTGAAGGTAGTGTGTATTTAAATTGACCACATAAGGTCTGCTAGCTCAATGCTAATGCATCATGAGAAATCCCATTGACGAGCTAATGAGTATCAACTGCGCGGCCATGTTGTAATACTTCAGTCTCAGCAGCATTTTACAAACAGTGCAACAGCACATGGAGACAAGACACGCTGGGATATATTCGACATCCTGTCGGGTTTCTGCCGTTGGGTTAGCGTGGCTGCTTCAGGTCAGAGTCAACCTAGCTCCGTAAATGGTTTGAAATTTTGACTTCGAGACTGGCGCTACAATTCCACATTGATTTGCATATCGCAGAATAGATTTCAAAGTCTTGCAGCTGGTCCTGGAGTTGTCTGGGACAGGTCTTGTGTGTCTTCCCAGAACCAGAACCAAACAAAGTGAAGCGGCGTTTCGTTTCCATGCTCCTCGGCTGTGGCACAATTATTTGTCGCTTCTAAAGATTTTGTTTTCTCTTTCTGGAATGCTTCGAACGATTTCTGTCAAGCTCTTTGAATTGTCTTGGACACGAAATGCGCGATGCAAATAAACTTGCCTCACCTCGCCCTTAAAATGGACTCGGTACTGACTTGGGTGGACATTGGTACTCACACATGACGTCTAGAAAGACCGGTGAAGAGTCGACGTGCCCATATTTATTCTGGGCCTTGCAGTAGAAGCTTCCGGCATCCCGTGTGCGGATGGAGATGAGACGGTAATGTCTTTCCGGTCCCTGGAGCACAACGTGGTTGTCTTTGTACAATATGTAGCTAGCGGCCGGGTTAGCGTCACTGTTGCAAGTCAGATTCACCGACTGTCCCTCGTCTGCGACGTTGGATGGACTCACCCGCAGGGAGGAGAACCTTGGAGCATCTGAAGAGCACAGTGTCGCTCATTTGAAACAGATTCTTGTGTCTGAAGCTCACTTGTACAGTCTTGGACAGATCCCCCCAAAAAACAACACTTACATAAGTCAAGGTACCACTGAACTCACATTTTACGTCAATCACAACAGGTTCTGACGTCTTCTTCCCCAGCTCGTTGTCCACAGTGCAAAAATACTCGGCGGAGTCCGAAGACTTGATGGATCTGAAGACCAGCACTGGTCCACTTGTCATGATTTGGCGGCGTGAGGGTCTGATCTGTTTGTACCAACGGTGTTCAGCGAAACTGCTGTCACTGATGCAGCTCAGATTCAGCGGAGCACCCTCCAAGATGTCACCAGAGTCGCTCAGCGACACCGAGGGGGCTCTCAGAGCATCTGGATGAGGGAGGGGTGGGAGTGGACGAGAAGGTAAATGTCACAGGTTTGCCGAGCACAGGAACCAATCACATGATTTATTGTTCACGCTGGGGCCCGGACGATGGAGCCCTCAAAATTCCGCCGAGCGGCAAATGACCAAGAGAGTTGTGCACTCTCTCCCGAAAGTGTCAATTTATCCAGGAAACTCACACAGGCGAGGAGAGCTACTGAGCGGATGCCCTTCTACGTCGCAGGTGACGTAGTCTCCGGGATTTAAAATGAGTTCCAGATGTTTGGCGGCGTGGAGAGGGGAGCAGCGAGCCAGCGGGTCCCCATTCCGCCGCCAGCAGAAAGACAAATCGTCTGACGGTCTGCAGCCCGTGTGGCACGACAACCGAGCGACCGTGTGAGAATCCTCCACTTTGACGGCGTTCACCCGCACCGTCGCAGCTGCGGGCAAGAGAAGAAGACCGTTTGCATGCCGCGTAGGGCTTAAGTCTGGAGAGACGTAACGTAAAGACCAGATCAAAGTACGCGCAGTTGTATTTCGTCTATCGAGAACGAATGAAGATCATGTTTGGAAATACGATTTTGCAGCGTTCTGTACCTGTGACTGTCAAATTGGTTCCCGGTAGACTATTGGTCCATTCAAAATCTCGCGCGGTGAATTTGAAGCGATACTCAGCGGAATCGCTCTCGGTCACGTTCTGGATTCTCAGAGTGGAATGTCCGTCAAATTCTGGAGGGAACTCAACGCGAGCGTGGTACTGCTCTTCCAACCGGAGGTCCTGAGGGACGGAGGCATCCGCCCACACGTGTTTGTGATCCGGTCGGTACCAGAATTTGGACCTGAGCTCATCGTAGCTGCTATAAGTGCAGTTGAGGTCCACGGACGAGCCTTTGAGGGCGCAGATGCTCCCTTTGTGGTAATGCACCTTGTTGCAAGAGCGGGACACACCTGAGAGATGGAAGCAGCACTGAAGCATTAGCATGAAGCTAAGTGCTACAAGTCGGCGCGGCCGGACTCGACTCACACATCGGAGGAGATGCAAGCTGCCGGTGCCCTTTGATTGCACAGGAGTAGCTGTTTTTCGAGCCGGATGTCGGAGTGTATACTTTGAAGTTTTCATCGGGGACTTCCTCTCCGTTCTCGTACCAGATGTATGAAGTGGAAGAGCCCAGACTGCACTTGCTGACGCAACTCAGAGATTGTTCATCGGGTGTATGCCACTGGACGCTGAGATCTGGATTTGTGAGGAAGAAGCAGAGGTCGTGTCTAGAGACGCATCGAGTTGAGAATGGAATGCGTCGACGTCGCCACATTCAATATGGCGCGACGACGGCGTATGTTATGACGGCGAGATGCGCTCTGGGGAACATTTAACGTCTCCGGTTTCAATGAGAATCGGTACCGGTGACCGTGAGACTGACTCCCGGCGTGACCGTGTAGCTTCCTCCACTCAGTCGGTTTGTCACGAATCTGAACTTGTACACGCCCGAGTCGCTCGCCCTCAGCTCGGCGATTGACAAAGTGCACCAGTTGCCGTGACAGTCACCGTGCAGACGACCGGCGTACTGCGGGTCCGACCTCAGATCTTCAGGCTGACGGTCGCGTTCTTTGGTAAACCACAAGGTCTTCTCAACGCTCACGTCTTGGCCGTTTATCGTGGGCGGGTACGTGAAGAAGCAGCGGAGGTCCACCGTTGCTCCTGTCAGGGCGCAAACCTTCTTCCAAGGGTAAGTCCCTCCCCAGGACCTGCCCTCCGGAGCCCGGACCACTGGAACACACGAGATCACTGGCGTGGTTAATGGACTCCCGTGGGAGGAAACAGAACAGAGATGCCCGTGCCCGTGTAGGTCGCGGTCATCCGTCAAGGTTGATCGGAGGTAACTGGCAAATATGACGATGACGACGGCCCTCGGGAGAGTCCGGTTGCCTCCGTTCATCGGACCACAAGAAGGATGATGCAATGTGAATCGCATTTGCTGAGCGAGCGGGATCAAATGGTGATATGGCTCCCTGGCTGCTCAGCTCTTGATTGCAATCGGCGAACGGATGTTTGAAACAGCAGGAAGTCGGTCGACGATAGCGACGAGTTTGAATCTCGGGTCAGGTCGGGGAGCGTGCGCGGCAGCTCCTGATATCAGTCGATCTGTGATGTGCGATTTCACCAATCGGGTCGCCTCAAGAAGCGACTTGTTTGAATCCAAGACAGTCCTTTTGGTACCCGAGTGTTTTTCCTCAGGGACACGGTTTAAAAAAAAAAAAGGAGTCCGTATCTGAAGTGAACATCGCTGACCTCAGACAAAGAACCCAAAACGTGGCCCGACACTCGATCCGCGCAGCGCAAGGTCCGAATGAAACAGGAATGCGAAACCCAGCCCACAACGGGTCCGCGATCGTCGGCGGCAAGTCATCGCGAATCCTCAGAATGAAACGGTCGGCGGAAATCTCCACACTTGGAGCGAGGAACTCGGTGACAGCGACTGAACGAGGTGGGAACGACAAGGCATCCCTGAGGCACCCCCGAATGACATGGCGAACGGCTCCGAACAATGTCACCCAAAGGGGACAAATATCCCGGTGCCAAATGCAGACCTTTTCTGCCAAATTGATAAATAAAATACCCACTTGGGCTGCCAAGAACCTTTGTCGGAATTTACTTTGGCATTCGACCGAATACCCGAAGCGCAAAGACGCTTTGGATCTTTTGCCTATTGGGTAGACCGCAAATACCTTGTGGCTGAAATGTCAACGTTGAACTTCTCTTTCATATGACAGTAGACAGGAAGTCAGCGACCTTCATGAAAACGCCGGTGGATGTTTCGGGTGATTTTGGAAGAGAGACGCGGTCTCTCTTCCAAAACCACCTGCGGAAAGTTGCGCAAAACTAAAGCCAAAGTCGAAGACACACCACCGCTTGAGTAAATTCCAAATGTGCGAGACGTCGCCGAGTTGTACCTTGTACGCCGAAGAGCAAAATGAAAAAGCCTCCCCGTGCGGTCCAACTCATACTGGCTGCTCACGTTTCACCGGCTCGGCGGGTGGATGTGAACCAGATGGAGAAAACGAGACGCCGCTGAGCAAGCGCAGACCGCCTTCCTCGTTCATCTTTTTCACACTTCAACTTTGCGCAACAGGAACCCAGACCTCACTGCTTCAAAGGCATTCGCAGTTCAAATGTGTTCGAAAAACGACCTGATGTTCACATTGGATTGGGTTGGATACAACTTTATTGTCAAATGTGCTGTATGGATTTCTTCCCTTTCAATATAAAACAAGAGGAGCCGCTGCGGGTGTCCGCGCCACTATCAAAAGAATCATCATATCAAATTAATATTGGCTCATTTTCAATGGTCTCATTTCAAGGGTTATTTCAATCCGATTCGGGACTTTTCCGACCCATGGCGAAGATTCCTGCTTGTTGGTTTGAGCTTATACCACGAGAGGGCGCCCGAATCTCCAGAACGAGATTTTGCGGCCAGTCCATATTTAACACGATGCCCCCACCTTCGGCCAAACAAAAAAGATAGTATGTTTCCGGGAACATGAAATTTCAGCATAGTTGGTAGGTCGGACAAAGTTTTTTTTATTTTTAATTTTTTTTTTCCCATCAAAAATATAAACACAATAACCATAAAACAAAACAAGAAGACTGGTGTGTGTGAGTATGTGTGTGTGTGTTGTGTTTGATTAAGGTCAAAATGGTCATCATAGGGGGTTCCGGTTTGGGCAGTCATGGAGTAAGAAGCACGTCTGCAGAGCTCCTCGATCAATTCGAGCAACGCTGTACTTTATTAGTATTTTGACGAGTTATATTTGTATTTAAAGGCATTGACGAAATGCCTAAAGCAAATAAAAAGTGGGTTTCACTGATTGAAATTAGCCACTCGGACGGAGAGGATCTCGCCGCAAGTGACATCGACGGCCGGCACGAACCCGGGGAGCTACGGGCTAATGAGGCTACAGCTAACCTATCAACGATCCTGCAAGAATTAAGGGAATTCGTCATGAAAGCGCCGATACACTCACCGAAATCAAGGACGAAATTAAGACGACTGACAACAGAGTAGATGACGTCGAAACGAGGATTTCAGAGACGGAAGAAAGATTGCTGGGGCTGGAAGAAGCTACGAAGGAGCTGCTACAGCTACAAGCTAAAATGGAAAATAAGTTAACTGATCAAGAGGGACGAGCAAGACGGGACAATATAAGAATTTATGGTGTTGAGGAGGGGGCTGAGACCAACTCTGCAACGATGATAGTGTTTGTAGAACATCTCTTTAAAGAAAAGCTCGAGCTTTCTCCCTCCACCGATCTGAAGATTGAGCGGGCGCATCGCGCGCTAGGCCGTAAACCTCCCGTCGATCCCCCCCCCCCGAGGCCTATAATAGTAAAATTCGCCAGCTACAAGATTAAGGAGGTGGTCCTGCATAATCTTTGGTGCAAGAAGGGATTTCTGTACAAAGAGAAGAGAGTTTTTGTCGACCACGACTATGCACCAGAGACCCTGAGGAAACGCCGGGAATACGCAGAGGCGAAGAAGGTGCTGCGGGAGAAAGGGATACGATTTCAGACTCCGTTTCCAGCGAGGATGAGAGTATTCTACGAGGGTGCAACTTACGACTCAGCGCAGGAGGCCACTTCCGACATGCTGAAGAGGGGTTTTCCCGTGGCTGTATACAAACCTCCTATCACCTGGATTGACAGAATCAAGAACAGACTGTGGCATCGGTCTGCAAGCGGTGAGGAACAACAGCTGGATGCTCCACGTGAGGGTTTCAAGAAAAAACTGGACGCATACAGGAGAGTGGACAATGAAAACTGTTGAAGCCTGACAAGGTGACGAGATTTACCACTGTGGGACAACCAAGGCTTAGTTGAACTGAACAGTATTTGGATTTTTGTATGAATATGCTTGGGCATGGGTGTAAGCATGCGTGTGTGGGTGTATGCACGAACAGGTGTATGATTGAGTTTGTCGGGGTATGAATGGGCGTGTGGACAGTTTATGTATGACTACACAGGTTTGCATGTGAGTAAGTGTATTCGTAAGCACTACATGAACATGTGGAAAGGTATGTAGGGGAATAAGTATGCGTGAGTATGTGTGTGGGTGTATGTATATATTGTAGATGTGTGTGTATATGTGAAATGCAACTAGGTGTTTACGCCTTAGAGTATACGTGAGTCAATGAGTATCTATGCCTGTTCGTGTGTGTACTTACGTGTGCATGTATGTATACATAGACATGATCGAGGACGCTTGGACTCTTATGCACAAATGTGTCTGGGGGGGAGGGGGGGGGGACAACTAACGGAGGGCCCTCTACAAGGGAACTTTAGTGGAGGCTTCCCCTCCGAGCCAGCAGAAGATCCTGGCTCTTTTGGGGTCAAATTTGAGACCTCACAGCGGAGTGCTTACTTGGCAGAACTTTCGCAAGTTACTGAGTTTGTTTTTCTCAGAGTTTGTTCTATTATTGCTTTGTTTTTCTTCGTTAACATGTCAGAGTTTGAGTGGAAAATAGGTCGTTTAAGCCAGGGGTCCCCAACCTTTTTTGCCCCACGGACCGGTTTAAGTCAGACAATATTTTCAGGGACCGGCATTTAAGGTGTGGCGGATTAATACTGTAATGCCCTTCAATAACGGAGAGAAGGGTGCACGCAGTCGCTGATACAATTCGTCGATATTTAATAAACGAATAAGGCAGTAAACACACGCATTCAAAGGGGTTGCTGTTAGCCACAACTCACGCCCATGCGCTCTACACTCAGACTGACTACCGGAGCCAATATTCCCCCAACCTGGCTCCTCCCCTTTCTATGACATCACACCAATACAAGAAACAGATACTACACTACAACAAAATAATATGGTATGAGCTGCATGAAAACTGTGGTGTTTTCGAAATATAATAATAAACACAAGGAGCGTCTAATCTGGTCGCAACACTCTTATCGCTCTGGTAATGTTTAATGCCTTCAAAATACGATACAACGCAAATTCAAAGTGCATGAAAATGACGACTCACCACA
>NW_017805065.1:339535-341136 GCF_001891065.2 Hippocampus comes
CCCGGGGTTGCCTCCACTGACGTGGCTGGGCTGGATGTCATTGGCCCCGCCAGTGGGCACTCCAACACGGGGCGAGCGGACTCTACCCGATCTGCCGTCGATGAGCAGTCCCTCACGGGGCGAGCGGACTCTACCCGATCTACCGTCGATGAGGAGTCCGTCCCGGGGCGAGCGGACTCTACCCGATCTACCGTCGATGAGAAGTCCGTCCCGGGGCGAGCGGACTCTACCCGATCTACCGTCGATGAGAAGTCCGTCCCGGGGCGAGCGGACTCTACCCGATCTACCGTCGATGAGGAGTCCGTCCCGGGGCGAGCGGACTCTACCCGATCTACCGTCGATTGTCGAGGAGTCAGCGCTGCTGCTGCCTTGGACAGGCTGGGTAGGGTCATCCGCACATCCGTGTTCTCTGCTGCCGGGTCTGCAATGTTGACTGCCACCCCCGGAGTACCCTGCCGAGACGCCGTGATCAGCCCTACATGCTGACCACTCGGCAGGGTGAGCACTCCAGCTCCCAAGTCCACCACACATTTCGCAGCTTTTAAAAAGTCCCGTCCGAGAATACAGGGATCGCTCACGTCAGCTACCCAAGCTGAGTGGGTTGTCGACAGACCCCCCAGGACAAACAAAAATGTCCCTTTGCCTCTCATCTCAGCTGTTTCACCGGTCACGGTCCTCAGTTTTGTAAAGGTCGATGTTAAGACGGTCCCCACTGGAACAACGTCAGGCCTCACAATTGTGGCTGAAGACCCAGTGTCCACCAGGGCTGTACAGGAAACGTCCCCAATCTGCACGCGAACATGACTGGGGTCCCCCACGTCCGTCCAGCCCACCATTATAACTTTCTCTCCGAATGCCGGCTGTAGTTCCCGGTTAACAACTGTCGGGGTCCGCGTTGTCGGGGCTACACGGACCCTTTTCCGTTTCCCTGCTGATCTAACATCTTTGGGCAGCGCCGCAACAGATGACCTGGCTGTCCACAACCCCAGCAGACAGCGGGGCGTGCACGTCGACCGCTTCCTTCCTCCTGCTGTGCTGGACGGGTCTTTATTGCGCACACCAGCTCCTCCACCCAGGCTGGCCTGTGCTCCTCCCTTTCCGACAACGAGGTGGCCAAAACGGGGCAGGCTGATGTCTGTAGCGCCCCCTTGGCTGCAATCTCCCTCTCTGTAGCGAGAGCAAGTGCCTCTCCAATGGCTGCCGGGTGGGCAAGCTGGACGTGCAGGCGCAGCTCATCCGGTCTGAGAGCTTGGATGAACTGGTCGCGTATCAGTTCATTTTGGATCTCATTTGGCATTCCAGCATACGCGCGTCGACCCAGGCTCTCGATCTCATGAGCAAGACAACGGAGCGGCTCCCCGGGATGTCGATCACGCTGCTTGAACTCACAGCGCAAAGAGTCTCTCAAATTAAACTTCCCAAAGCGCCTCTGCAAAGCACCCACCAGGGCGTTGTAATCGAGTCTCTCTCCGGGGCTCAGAAGGAGCAGACAGGATGTAGCCTCCTCCGTCAGCGAAAGCCGTGCAGGCTTTCACTTTGTCCGACCAATCCGCCGCGTCAGCCACTAACTCGAACTGTGCTCTATAAGCCTCCCAACTTCC
>NW_017805066.1:0-441 GCF_001891065.2 Hippocampus comes
TATAGGTTTCTTGTCTTTCTATCTTGCTTCGTTCCTTCCTTACTCTTTGACCACCTTCCCATCATGCCTTATAGTTTTTTTTTGTCTTGCATCCTTACTTCCACACATCCTGAGCTGAAATCCACTTTTCGTTCATGCCTCCTGGCCTTTCTTTCCTACTTCTTTGATGCCCCCCCCCCCGCTGGCATTTTTGCCTTCCCTCCTTCCTTTTTCCCTTCCATCACACCTGTTTTTGTATCCGACTTCATCTTCATTTCATCCCTCAGACCTGCTTTTTATTCATGCGTCCTTAGACCCTTCTTGAAATTCCTGCCTTCCTTCCATCACATCTGTTTTTATTCATACATCCTTATATGCTCCCTTACCTTGCCGAACACTATTTTCCTGCTTTTCTTCCCTCATTCCCTCCTGTCGTTGTTTTGTCACACCTGTTTTTTTTTT
>NW_017805067.1:0-2267 GCF_001891065.2 Hippocampus comes
AGCTACAGTACTTTCTTAGGTCGAGGAATGCAGCCCCTATCACACTGCTCCTGTTGAGGGATTTTTAAAATATTTTCCACAAAACAGAAAATTGCTGTTTCAGTGGAGCAGCCTTACCTAAAACAAAACTGCTGAGTGTGGAGGAGCTCCTGGGCTTCAAGATGTTCCATCAATTGAGATGCAACCACTCTCTCAAAAACTTTCAACAATATAGGTAAAATGAATATTCGCCAATACAGTAATCCCTCGTTTATCGTGGTTAATGGGGACCAAAACCACCCGGGATAAACGAAAATCCGCGAAGTAGCGTCCAATTCACATAAAACAGGTTAAAGTCCACAAACGGTCCGCGAGAAGCTGCAAAACAACAGCGACTCAGACAGAGCAACATATACAGTGCTGTACTGCATGTATATTAAAATAAAAATGATATATATGTATATATTGGATAGCGTGTCAGCTGTATACATCAGTTTACCGGGGGTGTATGCAACCTTCAGTGAGTAGCGTTGCAGTCTGATCATCATTCGCTGTATACGGAGTGGACAGTCATTTAGTGGCTTTTGAAACAATGTTATCAAGGGCTTGTGATCAGTCTCCACACTGATTTCTTGTCCTGACACAAACTGATGGAATCTCTCGCAGGCATACGTGATGCTGAGCAGTTCTTTTTCAATCTGTGCATAAAGTGTTTCCGGATCCATCATCAAACGTGATGCATATGCTACTTGTTGCCAATCCTCATGTTTTTGTGGAAGTACTGCACCGAGCCCACTGTGTGATGCATCTGATTATATTTTGATTGGTTTCTCTGGATCATAGAATTTCAGTACCGGTTCCTCTGTGAGCAGCTTCTTTAGTTCAGTCCATGCCTTTTCGTGCTCATGATTCCATTGTCAGTCTTTATTCTTCTCACTTAGTTGTCTCAGTGGGGCCATTTTCTCTGACAGGTTGGGTATGAATTTTCCCATGAATGTAATCATCCCATTAAACCTTTGCACATCTTTTTTGCATTGTGGCCTTGGCATGTTTTCAATAGCAGACACTTTTCGTGGGTCCTAGCTGACATTTCTCTTTATTCAGCTACAGGTTTGCTTTGCTTGTTGCTTCTAGCACAGCTTTGTCTTTCGTCATGCTGAGCTCTGGTTGTGTCCCAAATGATGATGCCATCTATCGAGGTATCAACTCCTTCCAAATGCTCATAGATCATGTTGATTGTTTTGTGATACACCTCAGGAGCTGAAGCAATGCCAAATGGTAGTCTTAGAAATTGGTATCTTCCAAACGGGGTGTTGAAAATGCATAGTTTTGAACTTGGCTCATCCAGCTTCATTTGCCAAAATCCTGAAGACGCATCCAGCTTGCTGAACTATTTTGCGTTTGAAAACTGTGCCATGATCTCTTCACAAGTAGGTAGCTTGAAGTGTTCTCTCTTAATAGCTCTCTTTCGATGTCTTGGATCCAGCCATATTCTGAGTTTTCCATTCTTTTTGTCCACAACAACAAAGGAAATCACCCACTCAGTCGGCTCATCTATTTTCTTTATTACGTTCAGCCTCTCCATATTGTCCAATTCTGCTTTTAGTTGCTTTTGTAAACCAAATGGGACTTTTCTGCATGGATGTATGACTCGTGGCACACTTTTGTCTACTCTGACCGTGTGTTCTCCTGGTAGGCAGCCTAAACCCTGAAACAAGTCTTTGTACTCTTCCATAAGTTGATCATATACTGTCTCTTTTTGACTGTCCACGAGAAAAACTCTCTTCATTAGGCGTAGTCTCTCACATGCCGACAATCCTAGTATGGCCTGCACATCCCTGGCAACTATGATGAATGATAGCTTGTGCACTTGGCCTTTGTGTGTTACATTCACGGTGCGCTTTCCCTTCTTTGGTATGTCTACACCTGCATAAGATGTAACTTTTTAATTTCCTCTTTGTATTTTTGGTCTCGGCCTTATCTTGGGTCCGTGTCGCAGTCAGGTTGAAGCTCTGGCTCTGTGTCAGAATCTTCTCCTACATATTCAGTCTGTAGCTAACTTGCTTTAGGCATAGTTACCCACTCTCCATAGTGGTCCTCAAGTTGAGTCTTGTCGGTCTGCGTCTCACTCTCAGTCATGGTCTTAGTGATGAAGTGGACCAGTCTGTGTTTCTGAACCTTGTTTGTCTCTGGAAAGTAAACCAGATAAGCAGGTGAATGGTGCTTGTGGAGGCTCTCAGTCGTACAGGAAAGTTCCATCGTAGAAAGGGTTCTGTCAGTCGTCATCT
>NW_017805067.1:5269-6592 GCF_001891065.2 Hippocampus comes
ACATAGACATGCTGATCAGGCCAAATGAAAGTAGCTATTCAGCCCTAGCCCAAACAATAGGCCTAATCAAGACCCAACGATAGGGAATTTAGAAATCAATGGGCCTCTTCACCATAGGGGCGTGACTAACCATCCCCACCCAGTCCTCAAATAGGCCACGCTCAGCTTTTTAGCGCAGAGCAATTTCCCGGAGTCTTCACGGAGACTTCAGGGTTGTCTACCGCTGACGAAGCTTCTGTGAGAGAAACGAAACGTCCTTTTTAGTTGTTTTTTTTTTGTTTTGTTTTTTTACCCACAGGTACAGATGACGACTGACAGAACCCTTTCGACGACAGGTGAATGGTGATGAAAACCAACAAAGATACCCTTTTTGCCTTTTGATCGAGCTTTTTCCTGTTTTGCTCATAGACCATGCATTCTGAACCAAACTTTTTCATTTTTGACAAATCTGGCCTTTTTCCTGTGAAAAGGAAATAAGGAGTCTCTCCTGTTCTTTTGCAGTAACACCTGTTCCGTATAATTGCTGCTGTCCTGGCTGCACATGGCCATAGCTCTTTGGGTAAGCCTGATTCTATCAGCATACACCTGACCATCTCAAATAACGTGCGTCAGTTCCTCTCCGCTGTACCATTTTGATGCGGGGAGTCGGGTGCTGATCTCCCATGTTTTATCGCATTATCTCGAAGTAAAGACTGATACTCTTTTGAAAAAAACTCTGTCCCATTATCTGATCTCATTTGCTTTACTTTACCATATGGTGATGTGTCTGCCAAGAACTGCTTTGTATCCTCGACTGCCTTGTTTTTGTTCCTGAGAAAGTATACAAAAATAGCCCCAGAAAAGTCATCAGTAAAGATGATCGCATATTTGTACCCGTGGAATAACTCTGGGTCATCTACCTGTTTCGTAGCTGTTTTTCTCTGTTTGGTTCATATGAAGGTCACTAATGGCTGTTGCTCATCATGCAGATTACACTAGTACCCCTTTCCCACTGAAATTAGCGGGTAGTAGTGATCCGTGGCGACATGCAAACAATTGGCATATTGTCCCTTTCCCATTGACCAACAGAAGGCGATTCTGCGCCTCCCCCTGTTCCACCACTTTGCGTCTGGTTACGTCACCACGCTGTGATTGCGTAGATGATAGTGCAACAGATTTCTTGGTGGTAAACAAAGCAACATGGAAGCGAGTTTTCTTTCTTTTATCATCCTTTTTACCATCCTCAAAATGGTCGAAAAGCAGCGGAGGTTCAACTCTTTGCTACTACTGAGACAAAAGCTTCAGAGGCAATCTCCGAGCTTTGTTGTGGGGGACTGCTATATA
>NW_017805068.1:0-17339 GCF_001891065.2 Hippocampus comes
ATGCCGTTTTTAGCCGAAAAAAAAATGACCATGTAGACTATGCCGTTTCTTTAAAATCATAGAAATCACTCATCAGTCTTCGAGCTCATTGAGCGAGCAGTGGAACACTGAGATGATCTTCAGTTGCGCCTCTGGTCATTAGATTGAAATTGACTGGCTGTGACCAGCCACTGGAGCAAATTGTCAACGATGATGTTTAATGTGAAGCGTGCAACCTTAAGGGAAAAGGGCGCGCCCACCCCACTGCCTTCTTGTCCTCCTCCGGGCTAATTTGGAGGATGGTGACACACGGCCTCAAATAGATCACAGTTTCTTGCCCGTGGATTTCCCTTGGTAGTCAAGAGGATGCGGGGCCCCTTGCTTTAATATGTGTTCAGTCTCCCGAGGGTCGGTGTGGAAGGCTTTTTTTTTTTTTGCAAGCGTGTACTTCAATCGTACTGGAATGTAATCATACTCCACTTCAAATAAATAAGATAACATTTCACAATGTTGGGGTTTTATTCACATATACAGTACAAACATTCACTTTTTCTTCAATTCGTCACTGAAATGCATTTTAAAAGACCTTAGCAGCAGTTCTTCATATACTGTAAATGTACATCATCATTTGACATTTGAGGAGCTCTTCTCAACATCGATCGTAGAGTTTTACATATGTACAGTTGTAGGTTGAATATTGCCATTCAGACATGGATTGAATGTATTTTTGGAAACAAATGGTTAAGTCTGTCTGTAATGAATGCCGTTGACACACAGGTGACAAATAAAGCTTCATTGATTTACATGAGAGGAAAAGGCAATGTTTGGGGGTTGGTGCCTTGATTTTTTTTTTTTAACAAGACTTCGGTTGCTTCACAACCACTGGTACACAAAAACGTATTTAAAAGGTATAGCATGCTTCTGTGAGAATTTTTGAGACGGGAAGAATCTGCAGTATATCTTGACAGTGTACTTTCCGTAGTTCTGAAGACCATCGAAGCGACTTATAGTCACAGATCACCACTTTAGACCAGGGGTCCCCAACCTTTTTTGCCCCACGGACCGGTTTATGTCAGACAATATTTTCAGGGACCGGCATTTAAGGTGTGGCGGAAATAATACAACAAAATAATATGGTATGAGCTGCATGAAAACTGTGGTGTTTTCGAAATATAATAATAAACACAAGGAGCGTCTAATCTGGCCGCAACACTCCAATCGCTATGGCAATGTTTAATGCCTTCAAAATACGATACAACGCAAATTCAAAGTGCATGAAAATGACGACTCACCACAGCACCGAGCTTGATTTTCTGCAACCAGACAGTCCCATCTCGGGGTAATAGGAGAGACAATGACACCGCAAGTGTGTGGTTTATGTCCAGTCTACTTCGTAATTTTGTTTTCGTCGCCGTTGCTGCATAATCCCCCCGCCTCACACAGGTAGGATGTCGGAAATAGCAAAAGTGCTATTGTGGCGATCTCAGAGTATTCAGACATAACTTTAATCCAGTTGTCTCGAACGTACTTTTAAGGCCGCCGTCATTTGCGATCTCCAGCAGTTTTTTTACTCATTTTGCGAGCTACTGCGTTTTGTTTTGAAGTAATCAGTCACGTGATGGAGAAGCGTGGCTTGACGTGTGTCAAGCTAGACACAGACGGATGTAACGGAGAATCCGGTAAGTTTTCAAAATAAAACATCTTTCGTATTCCGAAATAAATAAAACGGAATTAAGGCAAGTTCTTTCTGTGCGGCCCGGTACCAAATGCCCGGCTGACCGGTACCGGTCCGCGGACCGGCGGTTGGGGACCCCTGCTTTAGACCATCTACATGAGATCCAATGCAGGAGCTGTAGGAACGGATATTGGGGATAGCGATGCAAACTACAACCACAATAACACACTTGTGTCAACCAAAAGCAAAAACAATATCTTTCGGAAGACGTCCCTTTTCAAATTGTTCTTTTTCTACGCCGCTGTGCTGGTTATGACAGTACTGTACATTATTTAATATTTGACAATTCAGTGGCGGCAGGTTGCACCGCGAGGTGCTATGTATCACCCGATCACATATCAATTCACCACAACATCATGAGCACTTGCACAAACTACAACCTGAAGAATACCGTGAAGTTTGAATTAAAAACGGGGTGCGATCATTGCAAAGGCGGACTTTTTGCTTTTGTATTGGATCTCATTAGATTCTGCATTATCGTAAAGGGTTTACTGGTCAAGTTCTGTTTGTGGAACTCGTGGGCATTTTTGCGTATGCGTTGGCTCGCATGTTGACTTGATACTTCTCCGATTGTAAAAGTGTCTGCTTCTCGGGGCGGAGGGGGCGCGGGTCAAAGGAGCACGGCATGGAATTGCCACAAGATGTCGCTCTCACTGCTTCCACGTTTTACAGGCCGGACCGCTAGCTGTCAGTCTCTTCAATTAGAATCCAGATCAACGCTGCTGACTTGTGGGTAATGTAATACTGAGCTACATTAGTGAGAATGCATACTCTCTAAATCAGGAGCAATGATGGGGCAGCACATGGAACATGTGTCTCGCACATGGGCCTCACGCTTGAGCGTTCCATTTTTCTTTTTGAGGGGGTCGGGGGGGTTGCATAGGTACTCCCACATTCCAAAAACATCCTGGTTTGACAAACTAAGGACTGAAAATTAAATATGAGAGAGTATATGTTTGCAGGGATGGCTAGATTATTACTTTTTTCCTCTCCTGGGGCTGAAAGGGGATTTCACCCACTGATGGTGGTGGTGGTGGTTGAGAAAATCATTTATAAATATACTGGACACCATGATTATTAATTATCACCACCATTATGAGAACATGATCAGAGCTGTTGCAAATCAGGTCAACAAGGCCCCGGCGTTCAAAAAGTGATGTGCAATACTGAGACGTGGATCCAGGTCAGAACACAAAAAAGGGTCAGGAGACGTATTAGGTATGAAAGAGTTGAGCAAAAAAAAAAAAAAAAGCCGCTCCCTCCATCATCGGCTTCACGCGCACTTTGAGAAGCGCTAATGGCCGCGCTCACGCACCTCATCTTCTTCCGACCCAGTGGGGTGTATTAACCTGTCGTCTTGTGTTCAACTGTGCTGCGCTTGAAAAGCGAGGCTGCCGTGAGATTGGCAAGGAGCAGCGGGGCTGGGGGGGTAGTGATGTGGACAAAGGACGTGGCGAGAAAAAGGGCCGAGTCAGAGGGCAACCATAAAGAAAGGTGAGGGCGGGTGGCTTGAGATGGCATTGAATTGTGTCTCTCCCTTCTTTTTCCTCACTCTCTCCTCCCATCGCTTTCTCTTCCTCTATCACCCATCACCATGACAGGGCCAATAATTGGACGTGGTCCTCTCTTTCTTTCTCTCTCTCGCTTTCCTTTCCTCTGTCTCTTTCACTCCCTCCCATCGCTTTGCTCCTCAGCGGGAGCTTTGGGGCCCGGAAATAGCTGATGACAAGATAGCGGCTGCCTTTCATTTAGCTCAAGGTTACTCCACCCTTCTTTGACAGACGCCACACCTGAGGGTTGGGGGGCGGGGGGTGTAGGAGGGTGTGTTGGGACACATGTGTGTGTGTAACTGAGTTTAGAGGAAACAGCATGAAAAAAAAAAAAACGAAAAAATCATTTCCTGTTCCTTCTGGCACATCCAGTTGACCTTACGTTTTTTGTGTTTTTTGGGGGGGGGGCTATGTTGAGCGGTGGAGTGGATGTGTGGCCCATTCACAACCAAACACACACACGCAATGGTGACAGTTTCCGCTTTGCGCTATGCAGGTGTGTGTTTTGCAAAGAGCATGGCCCCTACCTTACCCTCAAAAAATAAACATTAACACTTTCACACTTACATATGCTGAAAAAAAAAAAAACGGTGTGCTGAATTTACCCAACTTTATCTTGTCAAGTGGTTGTACGAAAAAAAATCATCTGGATCCCGACACATTGTTTACATGAACTATACACTTACTTGAAAAATGCACCTAAAGCCAGATGTTTCTATTGTGTGCAACCGCTTGACAAAATATGATTGAGTAAATTCAACACATCTTTTTTTTCCGTGTTCACAGATACACAGAGAAAAAACACTTCAGTCCGATAGCAGGAACTGTTCCTGCTCAGGTGGCTTCTTCACCCATGTGCCCAGGCCTGTTTCTTGGAGAGACCTGAACCACTGCTGTTTGACTGTCTGGTAAGGGCGTGCCGCCATCTTGGCCTGGCAGTAAACCGGCTGGCCGTCCTCCGAGCGGGACGCGGGGATCCCCAGCTAGCAAAGACGAGAAGAGCAAAAAGAAAATCATGACGTGCGTCGTGGCTTCCATTGTGACCTAGTACGTTTTTCACACGAGTGAAGAAACATCGTCGTATCGAGCATCGGTTTCTGCAATCACTGTTAAAAACGCTGAAAACTTTTTTTTTCCTGTAGTTAACATGAACCAATTCAGCTTTTTTTTTTCGTCGGGTTAGTCAATTGACATTAGATGAAGTTCATGAGAACATAGTCTGTACTCAGTACTTCTACTTTCACCAGTTTTTTTTTTTTTTTAACTACCCTTCTATTAACCCAATGAATGTCATTCGAAAGAATAAAACGAAATCTGCTGAAAGGCTAAAGGTTGCAGTGGTTGAGCGAGGGAAGATGACAAGCAAAACAAAGCGAATGAGGTGGCACAAATGCATTTAGGAGGGGGTTGGGCCTTCAACAGCTGTGTAATCTCCTCCATTTAAATTTCACAAGCAATTGAACATTCTCGGCGCTTTCTGTGCATTACTACTGTCGCAAGGGGAAACAATGAAGATCAACACGCAGACAAAGGAGCTGGGGGTGGGGGTATGGGGGGGGCTAAGAATGCAAAAGTTTCTTCTGGAGATTAGAGTGACTGCTCTTGCGTGGCCCTTATATGCATCGCGAAGGGAACACTTAGGTTAGGAGGAGAGGGTGGAGGGGAGTCGGGGGCGTGGGGGGTTCGAGTACTTCTCCAAATAATTATCGTTTCATAGTCATTATGCTGTAACGGCCGCCATTTGGTGATGAAGCCACTGTTTGTTACATCAAGTTTCTGAATGGAAATTAGAGTGCAGCGAGGTCTGCAGTTAAAGATCGACGCTGGCAGGTTGCGATAAGCCGCCAACAGCGCATGCTGGCGGGTCAACGCATTTATCTACGGGGAGAAAGACAAATGTGTTGTGCTTGTGTGTGTGTGTGTGTTTTTTTCTCTTGATGTTGGCACAGATCTCCTGATAACGTGTGCGTGTGTGTGTGTGTGTGTGTGTGTGTGTTCCGATGGAAATGGGCCGCTCAATGTTTTGATTCAATGGAGTGTTGTCACTCTATACAATTAGAAAAGATTGACATCATCCTTCTCGTTGTGCCATTGCATGACACACGCGCGAGCCCTTTAAGAAAATGACAAATCGTCATTTTATTTTGCCTTCGGCACTTACGAAATTTGCAAGAGAAGAAATAGGAAAAGGCAAGGAGGAAGCTTCCTGTTTTCAAGGAATGCCAAGTTATAATTCTGTCGGTGAGAAGGAGCACTCTTGTCACCTTCTTCTTATATGTGCGTTAACAGTTCCGTAACACACATCTGTGACCTCTAACGACCTTCGTAAGATTGTTCAAGGGCAATATTTTTTATTGCGAAAAGCGTTTGGCTTGTTTTCACACATGTATGCCCGGTGAGAATGTTACTTCATGTCTGCACGTTTTTACCTTGTGTGTGTTTTTAATCGGATTTGACTGCCTTGAGTTCAGTGCTGCGCTTTGGTTGTTGTTTATTTTTTTTCATTAAAACATTATTTTTTCCAACATGTACATTGGAGGAAAGTAAACATTCTAAAGCCAAAGGGTATTTGCTTCTCTGAGGTGTCGTGTTTGCTGGCTGACATTGCAGCAAGGGCATCTTGATGGCGCGCCGTTGTTCTTTGCGCAATGACCTCCCACCATTATGACGAGAGACGCGGGCAACCTCCCTTTGTTGAACTAAAACATTACACAATAGTTGAACTTATCCAAAATCGGATTTTACCGACCGAAATTGCTTAATACATTATCGGGTTTCAGAGAAGTGTTATCTTCCGTTTGCTGTGAGTAGCTCACAATGGAATTGTAACCTTGAGGGAACATTTGCCACGGAAATGTTCCACGCGAGTAAAATAAATCAATGTTGGCTGATCCACAGCTGAGACAAGAGGGGAGAGTTGCCGCCGTTAAAAAGAGGAGAGGAACAGATTTCTGGTCGGACGGACTCTGCATGAAACACACTGCTTGGCGCATTTAAATCGCATCTCAGATCTCGATGACTTAAAAGGAAATATTCCAAGAAGAAGAAATATTCTTCACTTATTACTCGCAATTTGTTATGAACAAAGTTAAGTCAGAGCAACAAGTGGAAACTCAAATCATTAACCCGGAGAATCAATCCGAAAGTCAACAGAGGTGGAAAATTGGATCAGTGGCAGAGGCTGATCAAACTTCTTTCCTTTGGCTGCAGAGCGCCCTCCACCTTTCCTTGGACCTCGTCCACACTTTTGACATGCTTCTTTGAGACACAGCGACGGTACGCAATGCTTGCCTGAAAATGTCTTTGCTATCCTATCCGTGCGCCAAGTGCTCTCTTCGTCCTCATCAGTACGACACTTCGGCAAACTAGGAGAACGACTCGGTCTTACTAGTGATGTTCTTTGTTTCAAAAAAAAAGGTTTGTGATTGCCTATAGATATCACAAAACTCTGTTAGACAAGGCTATGGCCTGACCAAATGAAACTCCCTCTCCCAGTCCAACACAGTTGGCCCCAAAATGTGGCTTTTGGCCAAAGAACAAAAACAATAGGTGAGGTTTTTTTGGGGGGGATAGATCCCACCCCCCAAAAATCTGCAAATAGTCAAATTTTCAAAAGCTGAACCGCAAATATACAGGAATCAGGCTGAACATCAAACACTATGGCGTGCACATTTCATCACCATTTGTCAAAATAATTTCACAGATGTTTTTGAACCTCCCAATGGCTCGTTTCGGCAGAGTCGAGCGAGCGAGTCCTCACCTTGCAGTAAAGCCTGTTCCAGCGCGTGAACAGTGCGTGTTTGCAGAGGCGTGAAGGCATCCCTGAGTCACGTCTCCTTCCCGTGGCGGTGTTGACCACCTCCAATTGCGCGTCGCCCAGCGTCCAGTTGACACTCACGCACAAGGCCTTCCCTGAATGCTGATACTCGTCACAGCTTAACCCTGCGGGAGAGGACCAAACACAAATGGAGACTTGACGAAACCGCTCGGAAAGCCCCAGTTGATCCCAAGTGAAAGAGTCCCTCCGTGAGGTGTAGCGAGTTTACCAGTCAAATGTGACTGACACCTGACAATTTTTTTCACATGACTTGTAGTATCGTCCAATCTCTGTGTCGTGGGGTTAAGGTCACCATGATCCATGACTTTCAATTTCAAATCACATCCAAGCTGATGTTTGCTTGATGGGAAAAGGACGGAAGTGACCCTCACTTCTAACCACTGTGACCAGGCGGATTTTTGTGTCTCAGGAATTTGACTGTGCGTCTCGTTTGGTCTCAGCTTTGTTCTTTCCCGTGTTCGCGCCTTCATCGTCTGCTCCGTGCGACTCTCCAGCGCCATCGTTTGCCTTTGAGTTGTAAATAAACATTTCCGGTTTGGGTCCACGAGCCTTTGGCTGCACTCCGCATGTCGACGGATCTCCATTTCCGCATCATCCCCATTATTTCTCCATACCCGCAGTTGCTCTTCTTTTGCAGCTGGAATGAACTGCCTGCCAGACGACAATCCGCACTGTGTCTTATTACCCGTTTCCTCTCTCTTTTACAGACGCACTCCTTTGTACAAAAGAGGGGCTCTATCCATCTTGCCTATAGCCTCCCTTTTTTTTTTTTCTCAAAACATTCATGGCTCATTGGATCGCTTCAATGGACTCCTCTCCTCTCTGTCTGTAATAGCCAATTTCATTTTTCTTCCCCTGATGGAAGACGTGATTGGGGTCTCGGTCTGGGAGAGACAATGCTCGGCAGACGTGAAAAAGGCGAGAATTAGTGCGTTTAGTTATGAGACCTGTGACGGTATCACACCGCGGTGGGTTTAAATCAGAAGTTGCCGATCCTGTATGTGTTCACTTGCTTTATTTTTCTCTCATTCATTGCTCGATAATATTTATTACTGTAAACATATTTTTAGAACCAACATCCATAGACAGAGATGCCCCACATTGCGTGCGTAAGTTGCTCAGGGAGTGGCCTCGATTGGAAGCGATGGCTGACGCAACGTCGACAAGCTGGATGTCATCCAGAACCTTTCCCAGCATTCAGCTTCACTACAAACGAAATTGTCGGGTCCCGGTGGAACCTGGGAAGCGGCGTTGCTTGTCTGGCTGCCACAATGACACTGTCGGGTTGGGCAGCTGGATGAGTTTGTGTGTCTGTGTGTGTGATGTTTGCACGCACTGCTGCTGCTGCTGCTGCAGCTCATTTGGTACAAAGTTGACATGTCTGGAATGAGACGATAAACCTCATTCGGCAAACAAAACACAACCGTCAAAAAAGAAAAAAAACAACAAAAAGAGATGCTTCAAGTAGATTCTAAAACACGGAGGCATTTTTTGGGAACGTAAGAAATGAAAGCGGACATTGTAATTTAGTTGCGGGGGAAAACAGTGTCAAATCGTGTGAGTTTTAGCAGTTTGGAATTGATGCGGGTCAGTCAGATCAAGTAGATACATAAAAATATTTGGATTTTACCTCACCGTTTGTATTGTAATCCCTTCACACATGAAAATCAGGCATAAGACAGAGGACCCTACTTTGCATATGTGTGCATGTGCATTTTTTTTTTCTTACCACTGAGCAGCGGCTGGTTGCGTTTTGGGAACGTAAGAAATGAAAGCGGATATTGTCATTTAGTTGCGGGGGAAAACAATGTCAAATCGTGTGAGTTTTAGCAGTTTGGAATTGATGCGGGTCAGTCAGATCAAGTAGATACATAAAAATATTTGGATTTTACCTCACCGTTTGTATTGTAATCCCTTCACTCATGAAAATCAGGCACAAGACAGAGGACCCTACTTTGTATATGAGTGCATGGCATTTTTTTTTCTTTCTTACCACTGAGCAGCGGCTGGTTGCGTCTATAACTGGCGGGAAGGGGGCCCAGTCGTTCCTGCCGCTGATTCAGGACCCTGCCCAGATGGCCCGTGTGGCGCAGGCTGCCTACGGTCACGCTATGAAGGTACACAGGCTCCATTAAGTGGCTCAACAGTGCCCCCTGCAGGCCAAGAATATTCCACCTGCGTACGAGGAAAGCGGAAGGCTCCATTCAGGAGTGTTTTATGCAGATGACAAGGTGAGGTCGATGGTGTGGAGAGGAAAAAGGTTTGAGGGGATCGTGGAGGGATGGCGAAAGTCAGCGGTTGGTTGAGCTAAGAGCGCGGCGACAGGCAGAGTGAGGGGCGCCGATTTGAGAGCTTCGATGACAGGTGGAGACAATTTGATGGTTATCTTGATGTGGGACGTGATGAATAACATCTGCCGGACCGTCAATACAAACAAACACACCATTTTCCCCCTGGTTAGAGAGACAAACCATCAGCAGTGGCAACAATAACAACAACACTGCCACAGGTCAGCGCATCAGCATTCATTACCACGGCAGCACATTAGCATGCGTGCATTTGTCAGTGCCAGTGGGGTTAATGCACTGCACAACGTCGCAGGCAGGCCTCCGTCCATCACCGAGCGAGAGGTCGATCACTGCGAGTTTGTTAACGGAGATCCGCCTGTGTCGGCGGGGATTCATCCTGCCTGCCTCACTGACGGCTGATAAGGTAGCCAGCCGGACCGGACTTGGAACACCAACTGCTGGGATCCTCGGTTTAGCGAGCAGATGTTCATTCGCTGATGGAAAATGATCATTCTGATGTTGATATTCGTTATGTTTTTATTGACGACCAAATTCCTGCGCTTGCAAAAGGCGGATTTCTTCCGAAGCAAAGGTCTCCGATGAGAAACATTGCCGTCCTTTTGGTTAATCAGCGGCGCTTTATCATGGGCGCAATTACAGTGACTACTGTTTTTCTTTCATGGCTGACTTAATAATCACTCATTACAGCGCCTTTCACTTCCTAAAGCAGTCAATTAACATTAGCGGCTATCTGGGAATCGCTAAATGAGCTCATGATGCGGTGGCCACATTTTACCTGCAATCTGTCCACACAGGCGCTCAGAGCTTTGCGCAGACGCACACACTACCTCTGCCAAAAACCAAAATGGTTTAGCCTGAAATATTAATTTAGCCAGAAAGCGACACCGTGAATCAGAAACATCTTCTAATCTCATGCAAGAAAAAGCAGCCATCTGGCTCGGGTGTATGAATTTAAAAAGTGGAGAGAGGAGAGAGAGAGGGAGGAGACCTCCGCTCTCGCTCTCAGTCGCTCTCCCCTTTCTTCCCACCCTCCGTAAACGCCGCCATTAAAGTAATGTGATCATCTGCATAAAACTACGAAAGGATGGAAAACATCATGATTATATGAGAGCCATTCAGGACCCTCAATTAAACCCAGCTGTCAAATCAAATATTAGCGCAGGGGCATCGGCGGGCATCGGCGACTCTCCGCCTGGCCTAAGAGAACATAAATGGCTGATTATCACCATGTGGCGTCCGTGTAAGTGACTGAAAATGTTTATGATTAGTGGAAAGAGCCTACAAAAATGCTCCACGTTCAAGGCTAAACTAACTATAATAAAGTACAGGTCCCGAAGGAAGAGGGGGATAAAAAAGTAATAGCACTGTAGAATGGGTGTTACAGAGGACAAAAAGAGCATTGACGGGGATCACTTTAAGAGCGTGTGTGTGTGTGTGTGTGTGTGTGTGTGTGTGTGTGTGTGTGTGTGTGTGTGTGTGTGTGTGTGGTTTCTTATTGCTGTCCTTGGTCACATTGCAGTCCTCTCACCCTCCACCCTGACCTTGATAAAGCGGCCCTTGGTGACCCACTCACTTTAACGATGAACACCGGTGATTTACAGCGATATAAAGAGTGCTCAGAGGAGGCTGCAGAGCAAAGAGTGTGTCTGGCTCGATGGTGGGAGAGGGGGGAAAAAAAAAATCAGGGTGTCCCTTCACCCTCCTCTGTCACTCCATTTTTTTTTGAACAAAAAGTAATTGCTTTCACCCTTGGTGGTGACCTGGGTATATTTAATCACACCATCTCCAGCCCTTGCCAACTGAATCAAATTGGTCAAATTAACCGCGGCTCCACAGGAGGAGGGTTCACCTCACGCTATCACACACACTATCTGGCTCGCTCTTTCTCTCTCTTGATATGTGCTTTTATCAACCTCTTCACACAACAGAGGACTCAGCGATGGTCTTCTCAAACTGAAACTCTAAGGTGCAGGTCTCGATGAGGCTCATTTTTAAACATATGAGCAATTGATATGAGAGACATTTTTTAAAATTCACTGTCGACCTCACGGCCTCACGGTGCAGAGTCGATTCCGGCTCCGGCCTTCCTGTATGGAGTTTGAATGTTCTCCCCGTGCCTGTGTGGGTTTTCTCCGGGTACTCCAGTTTCCTCCCACATTCCAAAAAACACGCTGTCAGGTTGATGGAACACTAATTTGTCCCTCGTGTGAGCGCGGACGGTTGTTTGTTTATGCGTGCCCTGCGATTGCCTGGCAACCAGTTCGCATGGAAGGTTGATGGAACACTAATTTGTCCCTAGTGTGAGCGCGGACGGCTGTTCGTTTATGCGTGCCCTGCGATTGCCTGGCAACCAGTTTAGAGCCGATTAGAAAATGGATCGATGGATGGTGCTTAGTCCCGATTTGTATTTATTTAGCAGCCCAAACCTGGTCATTTTGTCAGTGCAGGACATGGTGATGAGCTGCTCTCCCTGTAAAACGCCATCCCACGTCTGGACGGACCCCCGACGCCTGACTGGGACCGTTCCTTCGCCGGATTCGATTTTGGTTCGCAGGTGGCAACGGTGCTTCCTCATGAGGTGTCTGCTGCTGGGTACTGCAAAGAGAAAAGACGCACCTGAGCAAGAATGTGATGTGACAAAACGAGGGAGATATTAGTTTATGTTTATGGAGCTCTGTAATATTTTCGAGGCAGAGATGGTTTTAGGTTAGCACCCACTTACGGTCTGTTGTGATTTCGTAGGGCGAGTTGAGTCTTCCATCCCCGCACGGCGAGGTGCTGATGTACATGTGGAAGTGGACGCTGTCTCGCAACCTGTAGCTGCGTTCCTTATGCCGCACAAAAATGGACTGTTCCCAGTCATCTGGCCTTTTACTTTGAGAGCAAACAAGCAAGACAAAATAAAAAAACAATATCATGACAATAAGCAACATAAACAACAACTCTTGTGATGTTTTTCATTTGCTGATAATAAAAAAATTCACAGCATCAATCCTATTGTACGAGCTACGTCACTGGCCTCGGCTGTGGTAACTCCCACAGCAGCGCATACCTCCCTCTCTCAGTTACGTGTGCGCTTGCGTGCGAAATTACCGACACGGGCTCAAATCTTCACCCAGTCACGCCGTGCACCACGCACTTCATGAAAATAAAGCCCATTGAGTAGTGTTAGTTCAAAAAAATCAATCATGCTTTACCTTTGAATGTAAATTCGATCAAAGTCTAATAATCCTAACAGTTCTGTAAAAATGAATGAAAAACAAAACAACTTGGATACACCTGATCACAAGTGGGTCATTGCTTCACAGGATGGTATATTTAAAAAAAAAAAAAAAGAAAAAAAAAGCATCACAAGCACTCTTTCAATAACCTCTCATCTGTCTGTGGTGTCCTTTCACTGTGGGTAAATATGTCAGTTGTGGCATTTTGGTGGGTCATTTCATTATGAGTTATCTCCTCCATTAGCCTTCTTGCTCAACCGCAACTCCTTGTCACTGCCATCCAGCATTGTGCTAAGATGGAAAAGTCTGGCTGTGTATGCAAATATGACATTCTGCTATCTACACTTCTTGCCGCTAATCTGATGAATCAGCCTTGCCATTAAGTTCTCGGCGGCTGGGGGGGAGGGGCATCATTTTTTGCTCATGGAAGCAGGCCTCACAGCACATCACGCCTGTCTCTTGGTGCCTATTGTGGGAGTATATGCAGACTGGACCACGACACTGAGAGCACACAAATTGGGTACATTTGCAACAATTCTATTAAAAAAACAAACCTCCAAACACCCCCCCCCCCCCGAAGGTTATCAAGACTCTGAGGTGTTCCATTAGCTGGCACGCATAAGGTGTTGTGATTACTAAGAAGTCACAGTGAATGGAGCCTTGCCATGGAGCTTATTATAGAAGATTCCTAGCGCTGCAGTAGGAGGTCACGCCAAATAAGCTCCTTAATGCTATTAAGAATTGAATGTGATAAGTTGTTAAAGTTGCTGCAGGCATGTTGGCAACAAACGCGATGCAAACCTGGCAAGTTGCGAAGCTTGGGCCCCGTGCGCTGTGTTCAGATCATCACAAACATCAACTTTAAAGGTAATGCCTCCGAACATGCTTCATTTAGCTCAGCGCCTTCAGAAACAAAAGTGATGTTTTTGTTCATGACTAAGGTAAACCTCAACTTGCCCGTTGCCAAGCTCTCAAGCAGAAAATTGCAATATTGTTGTACAATTGTGACTGATGACTTGATTGCAAATAAATAGAGAGGAGAGACTTTCAGAATAAAGTGCCACAAATGGAGCAGCGAATGTAAAGCCGGACCGTAATAGCACTCGAAAACCATGCACTTGAGTCTGTGCTTTACCTAAAGAAGAGCTCAAGTTGAGAGTAGAGGAAGCGTAGCAGGGCTCTGCGCACAGTCACTTCAGCATGACAGTCATTGACCACTTGTCCCTGGTCACTCAGATTCTCCCCGTTGATGCACTTGGTTCCCGTAGACAACGCCACCACCTGGGCGTGGTTAATGTCCAGACCTGTCCAACACACAGACACGGTTGGCGTGAATACATTTCCAATCATTTAAAAAAAAAAAAAAAAAAAGCCACATAATGTCATTGAAGGAGATGTGTCTTCCAATGTTGAACTTTTTTTTTTTTTCTGAAACAGAGGAATCCCATTTATTGGTTTATATCCATAAAGAGGGATAAAACAGGTCATAGTGGATTGTAGTTTTGATTTCTGGAGACGATTTGAATTCGAAACGCGTCACACTGACCCGATGAGAACGAAAATTGAGCAAAGATCAACGTCAGAAAGCTCCCATGCAATTTCTTTACCTCAACGGGTGCTCACGCTGTTTGTTTCCCAGTGCCTGCGTGTGTCTTCTCGATACCCTCCAGCTTCTCCCTGCGCGCACCTGATCCGCCATTACCTTTTCCGGCTTGATCACCTGTCATCCATCAACCCAGCAGCTTTCCTCCTTTTGCCAGGTCATTGTCTCGGCTACTGCATTCACCAGCTCCCGTCAAGACTTTTCGTGCTTCCTCGCGTGATTAATCATCATTTACCTCGGCTCCCTGGGTTGCCCTCTCAGGTTATCGTGCTTGCCGGGTGGCCCACCTGCCCGCCACCTTGTCTGCTCCATTCGCCACCCTCTCTTCCCTGGTTCATTACATCAGTTCTTTGCAACTCACTTCATTATTCTCTGTCAGACTCGTCGTGCTCACCGACCTCCTCCGCTAGATCCCCGTCTTTCCATGTAATGTCACAATATATTCGCACAAATATGAGAATCTGTGTTTGGGTCAAGACCGAGTGGCTGCATATTTAATGTATCCCGCTCGAGGTAATATTTGCCTCACACTTGTTTTATCCAAAATTTCTCATCGTGATGATTTCCGAGAGCGGCGTAAGGCCGTGCGAGCGTGTGATGCGCGGCGGAACATGAATGGCAAGCCATTCCTTTGTCGGTTGCCTCACATCACTCCCCTCGCCTCAGAAAGTCAGGCTCTGTTGGCTCCAGGCAGATCCGCAGGCGCTGCCGGACCTGCGCATGAGCTTTTATCAGCTTCGGCCCAGACGGCACAGTGGAAGGAAGAATCCTGACACCTCCATTGATGAGAGGAAATGGGGGCAAATGTTGGGAGGGTGGGAGTCATGGGTGGCATGAGGAATGTGTATGTGTGTGTGCAGTTGAGGAAAAAAAAAACAAAGGGAGACACATAACATGAAAGAACCCGTATTTGATTCTTTTTTTTTTTTTAATATGCTAATTTGTGGAATGCTGGTTAGCACTGCTACAGAGCGGTACAATGGTTCCAGGTTTGAGTCTTGTCTTCCCATGCAGATTTTGTATGATCACTCTCAAAGCCTCTCTGGTTGCTCTCCGGAAACTTTGGATTTCTCTCCGAGTCCAAAAACATGTCAGTAACAGTTTGCCAGGTCGGCCAGGTTACTCCTGTTGATTGTAATCTTATATGGGGCAAGGAAGGAATGTGAGGTATTTACAGTTCCTGTCCATTACGTAATATCTTTCATTTTTTAGTTTACCTCTGCACTGTGGCACAAATGATATCCGTCATGCATCATGCAAAAATTGTGAAAAATCAGGCTGCATTCAAAGGAGCCTTCAGTTTGGGAAATCCTACGCGTATGTTGTGATCACATCGACCTTCAAAACGCGGCCCCTGAATTGGGACGTGGCTTAAAGGCTTAAAGAAGTGATTATCATCTTTATTACATTTCAAAAGTATCGGAAATGTGATTGAAAATACTTCAGACAGACAGCGAGCTGCGAGGGATGGGCACCTGGCGGCATGCCTGCGCCATTATTTTATTATTTTATGATACACTGCCTATTCCTGTCTAAACTGGACAAAATGCACACATAATTATGAATTGAGTGCATCCAAAAATCTCTCCATTTTAAAATCTACACTTTGCATTTCCCGGTGAGTTTTCACTATATTTCCTTCACAGTGGAAAAAGCGAGTTCGAAAAGGTAACAGACTCCCAATTTCACTCTCCTGCTTCTCCACACCGTTCCACTTTGCAATTGTTTCGATCAATTTTGCAATGGATAATTTCTGCAGCGCTATTTGCTACCCTGCCATGAAATTGGCACCGAGTTTGCTGTTGGCTCGCAGGGGAGTGTGAGAGATGGATGCAAGGTGGAGGGCAAGGGGCGGGAGGCAAGCAGAGAGAGGCAGACGGCTACAGATAAAGCCCGCCCTCGAGCTGTGTTTTATAAAACCAGAAATAATCAGCTAAAATACAACGACAGAGGGTCAAAAGTGACATTTCTTCCCACAATCATCTGTTGATTATTGATGCTGCACTCTGTATATTTTATATATATATATATAATATTTTGTTTTTTTTTCTGCAGTCCATTCCGCTAGTTCTGGATCTTCCTTTTTGTCAACCTGGGGCACACAATCGATCCAGGACACGAAAATCAATCAGCCCCTTGCTCCAGCACTACCAGAGGAAAGTGGTGAAGCATGACAGGCTACACCGAGGCCACAATTAACACAGAATTTGCAGTACTTTTACATTGAAGAAAAATGCAAACTCTTTCTAGAAAGTATGGATGTATTCTTAATCTATATCTCCATGATTATCTTACTACGGGCCTACACAGATGCAGTTCCCTTTGCTGGACTCTCCCTCCAGATAAAAACGGATATTTTAAAGAAGAGCGTTTACAAACCATTCCAGAGCAGGAAAACGTTTGTCAGATTATGTTTGGCATCAACATGTCATCGTCCTAAAGCCTATCTTCCACGGGTTCTTTTGCCACATTAGGTTGCATGTCATCCAAAATGTTCTTTGGATCATGGGAAACCTCTGAAAATCCGCAATGCTTGTAAAGAGGAAGAGTTGGCAAGAATAGAAAGAGCACCCTGTTGAATCTTTATTAGTTTTAGCAGTCAACTGCTCCTTGCGCATAAGGGTGTCTTTGTGCAATGGTACTGAAGCTCCCAAAATCTCTCCCTGGGCTGAGACACACTGTGCACATCTCTGCTACCCCCCCAACAATCCCCCCATCTCCCCTCCACACTTTGAAAGGGTTTTCTTGCCGCATGCGATTACTGACGGGTACGTTTTCATGCAGCTTGAAAAACAGATTAAGTGGTGGGAAAAATCCCTGTTTGAAAATGAACGTGCAGGCTAAATAACATAACTTAGCTGTCATTTGTAATCAACATATTTTAATCCCTTTTCTCTCATCTTTTTTTTTTTCTTCGGTCTCTCTTGTTAGCTCTGTATGTTTCGCCATCTTGCAGCTAAGCTTCAATCAAGAAAGATGATTGTGGAAAAACCTTCATCCGATTCAACCAAAAGCAGTTTCCCATGCAGATTTTGAGATTTTTTTTTTTTTTTAAATGTCTTTGAGCCCATTTGAACATGAAAATCTCCACTCTATTTGATGCC
>NW_017805068.1:17411-57137 GCF_001891065.2 Hippocampus comes
GCGGGCCTGGGGGGGCGGCGGCAGAAGCGCTGAGGCGGCCACCTCTGCAAAGGCGCGGGCCGTTTGTCTGGATCTTTGTAGATAACGCGCTATTAATAAACAAACAGAAGCAATTACTGGGAGGCAGAGGAGAGGAGGAGGATTGGATGAGGTCAGGATGAGCGCGGCCGCTCTCACTGAAGTCAACACTGATGAGCTGCTGCATCGCTGCAGAGATACCGATCCCTCCTCGGTGACCCTTCAAAGACTGCAGCTGGTAGCCACAAGGGGAAGATAATTCTCCAGGGTCAGAGGCATTTTCGAATGTGCCTCTCCACTTTTTCACTGACTCGGTACTCATAGTTTTTGGAAAACCGGCCCATTACTTTAGCGCCATCTTGTGAAATCTCACTGTAGTGGCAAGGAACTATGCTGAAGTGCATTGAAGAGCTTCATTTTGACAAAACAGGGGCTCTGCCGCTATCTTATTGAGTCTATGCGTGGGGATTTTGAGCAGATTGGGTTACTTCTACCCATGGTTGGGTTAATCGTGGGTGGGTTGAAGAGTTGAAGCCGCTTGCCGTTTTGGAGGGTTTCGTTGTGGAGTTGAAGTTAATTTCAAGTATGGACAGAACTCAAGTGAATGACTTGCTGGGGTGACCTCTGATGGGGCAAAGTTGCCGTTTGGTAGAAAATATTGTTAATAAAATGAGGATCATTTTTAACCACAGCTTTACTGATAACCTGGGATTGGAATCCCATCAGGGAGCTGTAACTCACCAGTATGGGTACTTTTTACCCGTTATTGGAGCAAAATTTTGACGCAACATAACGGGTCGAATTGGCAACCCAAAACTTGGTGGCTTCTGAATTTGTGTTACTTTTAACCAGGCAGTTTTAAGGGCGTAATCAAATCTAGTGACCTGACCAGGGTGTGGTGGGCCTTTCGACCCTGAACAGAATGAACAATGTAAAACATGAATGGAAAGATGGAAGGCATGTATTTGGGGTGATAGTAATGCAGCATGTGTAACTTCAATATTACAATGCTTTTCATAGAGAGGTGCAATGAAATATGCATTGTCCCAAACTGATGAAAACCACAGTGCTCGACGGAAATAAAATGAATGTCAAAGTTTACTCGATAAATCTGATTTTGTCATCATGTGGGAACAAATACCAGGCTTGTGTCTCTAATTTGGTCGTGTGCGCAGGTGACAATCCCCCTCGTAATGTGCAACCGATACGACATATGAAAACTCTGAATAAAGGATGAAAGATGAATGCGCAGTCATAACTCATTGTTTCACATCACAGCGAGAAGTGTCCTGCGCCGTGCTGTTCCCGCACCGTGTCACACCGTCGGTTGTCAGATTGAAGCTGATCTTGTTAGGATTCCCACCGTGTCATCGGCAAACTTGTGTCAAAGCTGCTTGAGCACGGAAAGTCCAGCCAGGCGGAGGGAGACTGACTCTACCCCCGCCTCAATAATTCAACACGATATATAAAAGTCAATGAAATTTACCATACCTCGGGTCATTACGATGCCTGCCAGGGATTTGTGTTGAGTGTACGCCGGATTGCAGCCGCCCACCAGCGAGCGATACTTCTCCCTCACCAAGTGGAATATTGAATCGGCGAAGTCCTGGAAAACACAAAATAATTGCCACCTCGCTTTCTACCAGACTCCAATGACAGAGACTTATGTGAAATTATGATGTGTTAATAACTTGGCCAACTTTTAAAACAGAATATGTCCAGTCTAAAAAAGCTAAATGTAGGTTTGACTTTTGTACAAACATTTTAAAAAGAAACTTTTGCTAAAGAGGTTGATTGAGTACCTCTACATTTTTTTTTTTTTTTTTTTTTTAGAACACAATTATCTGTACTTCTACGCAAGCATGGCATTAGGAACTGGCCACCTCTGCAAATAAATAACACAAAACAAATCACCCACCACACTCGGAAACACCAAAACCCAGACAGTCAATTCAAATTCAGTCACTGTCCTCTCTCTCTCTCTCTCTCTCTCTCTCTCTCTCTCTCTCTCTCTCTCTCTCACTCTTTGCCTGTGGCACAGTGGCACCTCATGATGTCCCGTTAGCAAGCGGAGGCTTAATTTGTCCAAAAGACCCACTCTTCTGCCAATCTGTTACCACGTCCCGGTGATCCATTTCAGCTCCGCGGTTGGTGTGAACACTGCTTGAAAACGAAGCCCTTCATAATAATTGCCCGAGTCAAAGACTCAAAGGGGCGCGGGGGTGAGCATCATGTCCTGGCAACAGCTGTTGAACAGTGTGCAGTTAAGTGGATGGCTGGCGGGAAACGTTGGCGTGGGTAGAAGGAGGTCTTCAATGCACAGTAGCCCGTAGTATGAGTGTTTACAGATGCCTGTCTCACATTTGCCTTTGTTTTTCACCCAACCTGCACAACGGCATTCGTCCCTCAATGGGACTTGAGTTCTACCTTGACTGTGGGCCTAATGTGGCAGAAAAACGGGGCCAGGGATCGCGCTCCACAGTCAGAAAGATTGTCACGGCAACCTGCCGTCAACTGTGAGCGGGGATCACGGTGCGCTCGGCTCACTGCCCATCTTCCTCTCGGTTGAACACTGAGTTTTGCCCTGCTCCCCCGTTAGCTGCCCTTTCATATTTGGTTTTCAAAATGAATTTCACTTAACCGGCGCGATTCGTCTGCGCGAGCGTGATCCGTGCTGAAACTGCTGCGGCGGACATTGTGTGACTCACCCCACCTGGTGTCTCTGCAGCATTAGTTCTGAACAATTTAACAAGCAATCCCTTTGAGGCTCTTCGGGATGGAGAAAACAAGCAGCGGGATTTATTTGGCGACTGCTTCGGCTGCACTAAAGGAGATTGATTGGAGGAACACTTCTATCAATACAAACGCGTTAAGGCACATGCTCGTAATCTCCGTTTGTCAAAGCAGAAATATTGGGGGTGGAAAATAGTCTACACTCACTCTACACGCATTTTGGAATTTTCTTTACACAGAGCAATTACGGCATGTAAATGCAGATTGTTTGAGGTGTAAAGATTGTGCAGGTGAATAAAAATGAGCGGCTATGCAACACAATGATCAAATAAAATATTTTTTTATGGCTAAGACTCGACTTCACCAACTCAAGAGAGTGCATTTTCCTGCGGTCGGTAAACAAATACCGTCATGCACCATGATTCTCTAATGTCTTGAATGCTTGACAGGAAGGTGGAGTGCTTCATTAAACCATTTTAAAACAGACGCCTGCTAGAAATTAAAACGGCTGCTGGAGCGGTTCAATTGGATCAAGATGCGGGATATACAATTACTAGAATTAGGTTTAGGTTTCGTAGTTACTGTATGTTTTCGGGATAGATCGAGATAAGAATTTTGCAGTTCGATTCCTTTTCTGATAGTGTGTGTGTGTGTGTGTGTGTGTGTGTGTGTGTGTGTGTGTGTGAGTGTGTATGTATGTAATATTTGAAAGCGTCTTTACCTTCCCCATACGCTAAACACCACATTGCACTTTTTATGCCTGTTAAAAATAAGAGCGTCACACTGAAGTCGCCATGTTGATGGGCACCTATGGTATGTTACGCCATTCATTGCTTGAACTGCGTTCTCTCTCACACACACACACACAGACAGATGCACACAGACGTATGTGCACGTACACACTTTTAACCCAAAACCTTCCTCCCCCTCTTATCACCTGGCTGCAGAGTGGCCAAGGCAGCATAAAAATGGGGCCATGTCTTATATTTCTTTCTAGCGCTATTTAACAATTCATTCTCCTGAGTTTTTTAATAGTGTCCGCGCTCTGCTCGGATATCTTCACTCCCCACCAGCGCCGAGCCCACCTTTCCTTCTCACCATTCCGCCTCTGCCGCCCATCGAGAGGCTTTTGAAATGATATCTATTTATTTGGTTGCCTTCGGCGACGTTTGAGAATCCACGGCCGGCCTCCTTGCGGTGTGAAATATTTCCGTCGTGTTTGTTCTCGGCGTGACACACAGCAATCCTGTCACTTTATTCTTTTGCTTGGCCTTTGGATCTCTGCCACCAGATCCTTGTCGCTATTTCGGTTCTGTCACGGCTCAGTCCTGCTGTTCTCACCTTGATGTGAAAAGTGCATTGAGGACACCGATTTCTATTAACAAATTAATCAGGTCACACTGACATAGTTTGCTGTACTTTCTCGTTCGTGTCGGCTCCCCTCCTGGACCAGCGGCGGTTCCTTTCTTTGTCAATAATTTGAAAATGGTTGCCCTGGCCAGCGTTTGTGCTCTGATCGTTGCGGTCTCTATAAAATAAATCAATTGGCCCTTTTAAAATGTTTGCCGTGCTAACTGAATTCCACCTTGCCTCCTACGGAACAGACTTTCAGTGGGGCCCTGTCAGTCACATCAAGCCACCGGGCCGCGCCATGTGGCCATCGTCAGCTCTGCTTTCCTTTTAATCCACATGCTTGATCTTCAGGAGCCGGAACAAAGGTACAACATATGAAGACGCGGTGACAGATCTAATCCGTCTTTCCTGGAGCTCACCTCATCTGTGCATGCGAGAGGGGAGCCGTGCGCAGGTGGGATGATAAGCCGCAGGCTTCCGTAAGCAACATGGAACTCAAGCAGAGATTCCTCATTAGCTTTGAAAAAGTGGAAATAGGACGTTAAAGCCTGAGATCGG
Source organism: Hippocampus comes (assembly GCF_001891065.2). Lineage (NCBI taxonomy): Eukaryota > Metazoa > Chordata > Actinopteri > Syngnathiformes > Syngnathidae > Hippocampus > Hippocampus comes. The sequence continues at coordinate 22,074 of NW_017805068.1, forward strand.
GATCAAAGTCAAGGATGAACGCTGGCAAGGACGATGGCTCCATCCAAGAACCAACGGCTCGGTTTACCGATGATGACGTGGAATGGGATTATTTTTTCCACACAGTCAAAACATTCAAACTTTGATCCGAAAGGCATGGGGAACAACAAAGGCACTCAGTGAAGTACAGTAAATGCAAATTTCAACTCAAGACAAAGTCTAGTTTGCCGTACAAGTGATTGGCAGGGCTTGGAACCGTCTGTTACAGACTGTGCTATTCTAATTGACCCTCAGGTCCTGCAAAGAACGTCTTGAAATCAAATTCATGAAGCAAACACACGAAGGTGCTCTGCAAACTCTCATACGACTTGCACTCTCGCTATAGAACAATTCCTCCAGACTGACTTTTCTAAGTCGTTGATTTTGTATTTCCTTTTGCTTTTCAGTTCTTCCACACCCAAACTCATTTAACCACACCTTTGTGGACTTGAACTTTTGCCTGATTCGAAACCATAAAAACACAACTTCAACTTTTCCAACTAACTTCATTGACTGGATGCATCTGCTCAAATCCAGTGCAGCTCTTAAGCTGGAAACCAAATATTAATTTGGGAAATGTAAGCCACCACCCTCCCGACACAGAAGCCAAAAAGGACCGCAGCCAATGAATCATGACCGCAAATCGCAAACGTTAAGCATGGCAGAGTCGGGAACTCATTATCAATCTAAATCATAGCCATCTAATCCAACAAGCAGAGCCAGTTAGCACAAAGAGTGCCACGATCAGACCCAAAGCCCATCTGTGGCAGCATATTTGGTTAAAAAAAAATGCCAGGTCCACCAACCTTCCATATCAACCCACTCAGGGGTTCACTTCGGCAGATGGCAGCGTGTTTACAAAGCGAATTTAACTAAGCTCTGTGTAGCACGTTCAAAAACGCAAATCTTTCGGATCAGAAATGAGAACAAATACGGAGTATGCATCAGTGTCATGGATGAGGAGCACAATCTGATTTGGCTGTACGCATTGTAAATTAGATGGTATCGCTAAATACAGATTTTTATAGTTACTGAACGTGCCTGCTGCACAGCAAACGAGATACGGCGCTGCTTAGGAGAAAACAAATCCTAACTTGGGTCTGAAAGGTCAGTAAATCGAGCAAAAATGTCAGATGGAAACACCGGGCAGCAGGACTGTTTGTTCTCAGGTAACATGCAATTTGATTGGTTGGTGGTGTCACATGGGGCGCTGTGTCGGCGCAAAGCGGAAAAGTACTACAGCTCAATGTTGCCCATTGAAGGCAGCCGAAAGATCAACATGTCCGTTTTAACCCCGTTTGCACTCACCCACGAGAAAAAGAGAGAAGCAGTGGGAGGAAGAAAAGAATCTCCCAGGACAACTCAAGCTTTTCAAGGACATTTGAATTTCTCATTTTTGGTGTTTTACGGCTTTATCCACGACACGGGGGAACCTTGAAAATGAGATACAAATGGCTGATTTAAGTAGAAACCCCTTTTGACCAACCCTCCACGGGAAAGATAAAAGAAAGGATATGGCTCCGACAACTTAATAATGTCAAGACAGTATAAACCACACACCAGAGGCCTCATACGCTATGCACCAAAGGCCAGCAGAAGAATTCCTGTGAAAAGATAACATGACCCTACCCTTAGGGGAGGTGAGGACAGCAAAAGAGAGCAAAGAGAATGAGGACTAAAACAAGCGGGCACGAGGAAAAGAGACTCGGTCGACATGAGAGGAAATGAAAGTAATGAAGTTGCAACCAGTCTATCATCTCCACAGGCAAACAGGGGCCACCCCTGACGAGTTCATTATATTGCATCACACATAATGTGCACTAACATACACAGTATATGTTTCGCCAGGGAGAGAGCACCTGTCGGCGTAGTGCCTCACCAGATGGTTGTTTTTATTTCTGTCAATATATATTTAATAGGCAGCATGGAGGACTAGAGGTTGGCGTGTCTGCTTTATAGTTCAGAGCAGGGAGGGGCATTCGGCGGCCCGTGGACCGCACGTGGCCGCCCCCGATCTGAAAAGACATTTGAGCGTGAAAATGTAATCCAACACCTTTGTCCAATATAAAAGCAGAGGTGCACGTATTTCCCTTATTTAAATTGGCATTTTTCTCACACATCCGGTTAGAAAATGCGCGGTCCAATGTGGCCTCCGCAGAAGCTCTGACACATAAGCACACACGAAAAATGTGGCGCCCTCCATCAGTGAAGTCGCCCACCGCTGGTTAAGAGGTTCATGATTCGCACTTCCCCTGCTTGCCTGCCTCCTCCCACATCCCAAAACGTGCGTGCGCGGTTCGTCGAAGTCTCTAAATCGCCCGGATGTGTTACGTAATTCTCAGTGCGAGTCCTGGGTGAACATTTTGAGATTATGGTACTACCTTAAGTAGCACGACACACACTACACACTGCAAAGTTACATCCATATTTTCTGCATGCGATATCTTATTACCAAAGCCATGCTAGAGAGGTTATTAGAAGTCTAATACTGGTATAGAATAAAAATATACAGGTAAAATAATGCTGTGGAGCTGTGGTCAGAGAGACAGACCTCCCGGCTGTTATAACAGGGTTGCAATTTTTTTTTTTTTTTTTAATAAAAGTCATCTCGGCACTGCGTCTCCTCTCAAACATATATCCGTCTCACAATATTGTTCGTCTCCCTACAGAGAAGTTCCATCTGGAAACCGCTATATTTGATATGTGTCAGAGCAAACAAATATACTTTCAGATCCACAGAATTTATATTTGAAGTACAAAAAAAAAAATAGATATATATTTTTTGGACATTTGGAAGAGCCACTGAAACTAACTTTACGCTGAAATATAAAATTACTTTGTGTATATATTTCATAAGATTTTCCAACTATATTTCTAGCATTGCGGTCACTCAATTTCTCTCAACCTTCCCGATGCCGGTCACCGTGTGCTTTCATTGTTCCGAGTGCTCTTTCCAAATTCCTAAAAGTTGAAGTGGGATCACTTTCCAAACATCACTTCATCAGTTTGGTCCTCGAGGGGACTGAGGACTCAGACATAAACGGTGCGCCAATGCTGTTGGGTTCCGACTATGACGTGTTTTGAGTGACCGCTGGGGTTTTGCACGTTGTTTTGGCAACTGATTTTTGACAACCTTTCAACCCCCTCAGGACAAACTAAATGCAGGTTGTCAAACTCTTAAGCAGTGTTGCTCAGCTGACATTTGGGAGCGGTAAGCCCCCAACAGCAATGATATGTTTATCTTGCAGATAGAGGCTCCAAGTTTACACCTGGCCTTTGCAGAAACCAGCCTTGCTCTTTTCTTTGCTGATGAATATGGCTTCTAAAAACATTCTCCGACAGGAGCAATCGCTCACATTGCCAACCCCGCCCCACCCCCCCCACACACACACGGTACAACAATGCAACAAAGTGTATTCTACACTTCACAGCCTAAGGAATAATGTGTGAAATGGCGTAGAAAGCCTTTTGAATGTGAAAAAAAAATGGCCCATGCTCTTTTAACATTTCCTGAAATCCATTATGTGTCGTCAGCGAAGTCATCAGACTGACTGTAACAAATACATCTGCTCTCTTTTGTCATCTTTCTTTTTATGTCAACCGCCAACAACGAGCACGCATGCGATCACGTATTCACTCTTTTCTGGGGAAGAGGGCAGGAGACGGACCACGGACAGGTGGCGCAGTCAATAACGAAGTACGCGGCATCAAAAGCAAAGAACACAAAAAGTATGACTTGTATTACGGCTGTCACTGTGAGATTCTGAGCGCAGTCAACAACTTTGGCCTCCATGACGCGGTGACAAAATATTACGGCTGAATATTATGATTCATGCCAAGCCCGTTTGTCATCTGCATGCAGAGTTCAGCACTTCCTGCATAGGAGGAGACGCCGCGCCGTCAAAGTAACATCCTTGTGTGACAATAACAACTCAGACAGCATTAGCAGGCCGCTCTAGGGCCACATTTCAAATCATGAGCTGATCCCTGTGACCTGCATTGCAAATGACGATTTTCTGGAAGCACAAAAGTAAGATGGAAAAGGTCAGCGGAAGTGTAGCGAAAACTAAATACATACAGATCAGGCTACTTCCTGGGTCACAAAGGATAACAATGACGTGGCTATCAGGGTGGGGAAAAATCTTTTTTTTTGACTCAAAACGAGGAATTTGCCACAATCTTTGAAGGTGTTCTGTTAAGTGAAGTTGTTCGGGATCCGTCTAGGAAAGCATCTCTGTAACATTTGAAATTCAAAACAGCAAATTTGGTTCTCGTAAAATGTATACGACAAACATTTCACCCATTTGCTGCTGATGTGACATCATATTTTGGATTTATGAACCACGAAATGGGGCATAAGAATCTAACCAGAACAGAACGTGGCACATGTATGACCCTGACATTATTACCTAGTTGGACATTGTAAAAAACCCCGACAGAGATGGAAATGGAAGCGCTCCATATATTAGTCAACGGTTCCAGGCAGTGCACAGGTCCTAACTAGCTGCCTGTTGTATACTCAGGGGCGCGCAGGCTGACATATGAGGGCTGAGGACAGCAGGTCTTCCTAGAATGCTAAACTTTCTCTCTGCTGGTTCGCCATATCTCTCCGTGCGCCCCATCCCCCAGACCGTGTGCCCTGAAACCAATCTGACGCCTAATTAATCCTGAAGGTCTTTTGTTCCGCTGAGGTTTCCCTCTTTTTCCCCCCTCTACTGCAGTCCATCCATCCACGCAATTCTGGATTTTTCCCCTCCACGGCAACACACCAACGCGCGCATTCTGTACACCGTATTCCTCACTTTGCCCATTTCGTCATCCCCAGAGAGGCTTAGCCTCGTCTTGCAAAGCGGGACAAAGGTAACGGATGGACTCAAGTTTTACACATTCAGCATCTTTTTTCCCAGGCAAAAGATTTTCTGCTAATTATAATAAACGCAGAGACCGAGAATGAATTAATGTCGGCGACAATGCAAATATCATAAAGCACAGCCACTGATCAGCTAATGTATCATTTTGGACCAAAAATGTTGAGGCTTGAAGATGGAGATGCCATTTTTAAAAAAAGATTTTTTTTTGCTGGTTACTGAGCATAAAAATAGAAATAATAAACTGAGATTGTGCTGAATTATCAGAGAGATTCTTATCCAACATAATAAAAGAGAATGTCAAGACAAAGTGTCATGACTGTACATTGAGACAAACGAAACAACACAAGGCACCGGTGTAGCATTAAAAGATGGGTTTAAAGGAACGTGGCCTGTGGAAATAGTCCCGAATTCAAGAGGATCATTTGGCAAACTGTGTGAGAAACCGTGAGGCGGAACTCCATAGATACACAGCAGTCACGTGAGTCCCCTTTCTTGCATCAATTACAGAGGTCGCAGACAATAATTACCGGCGATTAGGGCTGTTAAGTTCATGCGTTCATGACTAATTAACTTTAACGAACTAATGTAACATAATTTTAATGCCCCTATTTTCTTTAACGCAAATGAACACATGCTTTGCTTTTATGACCTTTTGATTTTGTGATAGCTCAGAGTGAGCAGCTCATCAGCTGTAGGCGCGGGGCTGTCAAACAATAGAACACGAGTCATGTGTTCATATCATACACTGTTAAGGGCAACCATTTTTATTCATTGCTTTAATTGTTTTGATAGTCAGAAGGTGGGGGGTCGGGTGAGCGCCAGAAACAGTTGCTCCCCAAATGTGCCATTTTCATAAGTACATCCGTTATTTTAAACTGGCTGCAGCTTTCTCCAGCGCTTTCCACTGAAAACATCATTATCCCATAAGGCCGAAGTCCAACAGGTGGATTTATTAAGATATGGATCCCGCAAGCCATCGAAGCCTGGATTTTCGCATCAGGTCTTTACAGTGGATATGAAAAAGTCTGCACACACCATTCCAATGCAAGGTTGAGACCAAGATAAAACATCTTTTTTTTTCCACCATTACTGTGGGCTACAAACTGTACAACTGGGAAAAAAAAAAAGATATTTACCACTCACATTCAAACTAATTTGAAATTGGAATCATCATACTCCTGCTTTGAAGTTCCTCTCATTTACCACAAATCAACTTACGGTGTTCTAGTTGGATTTTCCTGACATTTTTGTTCTTTCTAGCAGTAGCCTGAAGTTCAACTTTGGTTTCATTGCGCTTTAACACACCCCGCCGCAATTTTGAACTTGACATACGGGTGGCCTTTCAATGTTTCACACATACAATTCGCTTGCAATGTTGCCTCATTCACACAAAAATGAAACCAGGAGCAACTGGGAGTTTATTACCTTGCTGTGAGAGAACGTGGGACCCTGAACCAGAAGAAAAAAAAAAACCTATAAGCATGAATGCCAATTTTAGATGACAAGGTACATTATACGAGGTGAAAGCTAAAACGGACGTCTGCAAATAGTTTGTCAGGCTATTTGCACTACAACCATGGGTTGTTAATCACAGCTGATCCCAAGAGGACAGTGTGCTGCGGTGGCTGTCAAATAGTGTTGATCTGCCGTCATCGCTGCCCACATGCTGCGGTTGTAACACTACCAGCGCTGATTATGAAGTCCTCTCCAATGTGTCGTTCACACCTTCTCTCTCTGCGACTTGCCGTTTTATTTTTTTTGGAAGACGAGCGGCTTGGCCCGATCACTGTCTCAAATTTGTTGTGGCAATATTAATTAACGATCAGCTCGTCACAGCTGTTTATAGTGAGACGGATTAGAAGTGGGGGAGATTAGACAAAGAAAGCAATCTGTTGAAGACCCGCCTCCTGACAGGGGTCACCTTCAGATGCCTCAAATCATATTTAATTTGCTGTGCTGGAGGCAGGGAAATGACTCCACTTGACCATTTTGTAGCCTTCTCTATCTGCGAGGAGTAAGTGAATCAAATCACTTTGTCACATTTCATTTTCGATGATATCGCCACCGATGCAAGTATTCTGTAGGAACGCTTTGTTTACGTCCGCCATACCACTTCCCTGCTTTGAACCTGCCCTCTTTTTATGCTTTCTTGGTTCACTTTCCCCTTCATTAACCTTAATTGTCATTCAGCTCTGCCGCAGAGCACATTTCCCTAATCAAATGAACCTTAATCCAAGGTGGCAGAGTGCACCATCCTGACCACTAACCTCCGTGCTGTCCTTCCACAAGCACCTGCACCGACTCTCTCTCTCTCTCTGCAGCTGCACACATGTTTCAGACTCGGGCGACATGGCAACACTGCAGTGCCTTGTGACGGAGATGGAAGAGAGATTAAATGCCCAGTCGTGGCCCAAACAGAAGGCTAATCAGTCCACTTGGCAAAATAGGTGGCGGGATTACGCCAACACGTTCTCATAGGAAAGACGAAAGGTATTTTAAGAGGCAAGTTGGACCTTGATTGTTTTAGGATATAACCCTTCCCTGACCGGCTCTACTGCAGCTCTGCCATTCGTATCAACTCCCAAATTGGTTACCAAAGCACCTTCTGGCCAAGGCGAGAGTGATTGGACACTTTTTCGCAATCGATTAGCTGAATATTTGTGATGTTGTGTTTATACCCCTGCGCATGCACCGAAATTGTTGAACTTTTCTCCTTTAGCATTTGAAACATAGAAGTGGAGAGTCTGGCAGGCAGCGCGCGCCTGACTTTCAAGAAATTTCCACAAAAGAGTGCTCTCTGGAACGAAACTGGTGCGGTAAATCCTCTTAAAATCGCTTTAGACACCGTGGCAGAAGGGAGAAAGGAAAAAAGTTTCTCCAAGGCAAAACGCGCAGGTTTGCGAGGTTGATGTCATGCTCCGGGGAAGGACACTTGCTGGTTTATTTTTTTCAGGGATGGGAAAGGATGTTAATGCTCCACAACATGTGCCTGACACAATGGTGTCAATAAAAGCCTTCAAGGAAAGACTTTCGGCGAGAAGACTATTGAGATACCGTTTGCAGAACAAGAAATAGAGTGTGGTGTTTTATCCGGCCTATTACTGGTTACAGTTTTATTACAACTGAAGATGAAATTGTGCTCACTGATGGTATAGGTCTGGAGAACTTAAATTCAAAAAGATGTGAGGTGCAATAGAATACAAAAGAATAGCCTTTGTTTTCAATTGCCAAAAATAGAAAGTTTAAGTTTCCAAATGACAAAATATAATTAGGATAGTTTTCTTTGGATGGAACTCTGCAGCTGAAATGATGTTTGGAATAGCATCAACAGGTGCCAGACAATTTTGTAAGTAGCTTCCTATTTCCTCATGTTCCTCCAAAACTAGTTTCCTGGCTCTGATTGCAATTTGGGTATTTAGCTAAATGGCCACGACGCGGGCTCCGTGTTTTGTTTGTCTCTTTTTGCTTCATAGCAAGTGACTGAATTTATTCTTGTCAACACCGTGAGGCCAGAAGACAATTTGCAAAATGGGCAATCAGTTTTAACCGTGTCCTGATGCGGATTTTGTTTCATTTGTTTTCTACCTTCTAATGCATGTCAAAAAGGCCAATAAACAAATAACATGGATTTAATGATCCATTGTGATCTGTGATACATTTGCTTGTTTTGTAAATGCAGTGACAGCCTTTGGGGTCTTGGAATTCAAAATTTAAGTTTCCAGAAGTATATGCAGCGGGAGTTGCAAGTATACTTGCATTCATTCAGTCATGACAGCACCTCGTATGTTTGGAGCGTGTGCCAAACAAACGTAGCGACACGGGCAAGAGAGCTAATTCTGAACTCACCTGGGGTAAATGAGGGCATATCTTCCTGCTGGTTTTGAGACTCATCCGGCCTTCAGGGGCTGTCCTGATATTGAAGAGGGCCTCAAGAGCACACTGGGCTGCCTGGGTCTTGGCCATCTTCTTGCTGCGACCGCAGCCCTCAAAAATCCGTCCATCCACGCGTACCGCCATCACAAAGCTACGCAGTCGCCTGCCCTCGGCTCGCTCAGAAAGACAGGCGTAACGCAAGCCGGGACGGAGCTCATTGAGCAGGACTACGGCACTCTTGGGCGCGTTTGGCTCTGGAACAATTCCCCCTAACCGTTGCTGAGCTTGTACCATCAGGTCCAAGGTATGGCAAATTAAGCGTCCATGTCTGAGTAGCTCACTTGATAATAGCTGACTTTCTGTTTCTGAATTGCAAAAGGAGAGGCCGGCAGAGCACGGGGAAGATTCAAACTCCTTGAAAAGAGTGTCAGGGAAACCAGCTTGGTCCGAGGTGAAGTCAACGGATGGGTTTGAAATGTTTCCCATGGCGAGGTGGGCCTGAGGAGCATTGGGAAACTGAATAAAGGATTTAAGAGCTTGTTCCGCAGCCCTCATCTTAGCTTTCTTCTTTGTGGGACCCGTTCCTTCAAAGGTCAATCCGTTCACCTCAACGGCAATGGAGAAAACAGGAGCGTGGACCGGACCCGTTTGTGACACCATGCGATACTGAAGACCTGGCCGGAGCTCATTGAGCTGAACCAACGCATTCTTTGGTACCTCGGACCAGGACAGTTTCTTGTAGATCAGACGGAGTTGGCTCAAGTGGCCGTTGTTGTCTTCCTCCAGAGGCCGTTTTCTCTTCAGGCTAGAACTCCCACTTCTTGTGGGGTCAGAGCAGAAGCGCGATTGACACTCAGCAGATGCTAGGGAGCGATCCTCCAAGTTATCAACGTTGCGGTTTTCTTTCACCTCTGCGCTGCTGGTACCTGAAGAGAAAAAAAACGTACTTAATCAGTGCTGAACAAAATAGATCCACGAAGTCCTTCCCGGCAGATTGAACAACTTGACATACAATGAAACGATAATGAACCAATCTCCTTGGTGCTATATAAGTGTTTTAAAATAGAAATCCCTTAAAATGTGGATGCAATCTGCCAAATCATTCTGTAATCTGCCTCTAAATTGCTTGGAAATCCTTGTTGTAAGTGAGAAACATTGGTCCCTGTGGCCAATGCAAAGCAGAAATCCGATTTGTAACGGGGGTGGGGTATTCCACCAGTGGCGGCCGCAGCGAGAAAGGATGAGAGAACTATCTGTGGCCTGCTTTATTTCACATTTCTCTCCTTCGCGAGAGCAGAGGCTGAATGGCTATGATGTGCTCTTCCGCTCTAGTTACAAAGTGGTGGATTGCATTACTGATGAAAAATGAACAACAAAAAATGGTTCGATCTCGCCCCCAAAGATTGCAATGCCATGTCTTTTTTGACGAGAATTCCTTTTGCACATTTGAAGAGATGTAGTAGCGTTGCTGTTCTGTCGACTGATTGATTGACTGATTGAAATACAATATTTGATCACCGCTTTCAGAACAGACGTTTTGGTCCAAATGGTGACAGTCCCTTCACTTCGATAAATACCAAGTAAGAGAATGAGAGAAAAGCAACATCGTCTTACTTAAACTGTCCTCGTCCTCCGTGCTGCTGTTCCCAGGGCTTGTGTACTTGAAGGGAGGGATCAATGCCGACAGCATACCGACTTTCTCTGGAAGTGAGACAAAGGACATACAGTATACAGTCAACATGAGCAAAGGAGCGCTGGCAAGGTTTTGATCGATCAAAAAGGTAAGGTGGCAAGGTATCATCGATTAAAAAGTCCTTGCTAAGTATTGGACCAAACTCGGGGACGGAGCTCATGGGATTGTACACCTGAGGTCTTTTATTTATTTATTTTTTTCCTGAAGCCTGACCATGAACACAGAGCCTTCACTTTTGGTGATAAACTGCTCTTCTGATTAGAGCTAACCTGAAGGCAGCCGCTCTCTCTCCCGTTCCCCCCAGGGGACCTCCTGTAGCCCAGGTATGCGTGTTGTTTGCAGATTGAAGCCCTATTAGAGCAAACACTGAGTTGGGTGCTCTTCATGCGGTGCTGAGCCGAATTGACAGACCAGTCAGGCTCCTTACACTCGCTCTGTGTTTGGAACATCAGCTAATCATCAATAAGAGAGATTTCAAGGAGAGGGAAGGATAGGGACGGGTTGCAGGTGGAATGACTTGAAATCGCTTTCAGACAATTTCCCATAGCTCAATGCTGTTTCAGGGCGGCACGGCGGTCGACTGGTTAGCACGTCGACCTCACAGTGCAAAGGTAGGGTTCGACTCCAGCCTTCCTGTATGGAGATTGCATGTTGTCCAGGTGCCTGCGTGGGTTTTCTCCGGGTACTCCAGTTTTCTCCCACATTCCAAAAACAGGCATGGCAGGTTAACGGAACACACGAAATTGTCCCTTGGTGTGTGACAGAGAGCGCAATTGGTTGCTCGCCTCTGTGTGCCCTGCGATTGGCTGGCAAGCAGCTCAGGGTGTACCCCGCCTACTGACCGAAGACGGCTGGGAAAGGCTTCAGCACGCCCACGACCCTTGTGAGGATAAGCGGTTTAGAAAATGGATGGACGGATAAATGCTGTATAATTTGGTAAAACATTACAGCGCAACAAACATGTTTGGGTAAGAGCATAAGGTTGTGAATGTGATTGGTCCTCGGTGAGCTCTTGCTCTCATCACAGCTCGACAGTACTCGAGAGGCAAATGGAGTCACTGACATGCACTGATATGCTCTAAACACAGAGGTTGCAAATGTGCTGGTCCTTAGGGGCCAACATGACAATACAGCCTTTTGAATTTTGACCTAATTATGGCCAAAAGCCAAATCCAAGCAGCAATTTGGACCTAAATGACTCTCCCGACGACCGTTATTTAGAGCATTTCCAATTCTGAGTCACTAACAAATACTGTCAGTGACTACGATATGCTCTAAACACAGAAGTTGCAAATGTGCTGGTCCTTAGAGGCCAACATCACAATACAGCCTTTTGAATTTTGACCTAATTATGGCCAAAAGCCAAATCCAAGCAGCAATTTGGACCTAAATGACTCTCCCGACGACCGTTATTTAGAGCATTTCCAATTCAGTCTCAAACATGGCTTTCCACATTCGGAGTTTTCTTCGAATTACATGTAGTCAAGGTGATTTGCTCACATCTGTTTCCTTTGCGTCACACTTTCCATTTAAGTACGCATGCAATGTAAATGTCTTTCTTGAAGGAACAAAATGGCATTGTAATGCAGATGTATGAAACCTCATAGCTGGATAAAGCCATGATGGGCAGTCATTCTTAAACAGGTCACAGGAGGGGGCATGAAGTGAGAAGAGGCGAGCGAAGCAGCGGGGGAGGGAAGAATGAGGCAGTCAAAGTTGTCGAGCTGGCTGGAGGAGAACAGGTGGAGAAAAATATGGAACGAGCAAACTGGGAAGGCACGGACAGGAGGAGACAGGAAAATAAACCAAAACTGCTTTTTCCCATGAGGGTTGAGGTGTGTTTGAGCCTAACCTGGCAAACGTTGGGCGAGAGGCGGGGTATATCTTGGACTGATCGCCAGACGTGACATGAATCCCAAAGTAGGAATCAGTATTGATCTGTACTAATGTAATGTTGAACTAAAATCCTGAAATGCCACCACTGATCGTCATTTCATTGCTTTACGCAGTGCTGGCACAAGCACACGTTGCTCTGATTCATGAGCGGGCTACAGTGTGCACAACAGCAAAGGCGGGTTCTTGTAGTGGTTAATAGTGTGAAGGGTGATTGATTTTCCCATTGAGGCGGTGTATATTTTCAACCTCATCAATCTGAACAGACAATACAGAACTCACACAATCATATTACGGCTATTGTTTTGAATATCGGTAAGCTGAGATGGAAGAGAGGAAATTTGACGCAAGAGCTCGTCTCATTGCTGTCAATGTATTGCTTTTCACATCTTTGTCTTTATGTCTTAAATAAATGCTATTAATCACACTTTCCACTTGCCTGCATTGGATATAAAGTGAAGTGGATCTGAACAAAACAACAAAGACAAAAAAATCTGTTTTAAAATAAAGCAGCATCCCCTTCAAATGTTGGGAAAAAGATGATGCTGTCTGATTTTTTTTTGTCCCAATAACAATAGCACATTAAAATGAGGAAAAAAAAAACTAAAATTGAAAAATGTTTTCGTTAATGACATAAAAACGAAAGTGCTTTTTAAAAATATGACTAACTAAAACTCACTATAATTACAGCAAAAATGTCCTTGGCTTTCATCTTTGGCAATCATGATCAGACATGACTTTTTGGGGTTCATTTTAATTGTATCTGTTTTGATCTTGCGGTATACCCGTACAGAAGAAGTGAAGGTCAAACAGCCGTTTGAGAGTTGCAATTTATTTTACTTACACTTGACTTTTTTTTATTTAATCTTGCTCTCAATGTCCACCTAAAAAAGTTGTAATAATATCCTAATGAGTCAAATCCTTCCAGCAACCAATGTTCTATCCTAGGGTCAATAAGGTGACTGTACATTTTGGAGAAGCAACTTTCGATTGGGCAGTCTGACTGCAAAGACTTCCTTTGGTGCAGAGTTCATCAAAGGTGTCACGCCTGATGTGGACTCCGTTACCTTGGGCGCCCTTCACAGTATCTCTCGTCCATTCCTCCTCATTCATCAGCATGAGTGAAGGAGACAACGCATGCCAATAAAGTCTCAGCTCACTGCGTCCATCCCCTCGGCGCGCGGCGTGACACAGACGGACGCGATCACGCTCGTTTGTTTCCACCAAAGTCGGGAGAGGCGAAGAAGGAGAGCCTTGGCACGTGGCCACGGGCCCCCGGATAGTGACAACAATTTGATGTGTGTCCGTTCACCACGTGAATGAGTCCTTGCTCTTCCTGTATCCGTTATGAGGAGAGGGTAATGAGCCCGAGCAGATTTCCCCGTGGCTCCGCACAACGAATGGGTCAGATGAGTGAAGGCGGACGCGACTGAAACAGGCTGTGGGGAAGGAGGGTGGGTGGGGGGGGGGAATCATTGACTGAATTTGTCTCTTTCTCACTCTTTGCCTCCCCTCTCTTCATCTTGTTTGTGTTTGTCTGCAAACCTCAAATTCACAAAATGAGAGGCTGCCTTGCCCCTCCTCCCCCGCCCCACTCCTCAAACATTTAACAGATTTTTGTCACATCCCTAATTTGGGTCTTCTGGACACTGCAGAAAAGTGGGGTTAAGAGGCGTTTATGTACCCATTTGTCACTATAGGGATCCAGAAGTCCTCACCTTTCCCTGCAAGACCGCCTTGCCAGAGTAAATTCCATTTAAGGATCGAAAGGAGCAAAGCAAACATGGTGTTTTGAGCTGGGAGTCATGACAACACTTTTTGTGCTGCAGAAGTCTTCGAAAATATAAAAATATTTATTGCCTTGAATCACCTTTTTTTTTCATTCTTCTTTTGTGGCTGGCAGGTTTTGCTTCTCGTGTAATCACGTTAAAAGCGATGCATGAAAACCTTTGAGGCTTGCAAACCATTAAATGTGTGTGAAATCCCCGTATTTGCATTGGGGGGAAAAAAAAATCCATGGAGGTTTCTAAAATAGCATTTGCCAGAAAACAAAACAGGGAAAAAAGAAAATGTGGCAATACAAATACAAATATATATATATATATATATATTTTTTTTTTTCCCCCAACAGTACAGAAGACCTTATAGTGACGTGGCTGGTTTCAGATAAGAACAAACTTGAAGAAAATTGGATGATAAAAGCTTTTTAATGTCACACGTGCACTCCAGAAAGACGGTGTTCAAAATAGCAATACGATATGAATTTTTCACACCATGTTTCATTGATGTTGTGCATCTAGCCTTGTCAAGTGAAAGTATGCTGTCTCTTAGACAATGTGAACGCAAAAGCTTTTAGCGCTGCAATAGAGGGCTCTCAATAATAGTGGGTTACAATGCCAAAAAGCCTTTGGGGAGGAAAAAGGTACGTCTTAAAAATGAGCAAACTAGCAGTAGAAATATAAAATTGTCCATAAAGAAAGTTGGCTCGAGAAAGAAACAAATATTTCTTTCTTTTTTTTTTTGTTTTGGCAGTCAAGAGCCAACAGGAACACAAAACAAATCACGATCTGTCCCTGATAAGTGTCAACTGTAATGCACACTCCTTTCCCTGCTCAACAAAATGCATGCTTGATGTCGGCCGTCATCCATGAGAATGAGTCATTTACAAGCCATCGGAAGAATCCGAGGACTCAAACCCGGATCAACTTTGTCACATCGCTCCGACGTATTTACAAGGCACAGCCAGGAAGATAACTCTTCGCCGTCATGACACAAAGCAGGTCAGTGATGTGTCTGCCGCTGTTTTGTTGCGCATCTTGCTCTGGCTCCTGCGGCACCCGCAACATGCGCAGCATTGTCATCGACACCAAAGCTCTTTAAAGCGTGTGACTTACTTCCTCTTCTCACATCTCATATTCATGTTCAGAGCGGCTGACCGTTAATAAGGATTGTCAGTCCAACGCAAACCTCCACCGAGGCTCAAAAGGGGCAATGGAAGTGCTAGTATGGCCCTCGTCTTCCATTGCTTGCTTGTTGTGTTTCAGGCTTGTTTCCCTTTTTTTTTTTTTTTAATATCTCAGTTTGTGAGTTTTGTGATATTGCATCCAAATTTCCTTAATAAAATCTCCAGGAATTGTCTGCTGATCTAACAGGAATGGAACTTGCTAGGCATGTGGTTAGCAGATGTCCTGTCCACATGCAACACTTGGCTGCCCTCAATTCTCTATATGACAGTAGTGTAACTGTGCATAAATGTAATCCAAGGTACGCGTGAACAAGTGCAAAAAGAAAAGTGTATTCCGCTTCATCCTGTGATATCAAGCGTCCATCTGACAATATGACAGAACTAATCTGACTCGTTCGCACTTTTGCGTTCCATAGAAACTGCCGCGCTGTTGGTTTAGACAAAAGCACAGATGGGACGTGGCCACTTTTGACGCCGGCTGTTCCATATCGCAGAGCCCGGCCGGCACATCTGGAAGGCAGCGAAAAGCATCTATGCGCTAATTTGTTTGTCACTACAAATTGAAGGTACGATCTGTCATTCTGCCATGCTTTGTTTTGCGGCGCCACGTTTGAAGAACATGGCTAGTCAGAAGTTTATGGCGGCTTGGTCACAGGAGACTTGCTCGCATGAGCCATCTGACGGTTGGAATGAAGAGGGACGAAGGCCGGGATTGTGTTGAAAAAAAAAAAAAGAGGAGACGGTACATCTGAATTTCTTGAGCTCAGTGAAATGTACATTAAGAAGAGGGGTCAAAAAGGTCAATAAGGTAAATAAGAACATCAGTGATAAGATCATTTAATGTGTTCAATACATTCGCGCAACGTAATTAGGGCAATGAATAATGTTTCAAACACTGACATTAAACTTTTGAAACAACTGTTGTTTTGTTCTTATTTGATTGTGAGGGTATTTAAAATGTACAGTATCTTACATACATATTTCTTAAGATACAATGGAAAGCAGAATTCTACAAGTGAAACTGGAAACACGGTGCCTTTGACTGAAATGTTAATGACTGCGCCGGTACAAAGATGTATTTTTCTTTTTTCCAGGTAAAAAAAAAAAAAAACACTTATCTGTTGACAAGCACTTTCCTGGACTACTTAAGAACAAATTAATATTGCAGGGGAGGATGTTGCTATGGTAATAGTAGCTGCAAAGAGACTTCGAAGCACTCCGCATCTCAGACTATTAACGTTAAGCTTTATTTAAATTGAAAAAGCAAAAGCAGCCGCGTCGTGCTGTGAGCCCGAACTCCCCAGTTTGCTTGAAGGAACTGGCAAATATTGTCCAATTTTTGGGAATATACAAAGTGATGCTGGTACTTACATCTTGTAATTTCACAAGAGAATGTTTGTTTCTTGTCATGCAGGATTTTGACTGAATAAAAGTATCGAACATTTAATTGAATGACAATCAACTTTCAACGCAGAACATGTTCGCGAGAACCATTTACTGTTGTTCTTTTTCTATGATCAGACAAGAGAGCCCTATAATTTTGAATATAATCTGGCGAAGGTATCTTAAATTCAAAAATCACGAGACCATTTGTCTTTAAGGAAACCAGCCAGGTCAAGTCAGTCCTCCCCTAAATGCAGAACCCGACACAGAACCGCACAGTCTTCCTTCCACAAGCCCACTTTCTGCACATTGGTTGCGTGAGTCATTCAAGGAGGGTTTAACCGGTGCAAAAAAAAAAAAAAAATAGCATTCACATGAATAAAACGAATGAGCAGAGAGCTAGACAAAAAAAAGAAAGAAATCCACAGTATTTCGCCTTTTTATTTTTTTAAAATTGTCACTACCTTCTGAGACGTGGCTTAAATAATGAAATGGTAGAATGGGCGCCTTCAGACGTTCTAAAAGCGTTTTGCTGTATTTCTTTAACTAGGTGTCACGAAAGTGAAGGTGTGTTGTCTGCTATGTGACAGCTTTAATACTGGCTGTTCTCAAAAGTCGAGTATGTCTTTAATCTTTAATTCCCTCGCCACTTCCTTCGTGAGTCTTACTTTTTGTGAAGTCACTTCTTGGGCTACTTATGTCCAGTATTTTATTATTTATTTATTTATTTATTTGGGGGTACCTCGACTCCAGTATCAAAATGCCTTAAGTTGCCTTCCAGGAGGCAAACGCTCAACATGGAAAAGGTCAAATCAGGATTTCCAACCCTTAAAAAAAGCTGCAAAGTGGACAGATTTTAGATACAAATTTCGTATTGACCCATGAATGGGTCTCATCATCATGGATGTTTTTTTTTCGAACTTTGTCAGTTTGAGGTATCGGATCAAAGGAGAAACAGACACGGACAAACCATAATGCCAGTCTAACGTCAAATTCAGTTTTCTCGCATGGATGGGTTGAAGGGCGAGCAAATCATAATCCAACAATGTAAATTAAGGTTCATTCATTTCGTTCACTCGGCTTCGTTCAATTCCTTCGATGCTCACAGACGAAAATATGGCACTGGGGTAGTACTGACTATTATTATCTCTGTGAAAATCATGTTTAAAGTCCTGAAAATTGCTTCCATTCATGCAATCCTGGCATCTTTCACTCACACACACACCTTCTGTGAGCCAGTGCTACCTTCCCACCACAGTCATGCCTCAATAAATTAGAAGTAATCATGATGCACAGAGAGGTCGTTATAGACATGTGCAAATTTGAATGGGCACACCGGGGGCTTCATTTGCACAACATTCACTTCTTTTGACTTTGAAGTGCATGTCACACCTGACCTGAAGTGGGAAAACTGGTGTACCACTCACTTCCACTTGTTCAAGTTAAAGATGCTAAATTATTTCCCATATAGTCCCAGAAATGTCATCTGACGATGTCATCGGCCTGGATCGAAACCGAATTGGAACCCATGTGTGTGTGTGTGTGTGTGTGTGTGTGTGTGTGTGTGTGTGTGTGTGGAAATTAAAAGTATGAAAGGGTCATTGATTGTATCATTGTACGTCAGACTTTTAGAACATTTTCTTTCAGAATTCAGCACAGGGTATATCATGGAAGATGAGATGGTATCTACTTTTTGTGGAAAGCAAAGCTTTTTGCTTATGGTGCATGACCCAAAACAGGCAAGTCCATGGAATGGAACATCGGCTTAGTATTGCTCTAATAGCCTCTGATGGGTATAAACAAACCGAGCTTGGCAGTGGTACACAACATGGCTGTGTGTACTCGAGAGCATGCTAAATGCTCTCTGACACTAATACAAGCCTCTGTCTGTTTAGATCCATACGAGCGAAAAAAAGGGGAACGCGCTTGTCCTTGCCCAGAGTCCAACTGTCTACTGGGTGTGTTAGCATGCCGACGTAATTTACGAGGAACATGTGTTAGTTCTGAATGCCACTGGGGATATTATTTGTGTCCAATGTCTTTACTCACCGTGAACACGACCAGTAACACATCTGATATAAGGCAGGAGAGTTCGATCGATGCTGGCCTCCTTTGACTTAACAACTCTCACGCCAGACTATAAACTAAAAGTGATAGACACTTTGAGTGTGAAAATATAGATAAATATCTAAACAAACAAACATGTATGCTCACATTCACAGCTTCATCCATGACACGCTGCCTTACTAATTCTCCCTTTGCTCTTTGGTTCTCCACTTGAGTTGTATTGACCCATCATGAATCATCCTCCCTTTTCATTATGTTGTGTTTTCACCTTTGTGTAATCATGGAAGTATTAAATCCCCGTTGAACCAAGGATTTCCTGTTCCTCCCAGAAAAAGACTCACAACAGAAATTCTATTGGCATTGTTCCCTAAGCACTGGCACGTAATATTAACACAGCCATCATACCGTGCTGTGTTCAGATATTGCGGTCAGAAAGTGGGATGCTTGTGACGACATTTTCAGGCTATTTTCAACCGTAATGTATCAAATGGTCAACAATTGCTGGCCTCCCAATCCACAGTCTGCCCTCTGTCTCTCTCAAACCTTTCGTATAATAACATTGTGGCGCAATCGCATGGTTGTACATTGACCTGAACAGCACTAGAAATTGGATCTTATTTCATGAACCTCTTCCTGAAACCAAGAAACGAGAGCATCCATCTGTAAGACGGTAAATCTGCCATGGCACTTCCGGGTGCTGTGGGACATGTTCAACTGTTGTCCCTTATGACAAATGTCAAATTCAAAGGCGCGTGTGTCGGCACGGATGCTTTGATGACACAACATCAATCGCAATTTTAGTATTGTCTCGTCGTTTAGAGTAACCGGCAGAGGTGGGCATTCGCTCAGCACCGACAGAAAGTCCGTCACTGACGGACGCCCATTTTGCTGAGAACTAACGATAGACAAGAAACTAAAAAAACGAACCGACAGGCTCACGCACCAGTGAAATGTACCGACGGAAGCGATGGCAGAAGCGCGGTTAAAATAACACGACGGACTGACCACCAGACGATTACCAGTTTAGTTCGGCTTGAAAGAAAATCTGTTATATTTAAGGACAACAGTTACACTTTTATGGTATGAAAATTTCATGGCAAATTGAGAATGTTTTCTCCGTCGCCTCGACTTACAGAATGAGGAACATTTCTGTTCATCGGTTTGCAATGCCCGGTTAAATTTCAGCCCGATGGCTTTGTGTTGCCATGTTTCATTGCCTGGTCAAACCGTGCCTTTGCCTCCAGCAGAGAGCCCCCATCTGAGTCACATGTCCCTGGAAGCAGCTTCTCAACTTGGCTGCACGGCGCCCTGCCTGTCAAACCGGCTATCGACCTATCAATCTGAGAGTGTGTCCACCTGCATGCGGCGATAAGGAGCTGTGGGTGTCTGTAGCCCTGACACCAGCTGATTTATGCCGGCCCCTTCCCTTCAGGAGTCCAGTTAGTCAGAAAATCACCAGTAACTCATGCTGTTTTTGTGCAAAACCGCTGTGACTTGTTTATTGCAACATTTCGACCATCTTGCATTTCTGTTTAGATACGTGGCGAGATCATGACATTTTAATTTACAGTATGGGAAAAATATGTAGACATTTAACACAGCAAATAACTCGATTATTCTGGCTTGAAGCTGATAAACGCTGTTTAAGTTTTTCACTGTGCCTAATGCAAAGCTTTTGCAACAAACAAAACAGGCCGCCTGATCACCTTTCGACATGAGATGCGCATTTTCCAATTTCACCGATTGCGTGCAGTAGTCACATAATCACCGATATGATCCCCCTCGATTAAACATGACATTTTCAAAGCCTGGTGTATCATCATTCCTTTTTTTCTTGTCGTGCTGGTGCCAAGTGACTCTGAAATGATACAGTCATAATGAGACAACGAGCCTCTGCACGGTTTTGGCTTCCGCATGACTCTGATAGAATATCGTACTGTATATTCAACACACCCAGAGTCTGTTTGCTGAGATAATTAAATTCTCAAAGGATGTGAGGAGATGCAGCACGTAAATTAATTTGTGCTGCAGCAACAGAAAGGATTGATACCCCTTATTCACTCCCAGAACAAATAAATTGGATGTTTTTTTTAATTAATTACTGTTCCAGTGCCATTAAACAGCATCACTTAACAGATGACTATAAAACAGAGTCAACACTTTTGATGTGTTACGACGACGACGTAAATGAGCCCTTCTTACTCAGCCATCAACGCTTCCACACAAACATTACCCCGAAAGAGGTTATGAAGAAGAAACTGGAACCACATTATTTCTAATTTCCTGACCACTTGCAGGTTAGCATAACATTACACTCAGGCTAAAAGACCGTACAGTGAAACTTTGATTCACTAACGAATGGGTTGACTGACACAATTCTCGCACACATAAGGCTTCTGTTCAAAAACATTTGTGAACGCTCACAGCGACCCGCCCGCACTGTAGCTCCAGCTTGGGCCCCGCCGTCTACTCATTGCCAGCCATGCAAAGGGCACTTAGCTCTGGATCTGGCATGGATTGATTGGAATTCCATTCATTTTAATGGGGAAAAATATTTGGTTTACAAACTAGCATTTCAGTTTGCGAACAAAGAACTGCAACACGGTTGAATTTGTGAACCGAGGTTCCACTGTCAATAAGAGTAAATGTGCTAACAATCAAAACCAAGCCCAATTTAATATCAAACTCAATATCTCAAATATTGCTGTACGGAATTGCCGTTTCTTCCAATACTAAAAACATTGTGCTACTTCGTTCATGTCCCATCCACCATCCCCGAGAGGGCTTCAAGTGCAAGATCCCGCCTTTGGTTCATTCAGTCCACAATCTATATTAAATATAATAAATAAATACAAGCTCATGCTTCAGAATGTAAGACAGAATTACGACAGGTATAACTGATAAAAGTTTTGAGTCTCTTGGCTGGGATAATGTGGGGCTGGATTTAATAGCCCGGCTGATAATCCATGTCAAGAAAGGCAGAAAAGGTCCATTTGACATGGGCTAACTTCCCCTTGTAATTAGAAAACCTCATTAAGTTCATGAAGTCATCCCTCGTGTTTGGAGATATGTTTGACATGCACCACATGTAGTCTTTGCCACGAGAATGGAGGCTAACTGAGGCTGTTCTCTTTTGAGACAGAATACACCGTGAGGTTTTTAGGCTCATATAAGGGACTATTGTTGGGGATATTTAAATACAAATAAACCTTTGTCATTTTGATCACAACACGCTGTTAGAAAATAAAAGCGGTGCGCGAACACACAGTAGTACTACGTTTACAAGGAAGGATATCAGTGTGACACATCCCTGAATGGCCCTTTGTCTTTTCTATTTATTAGTGGCCTTGAGCGACACTGTAACAGATGACTCGACGCCACAGCTAAAGGCCCAATTTTTTTTTTCCTCCCCCCTCAAGTTTGGCCAATGATTGTAATTTGGGTGTCAGTGAAAGCAGTGATTTATCATTGGCGGGCTTACTTAGCGGGCAACAAGCAAGGTGCTATTCATCTCTGTAGCAGACAAACTCAGTCAGACAGACACCGTTGTTGCCAGTGCCACCGTTGTGACTGATGCGGCCGGTGAAAAATAAAGTACTGGAGACAACACTTTACATGTGATGAGTTCCAATTTTCCTGATATACTGGGCTAGAAAAGCGCAGTTCGCTCAACGAGAAAATGGGGCTCTAACATTTTTTTCCCATTCTGGAGGAGGATGCCTCATGAAAGTGAAATATCGTGTGCAACATCATGTTTTCAATCCACTTCCTATTTTATTGGGGTTGGATAAGAACCTTTGTTATTTCATTCTATGGCCAGGTAACTATGTTGAAGTGAGGGGAGGAGCTCCATTTAGTAAGACCACAGCTTTGTCACCTAGAAAAACATCGATTTGCTGCCTCTTTGGTAATTATAGCAATTACTAACATTTTAGGTTGAGCGTCAGTAAGTTGCAGATTTTCACGATTACAGTTCAGTTTCTCTCCCGTGCAAGAAAAAAAAAACAACAGACACACCATTGTTAAAGGCGCACTTCATACATGTTTTGAGGTGGAGGGGTAAAAAAAAAAAGTTGACGTTTTGGTTGACATTTCCACTCCAATCCCACAGGTGGCGGTAATGCATTTTATACAATACTAATATGAATACAATTTCAATTACAGAGGTATGAAGTCTGCTTTTTTTCCTCAGTGTTAAGTTACAAACGGTACCATATTATTTCAATATGATATACGAGCACATTCATAAAAACACATGCTACTGTATCGGTCCCCTCCCGCACCCATCTGGTTTCTTCTGCGCTGCCAGGCTGAAACACCAGCCTGTGCTGCTGATAACAAAGACGAACCGCTTGCTTCCCTGCAGGTGAAAAACAAGCTGAACACCCAGATATCGTGGCTCGTGCAGCATGCTGAATTTACAATAAAACCTCTGTGGCATCAACATAAATCTACAGCATGTGCGTGTCCGGGATATGCATGACTTAATGCCCTAGTATGAATGCCAGAACATATATTCGTTTGAGAGGGAATACAGAGACACAGTGGACGCTAAGCACTTATTATTCAGCAGTAAATGAGGTCAAATACAGTTCTTGCAAAATTGTAATATTCGATGAAAATAGGATTCTGATGTCACACACTATACTTTTTTTTAGTTTTTTTTTAGTAGTAGTATTCAGATTTTAGCAATGGTTACCTTCTTTTTACACCTATTTTACACTTTAGCTATTAATGACACAGTCGTTATTACCAAGCACTAAAATTTGATGTGCTTTGTATACTGAGCGAAAATACAGCAACCTATGCACTGAGTGAAATTCATGGCAACTCGGAGAAAGGACTTCAGATACATGCCCGCTCACCTGAAAGACCGCAGCATAATTATCCGCCTTCATTGAGGATGGAGAAAGACATGGACGGAGAAACGTGCGATTGCATCTGCAGTCCGTCGACTCGTGTGGGTTGTATCAAAGGAAAAAAGTAATTAAATCGTTTGAGGATGTCATTGGAAATGAGGATTCTATCGTATGATGCCCGGAGCTTATCGTGTGCGCGTTTGTAACAGACGTGCCACTGTGCAGTGGAAGACGACACCTCTGTTGTGCATTTGTTAGCCGACGCAGCTAGTCGCTCCTCATTAACCTTCGGAAAGATAAGCCCCCTTTTTTAAGCCATGTTTGAGCAGCCT
Organism: Hippocampus comes; assembly: GCF_001891065.2. Classification (NCBI taxonomy): domain Eukaryota; kingdom Metazoa; phylum Chordata; class Actinopteri; order Syngnathiformes; family Syngnathidae; genus Hippocampus; species Hippocampus comes. Next base: position 46,028 of record NW_017805068.1, read on the forward strand.
GTGTGAAGTATCTCCCACTGATATGCGGCTAGCCAACCACCACGAGCATCTTTCCCCTCATCTTTCACATTCATTACTCCTCTTCCGTCATCTCTGTTAGATTACCAGAATTAAATTTCAATTTTAATTACAGGCCGAAATATCTCCCCGAATCTCGCACCTGAGCCACGTTGAATCAGGCAACAAGCATTCTGGGATGGCGTGCTGTCGCGGGCTGCTAACAAGGTTAAAAGGTGCACAGTGTGTGTAATGGGAAGCAGAGGAACTCACTGAGCAATCGTTAACACTATATTAGGTACTCTCCCTCTTTGTCTCTTGCCATGTTACCTTCCTATTTTCCCAGTGAAATACACAGAGCGCCTTGTTAGAGGCACCAGGCTAGAAGTAATGTAATTTAGCTAAGTGGCGAATGCGGAGGTGCCAGATGTGTCTTTGCGCTGGATGCTGTCGGCTGCCCCGACGCAGCAAGCGCAGAGAGGACCTGAGCCGTGTACACCAATAGGCCTTATTTTAGCAGCAAACAAACAAAAAAAAAAAACTTGCACTCTTTCGCTGTCGTCCGATTGTCCAATTGGACCAATACATAATGATTACTTTTTTTTCCTTTTTTTAAATACTGGAGGCACAACAGAATCATTTTCAAATAAACAAATAAAATCTGCTCATTTAGCTTTGCGAAACTTTTGCTACTTTGAAAAATGGTCAAAAAATCAATTGATATTGTTAAAAATCTATACATTAAAAAAAAAAAAAAGTGTTTCCTCCGCAAATCGTTTTGTGGTGTTTGATCGACAAGGTGAGCCGCTGCCTATCAAAAGAATAATCACTGAGTCTGCACTCTCCAAGTACGACTGAGCAACAGTAAGTCCCACATATGCTCTTTGTCTCAAGCTGCAGGCGCTGATTTTACCGGGAACAATGTCATGCAGCCGGTAATACAATTACGCGTGAGAGGACTACATGTCGGGATGGTGAAAGGGGTTTTGTGACAGGATTTCACGACTATGAAAAGAGATTTTCTAATTAAGCAGTGGTGCATAATGGAAGTCTTTGAGCTTTCCGCTGTTTGAAATTGTGTGGCAATTAGATCATCATCTACGTTGTATGTGGAAAAACAGTACAATTAAGAAAAACATCACCAACATTGTGCACGTCATTTATTTTGAGCCCTTATTATACGACCATTGCACGGCAACACTCGCAGATAAACCAATATCAACCTCATTATTGATTGACTGCAAATATATTTTGTTCATTGATCTATGCCAGCAATGTATCGTGATACTCAGAACAAGTGAATGATTTACCATAGATGGCAGAAGCCACAACAGGCCGTGTGTCCAAGGTAGGAACCCAAACAAAATAAATACAATAATTTGCATCATGCTGGAAGAGAATTAAAGAAAAGTACAAAAAAAGGGCAAGATTTTTAATTATATTTGTTTTGAGGGCACCTTTCGCCATTTTTTTTTTGGAGTGGGTTGGGTGACATTTGCCAATCTAATTTTGGAGCAAAGTAAACAAACCAATGAATTTCAGCAAGAGCAACACTCATCTGACACATGGGGACCGCAGAAAATGGATGCGTCCGATGTGACGATAGCAAAATATTGACAACCCGTCTTCATTTCTTATGGACCAGTCCACGCTCAATGGCACTGCAACCACACAAACAAAACAAGTGTCGAATTCCTTCCATCTGGTCGTGTCAAATCGAAAGTGAACACTTAAAGAAGGACATTGAAAACTACAAAATGACTTACAAGTCAATAAAACTCATTTCTTCCAACGTAAATGCTCAGTGCACCGAGCCGCAGCCTCTCTGAAGCTTGGCGGTAACCGTAGCAACTGCAAACAATGCCAGCAGCTTCTCACACCAGCGAGTCCTTGATTGCAAACTGTGCTCCCGGATTTATAAACAGAGAACAGAGATTGACGTATTCTCTTTGTTTCTCTGCACTGAGCTCCACACACACACACACACACACACACACACACACACACACACACACACACACAAAAAACTGTCAAAGAAAAAGTGCGCTCACAGAGCTCCGGTCTTTGCAATGGCTTAAAAGTTTGTCACCTGCCCAATAAGCATCGTGGTGCCACGTGCCAACTTGCTCACACTTTTTTGTCCATTGAAGTAACTTTGGCGGCGAGTGAACAGCGCGCCCCCAAATTAACACACTGGACGCTGTGACCTACAACTTGAGATTCAACCAATATTTCCTGGCCAGGTGTGCGTTTACAATAACAGGCAATTATTTTTATTGACACTTGAGCCCGCCACAATGTCTTTTCGACTCATTTTCCATTTGCTCAGCCGTCTGTACCATTCCTGATGCAGTTTTTGTCGTTGAATGGCAGGAGACGGTGACGAACCTAATGAACCGCACGCTTTCATGCCTTAAATATCAATTTTGTTTTCCATTTGTCTCGTTAGAGCGAACTGTCATATAGTATTTTTCGTGCAGAAGCTCACCACGTACCTTTACGCACACCTTGAAATTAACACCTTCTTTCGGGTTTCACAGTCAAGCGAGGGAAGCAAATTCCTCGACTCCCCAGACAATATTATCTCATATGCACAGACAAATTACCTCTTTGTTTTAAGGACATGAGTATTTTTTTTTTCTCCCAAAAGGAAACACACACACACACACACACACACACACACACACACACACACACACACACACACACACACACACACACGAGCACACAGGCACATTATGAAAATCCCCCCATAAATAGGAAAAATAAAGCACTCAAAGGGAAGCTAAAGTGGCACTTAGAGATACTCGGGCTAAGAAATTCTCTCATTAAATGGATCGCCCTCTCGCTTGCCTCGCTGCAGAACAGATGAAATGAAGGTTACACTGTCCTCTCTCATGGCCGACATCCCGATGCCAGAGCTAATTGCATAATTTGTTTCAGAATTAAAAGCTAATAGCGGTCCCTTGTAGGCCCCAGCCAGCCTTCTCCTTTCCCACTCGCACAGCCGCACGTTGTCTTTTATCCTCCCATCATGTTTTTTACAATGTTTTAAAATGTGTAAATACCGGTGCAAAGGATGAACTGCGATGTCATCGTTTGGTTGCACGAGCAAGCTCATCTTTGCACATAAGCTCGTTGAGAAAGTTCCTGAACAGGTTGCTACAAACGGTGAGCGAGCCTGCGCATGTGACAGTAACCTTCATTTTTCCATGTGATGTCTGACTTGTAAAACTGACCTCAAACGACGAGGAAGACGGGTCAAAAGATCACTCGGTAAGTATAGTCCTGTTCTGCACCTCTACAAACCACACCAAAATATTCAACGCATCGCTGACACCATCAGTCAAACAGAAGAATGATGAAGGGAATATTTGTTTTTGTCCATTTTTTTTTTCCAAAGGTCATTGAAAAGCTGGCGGCAAGGCAGGTGTGAATTACTTGACACAGGCTTGATTGCAAAGCACACAAAGGTCGCCCTGGTAAATATTTAAATATTTTCCTGTCACATGGTTTGACCCGGGTAGTCAATGATCTGTATCTGGCTCTCACTTCTCGCTGATGCATACACCATGCAAACGGAGCCTCGGGCACAATTCTTAATTAAGTTCCTGCTCAATGTGCAACCTTCATCCAACGTCACTGAAACAAAAAGGAAGAAATAATAGAAAAGGCAGCCCTACCTCCTGCGCCCTTTGTAACATTTAGGAAATAACAGCTACTCGATGAACATACCTCATACCTTCGCCTGAAATGTGATTATGACCTCAGGTCACCGTTTCTATTATGCTCGGTAATAATGTTCCCGTGCATTGATCCAGTCTGTACATTTAAATTTGACAGCTCCCCCCCTGGTCGGAATGTGAATACATTATGCAGTGATATTAAAAGAGAGGTGAAACATCAAATAAAACGTTTTTTGAAAAAAAGTACTCAATATGTGTGTGTGATCTCATTATTCCTAAATGCTGCCGAATTTGCCACGCCATTGTAACCTTTCGAGAGTGGCAGTATAGCGTGCTGCCCGCCCTGACTATCTATGTATTTCGTACCGCATGTGCGCGTGTCGTGTCACTTCCCTTTCTGCAGCGCTACCTCCCCCAACCTGGCCGGAGCAATATCAGCGGAACCAGAGACAGCATGTGACCCAGCTTCAACTCATTTCGGCTAAATCCGTATAAGACACGCACACACATGCACGCGCAGGGGGGCAGCGAACGGCAAGTTAATAACAGTCCTACCTGCTTCCCAGAGTCAGCAGCAGCAAAGAGAAAGGGGGGGGGGGAACAATTGTAGATATGAGTGGCAGCACGGGAGGGGAAATACTTCATGAAGCACAAAGGTTATAAAACACAACATATAGACGTGGCTTGATAAGAAGAAACCACGGTTTTTAAAAAAAGTTGCAAACGTACAAGGTACAGTCGAGGCTTCCCGTTCTGCCTCACTCTGTTGGTCATTGTTTTGTTTACGTTCCTCTGGACAGGTTGTAACCGGGAAAGTAAATTCCATGTGTGTTGTCAATATAATTTGCTTGTGGGGCTTTATAACCTTGACAACAATCTTCCCTTCCATTCTGCCTGTAGCTGTTTTGCTCAACTCTAACTTGTTGCGAGGCTCCCCGTCACAAAAATTAATATTTATCGGCCCATAAACAAGCATTTGATGAATGATGAATTTGCCTCGCATCAGGCAAATGTTGATGACGACGATTGGCTTTTGAGTGCAAATAGAAGCGGGAGATTTGAATCGAGATTTGAGACAGTCTACCACGATTGGCATGTAGGTTATCGTTACCTTGTGTGTCAGCCTCCTAAAGCATGTTTTCCTTATCGCCGTTTAGCACATTGATAACGCCAGAGAACAGCAAAATGTCATGGTTTTGCTGAAGGCAGGCCAATATGTCTCTGATAAACAATCTCTTGCAAATAATGCAGTTTATCTGGTGCAGATGTAGTGAATGGACTACTGTATATTCAATCCAAATGCATTTACAATGTTTTTCTGCGTCCATATGAATTTGTTATGTAACTGTCATGCAAATATGAAATCATCTTGATTATTTTTGTATTTATTTTTGGGGGGGTGACAAAACCCTTATGCCGAACCGGCATGCTAACCTCAACTTTGTCTCAATTCTTTTTCATTTATATCTACAAATATCTAATTGGTGGAAATGTTACGAAATATAGCAAAACTGTCACTTAGTTAGGAACACTTCAGACACAAGTTGTAGCTCTTGCTTGCTGCCTCGCTTGTATGAGCGTTCACACCCGTGCACATAAAATAAAAGCAGCACATATTTTACATTTTACTTTGTTCTCATGGTCACGGGCAAGGCTGGTCAGAGATTGTGGGCGGGCCTGATGTGGCTCCCGGGCTGTCCTTTCCCCAAGTTTGGGATATTGTGTGCTGTCCCTGTGTAGGATGGTGACTGGTCCAGTTATCCACTTTGGGTTGTGATCAAACATAACTAGAAATTGTTCAATTGTTCAATCCCGAATGAGTATATCACGAGACGACTTGCAAGATGATATAAAACGTGGAGCAAGTGAAGATGTATTATGACTGTGAGGAGAGGGGAAACTGAAGATTTTTGGCTGAGGCTACAAACACATTGAAACAGGCGTGAGTTGTCAAGCCGAACAGCAGCTTGCCGTTAGCCATGCCATTTGTCTGTCACATGAATGATTCCGTTTTGACCAGATGTGGATCACATATGTACAAACATGTGGCTTGCCTCAAGACGAAACAAGACAAAAATTCGTCCTCTGGTCCAACTGCCTTGTTTGCTTATCCCAGCTGTCCTCGGGCAAAATGCAGGATACACCCTGAACCCTGGTTGCCAGCCAATCGCGGGGCACACACAGACGAATAAACATTCGCGCTCACACTCACACCTCGGGACAATTTCGAGCATTCCATTAATCTGCCATGCATATTTTGGGAATGTGGGAGGAAACCGGAGTACCCACACAGGCACGGGGAGAACATGCAAACTCCACACAGGAAGGCCGAGGCCGGAATCAAACCCTGCACCTCTGCCCCGTGAGGCCGACGTGCTAACCAGCCGCCCACCGATACCCATTGTCTGCGATATAGCTCATGATATTGCATGCCCTTGCCCTTGTTTTGCACACGGAGTTGCAAGATTATCTCCGAGGCGAAAGCGCAGCGAGTCGTGTTTGTACCGTTTGAGACCATTTCCGCACAGATGTTTCAGCGCTGTCGTGAATAACTCTCTCACGATTTGATTGGCAGGCCAAGTTAGATAGCGACGCGCCGCTATAATTACTGACGGTGAAGCTTGTATGCACAACACAAACAGAAGCCGACACAGATATCTACGTTGTGCTGCTCAACAAAGGCAACATCCTAAGAGGTGTGCTAACATTATTCAATCACGCCGTGGTTGAAGTTTCGCCCCTTTATGGCAGGAACAAACTCAAAGCAACACGCTTGTGTCAATGTGCTTTTTTTTTTTTTGTTCTTCCCTGTGTCTAACTGGTGCTTGTTTCCTCTCTTTCAGGCAGCCACATGTTGCCCTAACAAGCAGTTATGCAGTTGATGAACGAGAGAAGGCACAGAATGGCGAGAGGAGCTGAAATTAGCACCGTTTTTCTCATCAACACCCGTACGCATCCAAAACCTTTTTTTTTTTTTTTTTTGCGAAGGAGTCAAATACTAACTGATGACTTTTTATAAACTCAGCTGTCCAATGTCATGTTTTTAGCAAGCAGCGAAGTTTGTAAAAGCAAAGGTCTGTACAAAACTCCATAAATGCCTTAAGTGACTGCCAGTGGGGGTGATGCTGAGTTGCCTTGGCAATAGGAGAGATCCTCTCCTTTTTACAAACCCGTCTAGCCAGTAGATTATTACAAAGCTTTTTTAAAAATAAAACAGCATATTTGGTGTTACAGACTGGATAATCCAGACTCCGGGTTGTGTGTGAATAACCTGACTGCTTGTTTATGCAGCTTTTACTTTTCATGTATGAGGGAGCAATCAAAACGGAATTTTAGGAAAATAAAAATCTCTGTCCACCACACAACTCTGTACTTTCAACACCCGATGCACTTTCAGACTGTACTAAAGATCTGGCGATATGATATGACAAATAATGAGAGGTGCGTTATTCTGTATGTCGCCAAGCAAGCAAGAGCAGGAGGAAGGGCCATTCTTCTGCCATCTGCTCCACACAGAGCCACAGTTGCCTCTTGCTCCCATTGATTTCAACTGCCTGGAGGAGCAGCCAACGCTAAGCCAAGCAAGCCACAAGGAGGAGCATTCAGGTGCTGCCAACGCTTTCACCAGATCACTTGGAAAAATTAGGAGGCCAAAAAGTAGATGGATGACAGTGAAAACAAGCGAAGCAATAATGAGCTGTTAAGAATGCATGATAGTTGGCAAGACGTTTGTTTGTCGTTTTTGTTGAACTTTATGCCATCATCGAAAACAAAACAAAACCCAAACGGCTAATTAAAATCGGTTTGACACGTCCACGAAAATGTGTCGTTATTGTGTGAGGCCAGCAGATGAGGTCAAGCATTGCAGTTGGGGAGTCCAATTAAATCGGTTTGTACGCACTCAGCCAATCAGCCAAACAGCATCGAATGGACGGAATAAAATAGCAAGAAAATCACAGATGCACTCGTCGAAAAGCATCGGGAATAGCAAACAGAGAAAATCAGCCACACATTGCACATGGTAGACATTGCCGAATGAATGGACAAAGTCATCGATGACGGGTTGGATGAATAAGATGCGCGTTCGGATGATGGAGACGGCTGGTTGAACGGACTCCAAAATAAATGTGGTCGCAGTTCAACTCATTCCAAAAATCTAGCCATCAAAATAAATCCGACACCAACACAAATGTAAAGCCAATTGCAGAGTGAGCAAAGAAACAAACAAACAGCTGGCTCCTGACAGCATCTCCTTGCAGCACGTCTCTTTAGCAGACACTTCATGCGTGACCACTGTCATGCTATTAACTTGGGAGCCGATGAATAACAAGGGAGGATCAAGTTGTCGCTGTTACCGAAATGACAGAATGAGACACGGCCGATGCTGGGGCAACATGCAGGGATGCTCACAGTTTGAAGAGGGGGAGAAAAAAAAAAAATCTTTCTGCCAGAAGTGTTACGACTGCTGAGGAGAGGACGTTGGCAAAGCAGCGTCCACTTTTGGTCAATGCAAAGCATTTGAGACCATAGGTCAAGGTTCATGACTGGCCAGCGGCAGTCAGTATATAATTGCAAGAAAAAAACAAAAGCTGAAATCCCCCCAAATGTCTGGGTAGATATTAAAAATCAAGATTCGTGAAGAACAATTGGGCCTCGACCAATTCCTGATCGGTTAAGAGGCATGACACAAGACTTGTGGATATATTTACCGGAAGAGATTATGGCAGCTTTAAGTATCGCCGCCAAAACCTGCGAGCTCCAATATGATGTTGGCACGGGGAGGCTTTCAGGGAATATTTTTAGTGCTGCGCACAATCTGTTTTTAAGGCTAAAGATACGACAAAGAGTAGGCGCATGGCAGTTATTCAGATCTGACTCGAGACGTAATAACTAATTGGTTGACCATGACTTAAAATGATTTTTAATATAATTCTTGGAGCGCTGCGTTGTTCTAAATCTGAAAACTTGCGTCTCCGCCAAGGATACGCCGAGCCAGCCCACAGTTCTATCTTCCTCTCATTGTTCGCTCTAATATGCTTTAATACTCTTGCCTGAAGCATATACATGTTGTGAGTATATTAGAAGACGATGTTGTGTGCACTGCTTCATGCACAGCAGCTGATCATCTGCGCGGAAGCATTTAACTGTCAAATATCGTAATTGCGCCTTCCTCAAGAATGTTCATGTGCGTGGGATTGCATGTCATCATTTTATCGTCTGTCCTGACATTGAAGTTACCGAGGACTGGCCGCCACTGCCATTGGTAAGCCGCCCTAACACGAATGTAGATTAATGTCATTCCGAGCTAACTCGCCCCGTGTTGTGTACGTATTAGAAAGAGGGAAGCGTTTCCTCCGAGGTCATGCGGCAGACACCAAACACTTCAAAGACCCGCTGCGTGATACCGAGCATGAGTTGTGCCTAAAGACACGAGGTTGAAGCTCTGATCCGCCACTGTTTTCGTTACGATTAACCACGCGGCGGAGCAGAATGTCTTTTAGTCTAACACTGTTCTGGTGGATTTGCGGCACTGTTTGTCTTCTTAAATCTACAAAGGAGGGCTTGGCAAATGAACCCTGAGCCCTGTGAATAAATCAACATGGGGGGGGGGGGGAGCAGGAAACGTGCTGTGAAAAAGGCTCGATCAGCAAGAGCACTGGAGGACCAAGAAGCATTGAGAGCAATGGGATCAGAGTTGATGCAGAGCACAGGTGTCAAACGAAAGACCCCCCCGGGCTCACGTCAGGACCCCACATCATTTTATGTCATTCAACGAATGTTTGCCGCAATTTATGACATCACAAGTATCTTTACTATACATAGCAAACGAGTGTGTAAATGTAACTCTGCCACCGTCAGAATATTTCAGCGCTATCGAACACAGACTTGGAGGTCATTAGCTTCGAGAGACAGTTTGACCTCGTGACATTTCGGCCGACATCGTCAGTCATTCCTCACTAATGAATATGTTTGAGTCTGGCCAGAGAAGGCCTGCGTAATTTTTCCCTCCTTTTATCACACGGATGCAGGCCGGCACAGTGGTGGCATACGTTCAACGCTCCGCAGGGACAGACAGGCTCGGCCAACAAGATGGAGTGTTGATGTATTTCCCTCATCAGCGGTAATATTCAAATACCTCTGCCCATTGCCACTGTGTGTGCACCACTATGGGGGGGAACAAAACGTTTGGCCGGATGTCTCAGCCAGTGGACATTGTTGACAATTCAATGAGCCCTCCTGACCCACAGGTTCTTATCATAATTCTAACCCACTCAGTCATTCACTCAAGATTGCTGCTGGTTCCTGCATGACCGGTGGGCTCATTAACTTGCTATGTTGGGGAGAACATTTTTGAAATTGATATGTACATCCTTCTGGCTTGCAACTTTCATTTTATTTGTATTCTTTCGATTTTGACTAATTACGACTCCAGTCGGCAGCACGATGGAGAATGCAAATTTGCGACAGTCAAGATTTCTCAAAACATGTATGGTAGGTTTATTCAAGACTGCCCAACGGTGTGAATATGAGCGTGAAAGATGGCTCATAAAAAATTCTAGATTATTACTTTAATCCAATGCTATTGAACAATGTTACACATACTCAGTGGCAAGGCCAATTTCGATTCGGAAGGACGAAAAATTGCCCGCCAAGTCAGAGCTACCTTTTCATTATTTCCGATACTGTGCATGCCATTTCACATTGAAGGTTCCATGGGCCAAAAGCATCGCCAATTTAACATTTCACAAAGTCAAACGGTGACATTCACATTGACTATTACCCTGGCGACACCAGAAATGGGCAGGAAGTGGAGGACAATCGTGCTACATTTTAGCAGCTCATTTTAAGTGGCTTAGTGGGCACCAGCAATCTGCAGAGGGCACCTTCAGCAATCAACAGCAGAAGCTGCCACATGTGAGCTGCATTTTCGATACTCAAAAGCACTGAACAATGTGATTAATCCCGCAGGATGGAGAAAAAAAAAAGACATTCCATGCGAAATTATAGTGCCACGGCCGCAATTTATTTGCTACGGATGGCTCTGTAAGTACTTTAAGTACTTTGTTTAACAATAATTGAATGAGGACAATTCTGAAAGGTGAACATGCGAGAGTGGGCTGGCGACTTCATGCCGGCTTTTTTCTTTTTTTTCTTTTTTTTTTTTAAACCAGAATTGTATTTTGTGCTTGACTGAATTAGGTGATCATTTTTTTATCTTACATGCGGCTGTGGCTTCTGGAGTTTCTTGCTTCAATTGGAGAGGAAGAAGAATTCCAACGTTTATCGCATGCTGAGGTTAATCTCCTGAAATGGTGGGATTTGGTCAGAGAGCAAGTAGAAAATCCACGCTAGTACTTGCAAGCTGCATTACAGTCACATTTCCTGTGTTATTTCTTCACTCGCCCCCCCCCCCCCTCCCCCTCCCC
>NW_017805068.1:57359-103724 GCF_001891065.2 Hippocampus comes
TGCTGGAATCATCCCACAGACGCACTGACATGGCCGCCGGGCCGGCTAATGACCTGTGCGAGTCTCTTGTCTGATTAATAGCCCCTAATCCCATTCTCATGGCATAGCATAGCATTCCACAGCACTACTCATTATCTCGTGTTTTTTTTCTCCCCCCCCCCCCCCCCCCCTTCCCCTTCCTCTTCCACGATGGGAGTCAAATCCTTGGAGCTCAAGAGTGGTGACAAGGCGAAGCAGCAATGCATAAATTAACAATGACTACACTTGTCACTTGCTCGGATTCACTAATAACGTTATATGCCGTTTCAATTCTGTCTCTAAAGGTAAGAAAGCACCTGCTCGGAGCGCATGTGAAAAACATTGTCCATAATCCATTCCGTGCGCTTTGACTTGTTGTATGCCTAATTATACAACTCAAAGTTGTTCAGGGAGAGCTTTAGACTTTGTTTTCAAGTCTCGTGTTTGATTTGACTATTAAAGCCACAAGAATCACTTTGAAAGCTATCGATGAAAAGTCCTTTGTTCTACTTTTCAAAGCATTTGTGATGTAACTTCCCGTACCACCGCGCCATACGTTTTGGGGAGTGATTTAAAGATGACGTTTGAAGTAAACTCCCAATTCACTCGAGGGTTGCTGCTGAAGATTACGTGGATCTGGCGAGGAGATTTCGACCTGCACTTGATGGCATTTGCAGTTTACCTGCATGTGACCTGAGGAATTTCATCCACACAAATGCGAACCGCTTCCAGCTGCTTCCAGCAAAATAAACTTCTTTTCATTTTGCTTTCTTTATTTTTCCCCTCTCTGGGAGTACCAAAATAAGTCAGTGACAGCAGAATATGGCCCGTCCATTTAGAATAGTTTGTGTGGTAAGTGGCATGTTTTACTTTATTTCCTTCTGCATAGTCCACAATGGCCTTCAGAATCTTCCCGAGAGGGCACCAGTCATGTCACATCGGTCTGCCCGAGGGGACAACAAAGAATAATTCAGGTAGATGTGTTCGAACGATATTTTCATCACAGACGTAACTGCATTTCTCCATGACCTACCGTTCAAGTTCGTCAAATGCAAAATCATTCCGATGCACAAGCCGCGGCAGTTTCTGAAGATATCATTTCCCATAAGTCGAAGCTGAAGTGAATTCTTCCCCCCAGACCGGCAGGCAAGTGTTCTCATTTGAAGCCTGCTGTTTTTGACAAAGAAATGCCTGACCCGCTGTCAGTAATGAGAACTGCTCAAGTGCGTTCCTCCCCCTCCCCATCTTGTCAGCCACTTTAACAAACCACTCTCATGCCGCGTTGGCTTGTACCTCGGCAGCAAGGCCGGTGGTCTCATCGCTCCACACTACATACTTTCCTGTGTACAATATCTCCTCTCATTAAGTCAGTTATAATGTGTCCCTCCGGCAGGAATGGCGTGTAATGTGAAGCTGTCTCATTAACGCTGTCACGTCACTTTCATTTAGGAGCTATCCAACGGCATTATGCGCCTCTTTGAGCACTCAGGCCCTCCCAGGCTAGTTCAGCATGTCCAATGACTTATTCCTGCTTAGCGTTTCACATTTCCTTAACTTTCGCTCATTATGGCTGGATTATAAAAACATATTCCCAGAGGAGTTCCGCCAATTGAATCTTTTGTTAATGTGTACGGTACAGTAATCTAATAAGCGCGAGTTGAAAATAAGGCTCGGTGAAGACGGGAGGATAATTAATCAATGGCCAGTCCTGAACAAATGTGCAAAAGGAGCTTGGATAGTCATTCCCTAGACAGATGATAGTGGGGGGGTTCAATCCATTTAAAACATCATACTAACTACCTGCATTCCAAAATGGTCAATTAGAAGGAAGGTTACTTCCAATAAATTAATAACTCTCGACCGCCTCAGGTCAGATGTCATTTAAAATCAATTAAATTCTGTCTTAGACGTTGACCGATAATATTTAATTCAATCATTACAGTAAAAATTTAACGAATACATTCATTTGAAATTGTGCTATAATTGATATTACGTGACCAGCTGCGACCTGTGAGCAAATTTGCTCCATCTGACTCCACCGCATCCAATCGCAGTCCAGCTTTCCCTTCTAACTTTGGTCTGCAAGTTGAAGTAAACAGAATTGGCAAAGAAATGAAAGAAGAAGCAGGAACAATGATTTCACGTGCAGTTAAACGCGCAGCTCATGTGCAGCCATGACTTGGCCTAATCTTCCTAAAGATGAAGCTATTTTGACAAGAGAATTTCCCTCCCGTCACTTTTGTGGCATGGCATCCACTGGGACCTTTTACTGACAGGGGCTCTGAGAAATTGTATTTTTGAATATGCATGGGAAAAAAAAATGTTACACTAAAGAGAAGAAAGATTAATTTTAAATTTAAAGCTGGCAAAGGAAACATGTATAGCATGCATCTGGCATAATCCTCATTCATGCGCAATCAAAGGACAATTTGCAACGAGGATCTGAGGTGGTGAGTTTATGCCGATAAGACTCTTGGGCCTTTTCCAAACAAATTATGTGCAGTTCACTTGACACCGCTTATGACTGACAAAACGGCAGGCAAACATTGAGAGCGAACACCAGACTGTGTTTGAGATTGCTGACAACACAAATCTCACATCTCTCCATTCACCAAGCTTGGCACTTTTCTTCCCAGCAGGGTTTTTTTTTTCCCCTCTCCTTCTTTGTCAATCCCGACCTCATTTGATCACCTCTTCCTTCTCTATCCTTGTCCAAAGGAGAGACAAATTAAACGACTCCCCCCTCTAATGGTAGAAACATAAGCCTCTGGCAGTGCTCTATTAGCCAGGCTGCCTATTTGTTAACTGGCTGGATTAATGTGCTGCACTTGATATGGGAGGCCACCTGCTCACACAGTGAAGGGTATTCACAGGCTCACCAGCCCGCACACTAATCTTCCTCCAAGGATGATTGTAGGTTTCTGTTGCATGATAAGGAAGCTCTTCTCCTCTCTCTCTTGTTTTTACATCAGTTAATTTTATGACCTGAGGTGTCAGCTGAGACTCCTACTTTCAGTTTACTGTACTCAGAACTCAGATCTTGCTTCAGATTCATATTATTTTTTTTTTACTGGCACTCTCAAATGAATTTTTTTTAGAAAGTTGAAAATCAACAGTTGAGAATCATGCTCTGGAGTGGGCAACTTAAATGCTGGAGGCAGCTGCAATTTTTCATCAGGGCTCCTTGGGGGGGGGCACAATGGACCATGTCCTTCCTAACCAAATGCATGGCGAAAATGCCACTTTTAACATGAACAATGTGCTTTGTTTTCACAAAAATCAATGCACTCAAAATTGTAATAATATTGAGCTTCTATGTTTGTCCTGCATATCATTCCAAATCTGCAAAATGTATTTGGCCTACTTACGTTGTGGTATAGGGCAATATAATTACAACTCAGCCGTCTCCGCCATCCAGTGGCGAATGGGGATATTACAACTTAAAACCATGGTTGATGCCTGCATAGTTGCGCCGCCCCGTTTTTCAACGTATTTAACGTCTCAATTAATTCATTCACAGTAAAATAGCTCTTACATTAGACAGACCACCACAACATGCTTCAAAAATACTGGACGAGAGGGGTTCGTGTTTTCCCAATAACCTATTATCTAACAACAACAACAAAGAACATTTAGCTAATAAAGTCGCTATGTGGCTAGTAGCTCCGGGAACTCACTTGCCGCAGTGGCTGGTGAGCAAAGAGGTAATGGTGTTACCTAAAGGGTGTTAAAAAGCAAATTAATTGAATGTCACAAAGGTTTGTGCTGATGGCCATGGAAGTTGTAGGTCACACAAACGTGCGGAAGTGCCCACATACAGGCACATACAGAGGTGATGTCACACTGTCGGATACCCTTGGGTAGCGCTATGTTCCACGTCAGGGAAGAGAAATGATCTGTGAATCCTAGGGGAGCAGTCAACTAATGTGCACTGAGCCCTGGGTCCCTGCACTGCCTGGATAAGTGACACGGAGGCTTCCCGTCACTGCTCAGCCTAGTCAAAGACATTACATTTTCCCCTGAAAATTCATTGATCGATGAAGGGACCACATGGTTCCCTCCACCAAGTAGGAGGCAGTGCGTCTGTGATTGGTATCCATATGTCATTCAGACAGGATCACCACATTCCTCACAATTTCACGAAAGTGTATATCTTGGGTGAAGTCATTATAATTTTATGAGACGTCACCCGGTAGCGTGTAGAACTGTAACAAGTTGCAATGATGATGCTTGGGGTTTCACCATCATGGTAGACAAAGCCTTACTGGCCAATTATATTTACCTCATTGTGGCCCCTTGGTGTAAAATAGACTTTTTAACGAACCTGAACCAAATGATCTGTTTTGCCTTTTCACACCACAATTGATTTTTCAACGAGAAACGGAGGTGCGAAAAGAAGGAGGCGCTTGCCATGCTTGAATAGAACATCATTACAGAGAAACGAGAGAAAGAAAGATGATCACGAGGAGCGTGAGCGAGAGAAACCTAGCTGGGCGCCACCACTCTCTGTGTCGACGGGTGACACGATGCATGATGCCCGCGGCTTCAGCCCATCATAAAAGCAGTCGTAGAGTGAACATGCAGTGTCATTAGCGATTGATTCATTTGCAATTTGGTATTTATTTCGGGGGGTTTGGTGAGGAGGGGGTGGCCTTTTTTTTCTGCCTCCCCGGGCTACATTCCTCAGCTCCGCCTGACATAACTGTGGTAATTACTGTGGTTTCTGCTCCCGCCCAGCAAGCTGTTCGGTCTCATATCACAATTTAAAAAAAAAAAAAAAAAGGAATGAATATTTGAAGGCAAAACGCACACAATGGGAAGAGGAAGAAGAAAGACGTGCTGAGTGAAAGGGGGAAATCAAAGAGACAAAACACAATCACAGGGTGAGATGTGAATAATGATGTTATTTTAGCCCTAATTGTCACATTGCTTGACTTGTTGTGTGGGAAAAGCTTTACAGCGCCGAGCAAGTTGTGAAGGAAGGTGAGAAGCGAGGCGTGTTGTGACTGAGTGAATAAGTTGACGTGTGCCTTGAGAATGAGCACGCTTGAGTCATCATGACCAAGTTAAGTACGCCAAGTGAGCGGTGACACATGCCCACTTGAAGCCCAGCTAATACTCGACTGCTGATAAACACACCGGGACGCGTATGATGAATGACGATGCGGTGCCGACCTGTGGCTCGGACTACGGCTGAGGTTAATGTCGGCTGCCTTGGCCTGTTCGTGAGAGGTCACTGACACACTGTAGATGTGAGCAACCCGTGTAATGAAATTGCACGTTTGTAAGCCAAGCGGGTACACAGCGAGGGGGAAAATCGTACTTAACTGTTACATGGAAGCATCAAGGGTCCTACGGTAAAAAAAAGAAAAAAAAAAGACAAAGCCAGGGATGGAAGTATGTGTTAATATTAATTACATGGGAAGCCATAACCAAATACAGTGTGACCATGTTACGTTTTTATTTTTGTTTTTTTTTTAATATTTGGTTCCAGTTTTTAATAGTCTATCAACATTTTTATTTGGGGACCATTCCACTTATTTCTGTTTTGCTTATTCTTTAGGAATGTTTTGTGTTGGATAACAAGAAAACATAGTAGCACTATATTCGGAGTATTACCATTGCATCGTTGCACAGATGACGTGTTAAAAAAAAAAAATAGTCCTATTGGCATTGCCTTGCCTCCTCTGCGGGGGGAAAAAAAAAAAAAAGGACTTGTACTGTGCAGCCTGGAAACCTACATATAGGCGACACATGTTTAGTAAGTGGGGAACATTACTATTCTGCCATAACCTGCGCAGGAAAGCGAGCGCGTTCATTGCACTGGAGGCTACCCAGTGGTGTGGAGAGGGAAAAAATGAACTCCATCAGGTTCATCCATCACACAAGCTGCCTCCAATGCGCCACAGAACACGAAAAAAGGGGGAAAACAAATGGCAAAGCAAATCAATTACATGAAAAAGAATCATGTCACCTGTCAAATATACACTCGGCTCTGTGTTGTACAATTTTTTTTTTCTTCTTCAACAGTCCACCTTTTCAAGATTGAATTTTGAAATCCCTTATACATTATTAACACTTTTCGTGCTTCATCAATTCGGAGCGGCACACTACGCTTCCTTCCTCTCTCCGCTTATGAAAAAACATGTTTGTTCATGGCATGAATGTACTTTATAATCCAACGCGGCGGCAGTAATGTAAAACACACCTCTGATTTAGTTTCGTAATGCTTAATGAATTAAACATCAAACTACAGATGAAGGGTGGCAGTGAAATAGCGAGAGTCGAGCACGCTTCCGAATGTTGAAGAAGCGAAGCACGACGGGGGCTTGAAGAGGCCAAAGATGGCCACTGCGAGGCAAACTGAAAGAAAAAAAATCTAAAAGTAGAATTTTAAAATTTGCACTTATTCAACATAATTGGATGGAGGCGGAAAAAAAGGTGAACTCGTGCCAGCTTTGTCACTTTGACACCTTCACCTTGAGAAATCTAATTGGAAAAAGGAGAGAGAAACATCTTTCCATCTGTGTGTACGATGCACTAGACTACTGGAAAGAAAGCTTCCATAACTACATTGATTATTATTCCTATAAACAAAACGATTCACAAGATGCGCACTTCTTTCCAAAACCAATTGTTTTGGATGGTTTGACTGCATCGGGACACGACGCAAATCTTGCTCCACTTCTCACCTTTGAATCCAAAACACAAGCTTGGACGACACATTAATTTTAGTGACTGAGCCATGTCTCCGACGCAACAGAAATCACGAAGAGGGAAACGTGCTAAAGTGACAAGCAAATAAGAAGGAACTTGAGAAATCTTTGCCATCTCTTACCAATTATCTTGTTAATTACCAAGCATTGTCAACCCTTGCCACTGTTAACGGGCTTGCTGATTATACAGTGCACTTCTCCCAAGTTTCCACAGCCTAATCGGTAATTACTACCTGCGGCCGAATCCCAGCGCATAACACATTCGGCCATTTTGCGGCGAAGGGGACCACTGGACGATTTGAAAGCGTTTGGCTCAGTCTGTCGGCAGATAGATTTTGCTCACTTGGTGTGGATCTTCGAGCTGCACTTTGCATTGGTCGCCAAACAGTCAACGGTTCTCATTTTCACACCTCCTTGTTTTGTTTTGTTTTGTTTTTTTTCAAACTATGAGTAACATTATGATGATAATTTTGCGATTATGTTTACTACTGTGAAACTACCAGCCCACCAGGCAGCAAGTGGGAGTATGAGCAAAGGTCTTGTGTCTAAACATTTAGATGCTGCACAGTTTCTTTTAAGCAACTTAACAAGGGCCCTATTTAAAAAAAAAAAAAAAAAAAAGAAGAAATTACCCTATTTCGGCACAGTAGTTCAGCCCAAAGTTCTCTAGTTCCTATTGGCCCCATAGTGAACCAAAGACAACCAATCAAGGACAATACAACCACCGGAAGCAGTTAATACATTGCAACACCCGGTTGTGCTTCCGTGATTCATTTGCTTGTGTCTGGGGTCATTTACACCGATCGGCACCGGGAGGATTTGCTCACCGGTAAAATCAATGCGTACCAATAAAGCAACTTCATAAAAGAGGCATCACAGGAGAGGATTACCTCTTGTTATTAAAGCCCGAGTAGATAGTAAGAATAGTTCAGTTGACTATCGACGAGGTCATCGGAGGATGAAGGGGGCACGTACAGTGTATTTGTCAACATTTATGAGTATGGTTGTGATGATGATGAAAAGGCACGATAAACAGACAAGGCATCAGCGGAGCTGGTACAAAGGCAGCGGTGCAATTCACGCTTTACAGTATGCGTGCGTCCTTGTACATGGTTATGAAAATGTGTGCTCGTGTAACTAGTCAAACAGAAAAAAAAAAAAAAATGGCGACCTTCGGAGGTCAGGGCTCCACTGGCAGACTATTCATCAGTCATGTATGGCTGGCTCTGATGCCACGCACAGTCTGACTGCGTTTATTATACTTTGTCAAGGTAGACACACACCCCTTAGGCACCTCGACTTTAGTAGGAAACTGTACCAAAGCTAAGCACCATATACAGCTGAACTCTTCAATTTTAGCGCAACATAAGCATGACCGGAACAAGCTCTGATGTGTGCATGCGCCAAGCCCAGAGGCAATACATGCCAAAGCTGCGAACGACTAGGTGGAGCGCAAACCTCCTCTAAGGCATCCTCATCGTGTCTAACGGACTTGTTTAATTAAAGACTCGTGGTATGCCAGACAATAACGTAGGTGGCGGTAATGCTCAATACAAAAGTGAAATGTCCATTGCAACCCAAAGCGTGCTTTTTCATGACACCGCCATCTGTTGCATCTGGTGGGTAGCTGTAAAAAGAAATGGAATAAAATTCCTCAAAATTGCACATTTATTATTTGTTTGCGAGCCACACATTTGCAGTTTCTGGGACATTGTTGTTCTAATGTATGTCATGTAATTGTATAAACCTGCTATTTGACCAAATAAAGCAATTCATGCAAACAACGCCTCATAACAACAGCAACAACTCTACAGTATAGCTTCCATTTGTTGAGTTGGACTTTTGGTAGATGTAGGGCTCTTCTTTATGTGTGTGTGCGTGTGTGTGTGCACCCATGAAGTGCTGGGGATGGATGGATTAATGAAGGGGAATGATGGAGAGGGCCCCGACGGATGCAGCAGGTACAGGAAATGATGGGGGATGGCAAGCGTGAGGGTGAGAAGGCATGCCAAGAAAGAGGAGGGCTGGTTGGCGAGATGGAGGGCTGGATGACAGTGGAGTGGAGAGAAAGGAGAATGCTTCACTGCTTCCACTTGACAGCTGAGTGAGAGGGGAAGCAGAGTGGCTACTCCATGTAATTTGTTAGCAGGTCCATGATGCATGCAGGCATAATACCGCGGCAGGACCGGAGAACACACAGCGCCCAGCTCCAGACAGATGACTGATACTAGGCAGAGTTTGGAGTATGAGAGAAGAAAGGACAAATCTGGCTCTGTTGACCAGTTGGGGCCTGTTGGAACACTCGCCCTTCTCTTATTATGATTCAGCGAGGATAGTTGGCAAGACTGTGTCAAGTTTCATTCTCCTATATGTCCTTAAATTTTGCATCCATTTTGCCTCAAGTCCCATTTCCATACCGCATATCCTGTTGAGGGTCACAAGGAGGTGACCAATTGAATTTAGTCTTCAATAAACCCGACATACATGATTCGGGGCTGTGAAGCACCTGGGCAAGCTGAAGCCGCTGGCAAAGGAGTGCAAGGTCTTGGTGAGTGAGGGGGAGAGAATTTAGATTGTGATGAGAAGTGTGAAGCACCTAGGCAAGCTGAAGCCGCTGGCAAAGGAGTGCAAGGTCTTGGTGAGCGAGGGGGAGAGAATTTAGATTGTGATGAGAAGGGGTCCAAATACAAGGCTTTGTGGTATGCCTTTAGTGTCTGGCGATAGGGTGGATCAGGAGCTGTGGTTGGTCACAAAATGTTCTTCGGTGGACCGGTACGAGTGGACAGCCTAAATATGCTCTTTTATTGTTTTTGTACAGTAATACTGATGAGTCAATAAGAAGGTAGTGGAGAATGTCATGTGGACTAAAACACACACCCACACACACACACACACTGTCAGTGTCTGGAATACCCGTTTGTGCGGAGTGTTGTCACAGCTCTTTGTATACTGTATGAAAAAAAAAAAAAACATGACACGCCCAAGTTTATCTCAGCTGCTGAATAAAATGACAAACACTGCATGTGCATCGTGCCACTAATAATGACACCGTGGTGATGTGTGTTGGTGTGCAAAAGTGTGTGTTTGTGGCTTGTTGAAGTGACACTGATGAAGCATG
This sequence comes from Hippocampus comes, assembly GCF_001891065.2. Taxonomy (NCBI): domain Eukaryota; kingdom Metazoa; phylum Chordata; class Actinopteri; order Syngnathiformes; family Syngnathidae; genus Hippocampus; species Hippocampus comes. The sequence continues at coordinate 67,212 of NW_017805068.1, forward strand.
CCATGGCAGCTGTCTCCCTTTATTACATGGGAGTCCGATCACACATGCGTATGCACACATGAACACGGTCACACACACAATCCGGATTACCTCATGAGGCAAAGTCTGACTGGCTCCCATTTTTTACAGCAAATAGGTTGCGCTCTGCGACTACATTTGAGGATACATTAAAAATACAAAGGCCTGTTTTTCTGAAGGAAACGAGTCTGTTGCGTATGGAATTTTAAAGAGTGAAAGGAGAAGGTCTGGGAGGTAACTCTGAGACTGAATGACGCAACAAGCACCGTCTAACGTGTGACTAACACATTCCCGCCATCATATACATTCACTGCAGTCAGCGACCCACTGTTTTTCAGCCCACACTCATTTCGATGTTTCCATAGTGAAATGTACAATGACATTATGTGCCTTGAGACTCCACCTGGAGTGAAAATGGAGAGTTAGTGTCATGCATTGATCGAGTAGACCAAACAAAAATGACGTATTTTCACCCACTTGTGATTCATATTCTCGGTGGAGGTTGTGTTGTGCGCAATCCATCCCAACAGGTGGATGCACACGTCAGTTGCCGATAACGGCAATCACCCCCATGGCTGAGAGGTTGTGTTGCGCGCAATCCATCCCAACAGGTGGATGCACACATGTCAGTTGCCGATAACGGCAATCACCCCCATGGCTGAGAGGCCCTGATGCATCATCACATTCTTTTTCTCCTTGGAGATGGGCCTGACCATCATCCCTTGTGAAACAGAGTCAATCCAATTGTGAGTGGTGGTTATTTGTATGCATGAATTCTAATCCGGTCAGAATTGTGCTGCATCGGGGGATCTTTCGGAAATGCAACTTTGAGAATCATAACAACACATTATAGTAGTAAAAGTTCCCCAAAAAATTGTAAAAAGCAGAAAGATCTAGATTTTATTTGGGTTTTGTGCTTCTTCACATGATGATAAAATTTGGTTCGGATAAATTATTCCCTTTTTGTAGCTCGGAAAGCACACAAAGGACTGTCGGTCCATATTGTGAGTGTACCTAATGAAGGGGTTGGTTAGTTAAGTCCCGCATGAAGTCTCACAAGGGAGAGTGGCCAACAACTACAGGAGTGTACACAGTAGGCTTTGTCTCTGCGGGCACGCCTACGCAAGAGAATCTCTCTTCTTCTAATCCTCCCTTTTACAAGAGCAGCCACTTTCCCGGCCATTGTGGTCGGTCGTCTCCCTCCATTTACTTCCTGCGTGGCACTCATTTCAGCCAGTTTAACGTCGTCTGGGTTCCAGGGGGAAGGATTAGGACATGGTGCGCGTCAGCTAGTGTGGCGACAACATTGACTACATAGTCACGCCTCTCTCCTCCCTCAAGGACACACTTGTGGTCTGAAAATTTTCCTCATGAATTTATGCTGATTATCCGCCGAAGCGTGCATTCTTAAACCAATCAGGCGTTGCAGCAGGAGGGGAGCAGCTGTGCTCTTCGCTACATTCAGATGATTCCAGTTAGTCCATTTACTCCTATTAATTCTTTTTTTTCTCTCCTTCAAACTTGGAGGCTGATGCGGGGAAGCAATCTTGACTTGTTTGTCTGGAAACAGCCGGACTCTTCCATAAATACGGGATATTTGGTTGCTTCTATTGGCAGCGTGAAAAATAACCCGAAATCACTCAAAGTATTCCACAAAGCTGTGTATCAGTCATAGCCATGTTGACACTTTAAGCTTGAACATCCTACGGTTGCCAAATTTCGATTTATCATTTAATTATTGTCAAACTCGTATCGTGAAACTTTACTGCTTCGTGACGGCTGACAGATGATAGGTAAACTGATTTAGGGTCCATCATGAACGGAAAAAGTAACAAATAAAGCCCCTAGCAAAAGGGACAGGGCAGCATTTGTAACTCTTTCGGTTAGTGGGCTGTGTTTTGATCGATTGGCTACAAAAACGGATGCAACTGATATTTTAAACTGAATATAAGGTCACATTACACGTGACCCAACCCAACCCAAACCCACCCCCCAAAACCCGAAAAACAAAATGAGTTTCAGATTCTATTGCCACAAGTAATTCTTGAAAGGCAGCGTCAGTGGATTCCACATGAAGGCAATGGTTAATGGCAGGTCACTTATTCAAGTGGAGTGGGAGAGGTTAACCCCACACATGGTGTTGACACCATTTCATTCAGGTTGCAAAAGGTTGACACAAAAAGCCGATTACTACAGTAGGCACAGCCATTAAAACTCTGACCTTTTCTTTTGGTAAGGGTGGCGCATGCGTGTGTTGTGGCGGAGGGGGGACAAATAACTTCCATTCACTTGGCCTGCATGATTGAGTATTTGTCATGTGTGCTGGTGATGTAAAGGGCAATATGCCACTTGAAGGAATTTCAAAAATGTTCTTGTTTTAAAATGTTTCCAGTCGAGCTGGAGCCAATCCTAGCAAGCTTTTGGCGAGAGGCCGAGTACACCATAGACCACCAACCGATCGCAGGGCACCTTTTATTTAACATTGAGCCACTCACTACATTATAGTGATTAAAGTGTCCAATATCAAATCAGAACCGCCAGCTTGTAGTTCAACTTAAGTCTGAATTCATTTTAATAAATTACTGCCCAGCAGCTTGACTGCTTATTTTTAGACGCTCTGAGCCTATTGTCTTCCATTCAAAATGGAATTGGTCAGAGATACAGACAGTGTCCTTTATGAATAAACCAGTCAGAAATGTCCTAATTAAATCTGGCCATTGGCGAGCGTGAGAAGTCAACAACAGGGAGGACGGGGGGAAAAAAAAAATCCAATTCCTTCTCCCAAAAGCGGAACAATGGCAGCAATGGCCAAGCCTTGACTGACAAAAGGAGACTTTACAACAGCTGAGGCGAAAAGGCCTTACGGTTGACTTCCTATTATGTTTGTAGCGCTGAGTTGTTGTGATCTGATTTTTTTCACCCTCCAGCCATTCACTCACACATCAGTCCATTATCTTTAAATACATGTTTGATTTCCTCACAATATGCTCGCTCCTCACAGGGAACAATGAATGCAAGAGGAGGGAGAGAAAACACATTAAATAAATGGCCTCTGAGTGAATGACAACAATAAACATATTTGCACGGAGAGAAATAAGCAATGCTCATAATGATAAATGATGTATAGCGGCGGCAATGCAATGCAGTCACCCGAGACTCCGGGATTCGAACGAGGGGGGAGGACAGACAGGGGGTACGCTAAAAGGGAAACAGGTTGGGAAAAAGACGTCAACTGTTCATTTCAAAGTTGCAAACGCATTTCAAGACAATTTTCCAAAATGTCTACAACATAAACATATCATAGCAGAGATAAGCTTGCCCAGTAACACCGTGAAATCCTGACATTTTGTTCCAATATAAAATGACATTCTGTACAATGTGGCTAAAGGTTAGCACGCAAATACATTCACAAAGACAATGGTGAGCTAATGCCAGCGTGATCTTAAGAGGGGAATCACACACCGAGCGAAAGGCAAACGACAACATGGACCGATCAGCAGTTTACCGCAGGACGATTGGGAATCAGTACCACGTCCTCCACGCAAGTCGACTTAAGTGAACCACTACGTGAACAACACCACGATAAGAACAATGAGCAATATTTACGTGCTTTTTCCCTTGAATCTCGACTTTCGGTCAGGGTTGACACGCTTTATATGCGGTCTTCAGCTCCTCCGAATCATTACAGGGGAAATGACTGAACATTCAAATTGACATTGTGTGGCGCAAACCCAGCTAAAGGTCAAAATGTTTAGCCGCTTATTTTCAATCTTACAGCAATTATGGAACATACAAAGGCCCCATGAACCGTGACAGAATAGAAAGTTCTCTATCATATTTGAGGGGATGGACATCGTTTCACCAGCATTTTGAAGGGCTTTGCTAAAACTGACTTCAACCGGTCTGGAGGAGATGTTTTTCTTTGTTTTTGGTCACGGGCAAACATGGGACACTACACAGAGAATAAGAAAGAGTATTAAAGAGGTCAGCAGACATCTGCCAGGAAGTTCTAATCTCAAGTCGAAATGAAAAAAAAAAAAAACCTCAGCAACCACACCAAACAATAAAACAGATAAAAAAAAAAAAAACTCGATTGCAGTACACAGTGACAAGTGGACTCCATAGACCAGATTTCAACACAGCTCCAAGACGGGTTGTGTTTTGAGTTATGAAAAAAAAAATCTGACAGCTGCTTTTGATGCAAACAAAAGCTCTTGACATCTTTGTACAGTTTTGGTACAAACTGACAGCTCAATGGACTGGAACCTTTTGCAATTGGTCCGCTTTATTTATATAGCGCTTTCACAACAGCTGTAGCTGTAACAAAGTGCTTTACGGAACACTTACGGTAGAATACTGTACCAATAATGCAACATACCATAAAACAGTGACAATAATACAATCTATTCCAATACAGGCCATGTTTGAAATGGTTGCAGAAGGACGGAATATTCACATCACATTGGAGCATTCATGTGCTTTTCAAAAAGAGAGTCACTGGTTGGAATCGTCAATTCCCAACAGAGTCACACAAAGTAAAACTCAGAATTGGACATGCAGACTCGTCCCTCCCCCGACAGAAACGCACACACCACCATGCCATGGCTCCCAATCGTGAAGGGAGGCTCATCATCACACCACACTGTGAGACACTCAAGAAAAGACTTTATCAACACAAATGGAAAAACAATGATAACAAAAGTGCAGTATACGCACACTTAAAAGAAACAAACCACACAATTGAAGATGAACAAGTAAAAATCCTAGGAACAGAAAAGAGATGGTTTGAAAGGGGAGTAAAGGAAGCGATTTTTGTTAAAAAAATTTTCACCCTCTCTGAACCGTGAAGGAGGTATCAGATTTAACCTGTCTCCTATTTACAATAACTTGTTGACCAGTAAGGGACATAGACATGCTGATCAGGCTAACTGAAAGTAGCTATTCAGCCTTAGCCCAAACAATAGGCCTAATCAAGACCCAATGATAGGGAGTTTAGAAACCAATGGGCCTCTTCACCATAGGGGCGTGACTAACCATCCCCACCCAGTCCTCAAACAGGCCACGCTCAGCCTTTTAGCGCAGAGCAACTTCCCGGAGTCTTCACGGAGACTTCAGGGTTGTCTACCGCTGACGAAGCTTCTGTGAGAGAAGCGAAACGTCCTTTTTTGTTTTTTTTTTTTTGTTTTTTTTTTGTTTTTTGTTTTTTACCCACAAGTACAGATGACGACTGACAGAACCCTTTCTACGATGGAACTTTCCTGTACGACTGAGAGCCTCCACAAGCACCACACTGTGAGATAACTGTTGAAGAAAAGCCAAGGCACTATGGGTAATGCTGCTGATTAATAGCATTCAGCAGACATTAATGCCCTATGATTATCTGTCCTGCATTGTGCCTCTCTTTCTCCCCCGCTATGCTAATTATCGTGGTGTCGCTCTGAGGGGTCAATTCAGTTTTCTTTTCTTTGACGCACAGTTTTCTCCCGTATCATCAACGGTTGCTTCTGACAACCAGGATCCAGACAGATGTTGCTATTAAAAAGAATCATAAATCATGCATCGCTATGTAACATTTGTGCAGAATGAGCACATGTCTGAAATTGCCCTTGTTTTGATATGAACTCTTGCTAATTTCTTTGAGGTCGCCATTGTTTACGCACCTAAAGCGATTATGGAACGCAGGTTCCCAGGTGTTTCTACAAAAAGTACGCCGACTGGTCCAATCAACCCCAACCGAATCAGAATCTCAAGAACCTTCATTTGACTTCATCTTGCATTGCATAAGAAAAAAGTGTGACCGGGTCAGTCGATTTTGTAGAAATGTATTTGGTGCACATGTTGAATACTTGTTTATTAGCTTTGAGTTTAGTATTGAACAGCTGGAGATTTATAGAAGCTGTTTACCACTCGCAACCACAATTGAATCGTCGGCAGTTCCGACAATGAAAATGATGGTGTTGGCACTTAACTTTGTCTGCTGTTTGTGATGTGCTGTAAAAACGGGTGCGGAATGAGAGCATACCACGTAGAGTACACCGCCTAGTGACAAACATTTACGGGACTTTTGAATCAGTGCTGAAATAAAGAGACACTTCTCAGAAAAGCCACACGAACATGCTGACGTCAAGACTACCAACAAACTGAAAAATGATGATGCAGAATCTCAGTCCCCACAGGTGATGAGTGACAAGACCCATGAAACACTTGACAGCCTTATTAAGTCCCCCCGAGCCCGAATGTGACAACATTGCTGTCAGCGTGCGAGACGAGGCAGCGTTTTCACTTCCACCAGAGACAAGCTTGAACTGGGATGCAAAACATCCGGGAATAAAACTTGGACTGCACGCAAACACAACCCCTTGTTGTTTCAATCAGCGTTCCGGACACAGTCTTCCTTCTCCCAGGGGCTCTTCTTCCTTACCGTCGGAAAATAAAGATGATTTACTTGAAGGGCTACCGCAGTTGTGTTCTGAAAGAAAGCTCTCCGGCAGAGCTCGGGGCACTGGCAGGGACTTCTCGCCGGTCCGGTGCAACAGTTCTGATTTAGCCCAAGGGGCGAAGCAGCTCAAGGCAGGATGTGAGAAGTGACACTTAACATGAGCAGGGGCATGACGCATCAGACAAGGAAGGTCGCAAGGTCCCGTTGAAAGTGTATGCACGTGTGTATGCTGCTGTGTAGCGTCAAGACGACTGTGCATGGTGTGTGTGTTTGAAGAGATAATAGAAGCTGACAATAGTGAGGTGCGTCCTCGTACTCTGGGACTGACAAGGACATGTGACAGCAACCAGGCCAGCTCAGCTGTCAGCCCCGCTCACCGAGGAGCCATACTGATGACAGCAGACAGCATCCAAACACCACCTCTCAAAAAGTGCCGCACACTCTTGTTTTCATATTTACTGCCACTTCCCGGAGCACCCCGAGTGAGATTGTGTTCTGTTTGAGGATGTCGGAATTGCTCCATGTCAATGTGTTGTCCAACTTTCCATTTTGGTTCGTTTAACTTTTCACATGGTAAGAAAATCTAAACAGAGCAACGCACTTGAGGTCACAGATCATCTTCTCTTACGGCTCCCAAATACCCGGACCATGGTCCAAATTAGTTGGCATTTTTCCCGAGAGCGAATGCTATTTCCACTGTTTATATATCCGTCCATTTTCCGAACCTCTTTATCCTCACAAGGGTCACGTTGGGTGCTGGAGCCTCTCCCAGCTGTCTTTGGGCAGGAGGCGGGTTACACCTTGAACCGGTTGCCAGCCAATCGCAGGGCGCTCACAGACGAACAACCATTCGCGCTCGCACGAAGAGACAATTTAGAGTGTTCCATTAACCTGCCATGCATGTTTTTGGAATGTGGGAGGATCCCAGAGTACCCTGTTGACTCTCTTAACTCTCCTTGACCCCTACCTATTGTTGACCGACACAACAAAGTGGAATCAAAGCTCTGTGACCGAAGTAATTTCATTTCAGGCCTGTCTTTGTCCCATGCTACCGTCGCTACCATCAGCAGTCTGCGCTCAAGCCTCCACTGCTCACACATTTTGCCAGAGCACCATCGGGGTCTATGCACACACATCATCCCGAGTGCAGTGCAATGCGGTGTAATGTGTGCGCAATGCATTGTTGGCTAGCTAGTGGGTATAACGGCTTTGCAGTGTGAGGCCAATATGTATCCCGACAGTCAGAAAATGTGCTTGGGGAAAGTGAATGCCGGGTGACACGTCACCAGAGTTTTGGGTGACCAAACGCTTCGGGCAGGAGAGGGAACAGAGAACAGCCTCTCACAACAAAAGAGAAAAGCGATGACTCCGGAAGCTGACCTGTATCTTTCAACCTTGATTAAAAATGTCATGGGGATCCAGCACTAGAGATCTCGAGTGACCACAACTTACACCATCAGGCCTTAATTTTGCATCATCAAATTTGACCTTTGCAGCTATCTATGGATACAACAAACAAACAACACCAATGAAACACTGGAACGCTTCAGATTTCAGGACAGCGAGGGTCCATTTCAAGCCTATTCAATATCTGGATGGATGTTCACCTTCAAAATGCCTAAACTTAAAAAAAAAAAAAAACATTCTGTGTTTTCAATACTTTCCAATGTTTGAGAAGGGTAGGTGTGACGTTTGGTTACATATGACGCAATGCTGCCACATACATTTGCTGCTATTTTAACATTCATGATGACATCATTGAAATGCTTGATCCATTTCTATGTAAACATATGAAGCTGCCGCAGGTAAAAAAAATCATTCTGTTCTCCTTGGAATCCCCCACAGAATTTGAAATGTTAATGAATCAAGAATTTTCTCCTGTGGCTGCATGCAGCATAATCGTTTCCTTCATATCCGATGCTCCTTGCCGATAGAAAAAAAAAATCAAAGAATTTAGCATGCATTTTGTTATGATTACATTTTCCCAATCTGATGGGATTGTTAACGAAAGGAAAGTCAGTCTGGGGTTGTTTTTTTTAACATTTCCAGGCACTCGGCGGGTGGGAGGGGGTCTTCCAGCTGGGAGATGATATCGGCCTGAAACGCTTATGCGCATGCGGATACACGCAGTCAGGAATACACGCGCACATGTTCCCACATCAACATAATCAAGTAATAAGAGTGGCAATCAAGACTGGAATAACAGAGCGTTTTCAGGGCTATATCAGAGATGCAAGGCTAATTTTGATCCCCTCTCTTGAAAGTCAGAAGGTTGCTGTGCTAATTAATGGAGCATGAATGTTGTCCTGAGGCGTTCGCACAAATGCGCGCGCACACGTACACACACAAGCCCATATGCCAACCGATTCAGTTGGAGAAAAACTCCACACACAAAAGGAAATAACTTCATATGCAAGTGCAGTTGTGTTTGTGCGTGTGCGTTGGAGGAGTAATCAAGTGCCATGCAGCTGCACACTCAATCATACAAACTCTGATTGGAGATTGGAGACACACACACACACACACACACACACACACACACACACACACACACACACACACACACAGGCAAACACAACAAGCTCACAATGACAAATTTCCTGTTCTCTGATCATGCAGTCTTAATGGCAGAAACGGTCTGATGGGCGTACTGTGTACTAACGGATAGACTACGGCCATTAGAGTGATATACGTGATATTAACGAGGCCAATGGTGTCTTCATGATGGAAAAATTGGAGTACTGCTATTGTATTGGGCTCGTTATAACCAGCAGGTGTACCCAAAGAAGTGAATTTTATGTTGTCCTGTGAATTCAGGGTGCAAAGGTGAATGTCAGAGGCCGGTATGAGAAGGGAGACAACCTTGATTATACAGGACCTTACGCAGAATACCACCACCGCTTACTGCATACCAACACACAGCGCAGACGCGCACACGACTACAAACTGCATAAAACAGGACAAATCGCAGGCTGGGAAATATACCAAAGCCAGATGGGACGAGGCAGCGCATACACCTGTTTGAAATAACACAACCTGTCAGCAGACAAAAGCCTGCAGTGGCTGACACGATTCGCACCCTTTATTTTCCATCATCGGGCCCGCGCGCGCTGTCATCGTGAATCATTAAACTGAGCACTAAACTGGGCTGACTTTGTGATGCCTCTCAGAATTCCGTGCTTTCTCGCAGCTATTTTAGCCGTGCAGGGGAAACTGGATGAAAAGGTAACGCTGCTGTCTGGTGTTTTTTCAATCAGCTCTGGGGGTATACAATAATGGCAAAATCTTTGAAAACAGTGGCGTCTGCAAGAATCCTCTGGGGTCGAGTGTGAAGGGGGCTTTCCCTCTAGCAAAGGGACTCTGATGCCAACCCAGTTTCTAAATGACTCCATTCTTAGGCTGAATCCTGACCCAGAAGCATAATTCATTACAACCGACATCATGCAACACAATCTGAATCGGAAGAAGGAAAAAATATTCCTTATAAAAGTCATCAGTGGTGTGACAAGGGCACTAAATCTTAGCTTGCACTCAGGTGTGACTGCGTTTTGTGAATCAGGTGTTAAATTTGGAATTAGCTGCTTGCTGGCTAACAACACATACATCACACTAATGCAGTTCTGTCATTGCCGCGCTCGCCCTTAATCAGGACGCATCTGTGTTCTGATGAGCCACCTCAGTTCACTGTGGTACACACACACACAGACGCACGCACACACACGATCGGATGTTTGTGGCCAGTTCGGTTCAAGAGGGAACGATTTGCACGTTCTTGTTGAGTTGATCCTAATCCAAGATTCAACGTATGTATCGCATCTCGGAGTTTCTATTTTTATATTTATGGATACTGCATCTCGGATGGACTTAACCCAGTTAATTTGGACTCGTTCATTTCCCCAACCTGACTGTTGCTGACACTCGCATCCTCATCAGCAGCACCGTCAGCAGGCAGCGTCACACTTGACTACGGGACAGCTCCATCGGTGACTGGTTGGCCTTGGTTCGTCCCAGGGATTATCAGCTATCAGCGACTGACTTTCCTGCGGCGGCCGGCTCTCAGCTCATCTGCTCCTGAGCAGCGCTCCACTGCCCATCATAATTGAGGCCGATACCGTTCCCCTATGGCTGCCATCTTTAAAGCGCTCTCCCTCCCCCTTAGCATCATCCCATTCCTCTGTCTTCCTCCACGGGCCTTATCAGTGCACAAAAATCCTCCCTGGACCAGGCGGGAGAAAACTACCTGACCTTTTTCATTTTCTGACTGACAACAAAAAACAAAATGATCCTGGCTTCAAACTGTGATTGATTGAGAATCCGCTCCACACAATCAACAGATTTATTGACATCGGATTATTACCTGCTTGCCCTTCCAAATACCCGGCAACCACGGAGAAAGACTGAAGATTTAATAGGTCAATTTATCCAGTGAAATTAATTTAAATCTAATTAATCGGAACCCAAGCATAAAGTGATTCAAAGCACAGTCAAATAAGCTCATTCAGACACTTCTGATTGACCCAATTCTTCAACATGTAATTCAATGTCATTTTGCTGTCACGGGAATACAGCTTAGTCTCGTTGTAACAATACCCAGACTAAGTAATGATGTCCTCCTCTCAAACTAACAAAGCCATTGCACTGAGCAAACTTCTAAAACGAGACATCATCATCATCATCATCATCATCATCATGCAGAAAAAAAAAGTCTGCCGCACATTAATCCACGACGAGTGACACACTCTACAACTGAAGAAACTGTCAGGTTTTGCCGTGGACGAGGATGGCATCTTATTATCTGCTCACGTTTCACCACAGGGGTGGAAAGTGTTTCGAGGAGGAAACGAGGGCGGGCGGGTTGGGGCAGGGGGCATTTTTGGGCATAAGCAGGCGGTGGAAAGAACTTCCATGAGAATGCTCCATTGCATCTCCGCACCATCAGCGTGGCAGTCTGCAGGCACTGGAGAAGACAAATTACCAGACGAATGACTGGAGAGGACTGCAAGCACCCCTTCCCAGCCTCCTCCAGATGGACATAATTAAACCATTAGCCAGCAAGTGGGGGCTGATGACTCCATCAGGACCCATTTTGGGATTAAATAAACGATAGAAAATAAAGCTGCGTTCAAAATTGCAGGCCGTTTGTTCACGCGCCGTTTATTAGCAATGTGTTGTAAACCACCAAAAAGGAGGGGAGGCTCTTTTTCCATATTTATCTGATTTTTGAGTGTGGTTCTTGGACCACCGTGCACCCTCCGCCCAGTCACAGTTAGATCGCCAAAAAATGGAATAAATAATCCTAAAATCAAACACAATTCTGTTCAGGATTATTTTTAGTTTGGATGGGAAGGGTTATTGCACAACCATGTTCAGATCTCTCCAGAGATGTTCAGTTGGCTTCAGGTCCGGGCTCGAAGCTGTGCCACTTGAGGAAATTTACAAGGTCGTCCTGATGCCACACATCTTTGTCTCCTCAGACCAGAGAATTTTGTGTCTCACGGTCTGAGATTCCTTCACAAAACAACATCGCAGATTTTTTTTCTTTCGTTCACAATATCATAAGGTAAACAGTGTTTTGAAAAGCGACCAAATCGAAGGTCAAGTGACAGTGCAGAGTGTATTTGATTCCTGAAGATCAACTGTGGTTCACTAGGCATCACTTCACGGATCAAGTGGAAGTGGCTTGCTGGCAACACCGCTGTAAGGTCTTAATCGGAGTTGATTTAAGATGAAATGTTGAGGGTTGAGCTCTGAAGAGACTCGCTGCCTCTGGGGTTTAGGTTGACTATCTTCACCTCAGCTGCGCCATATATCTCGGCAAGGACATCATTCATGCCGTCATTCACTTCGCCTGATACTCGAAGAGCTTCTGTGAGTACCACTGCAAGTACAGTGCCAAGCAATCATGGCCCAGAAGGGCACTGCATTTACTCCCTTTATCTCCTGCATTTTCAGCAAATATGAGACGGAAAAAAAAAATATGTGTGTGTGTGTGTGTGTGTGTGTGTGTGTGTGTGTGTGTGTGTGTGTGTGTGTGTGTGTGTGTGTGTGTGTGTGTGTGTGTGTGTATAAAAAAATATATATATATAAATAAAACTTTTTTTTTTCTTTACAACCGGATCTAACCGAAGCAAAGGTAAGGTTTTCCTATCACAGCTGCAAAAAGACAGTCTTGTGGAAGCGGTGACCTGAGCTATTGCACCATGCTTTGCTTTCCTAACCGTCTGACTTCAGGCGCATTACTCATACTTCACCGTGCCCAATAGTAGTTGTGAATAAATACAAAATAGCAACTGTGAAATGTCCATGACCCCACAGTAATGTCAGCAGGTGTCACCTCCTGAGGATGTAATCACGGCAAATCATAAATTCAGAGGATGATACAGTATATAAAACACAAGGCCTAGCTGTTGTATGGTTGAAACCTAGTCTGTCAAGTTGATCTGAAATATATCGAAAGTACCTTTCACACTCACACAAATCTATAAAATGAGGTGGGCCTTGGTCAGGTACTTGGATCTGCAACAGAATTTGTTTTGGACCAGCACGGGAAACAAACCACAGTCCATTTAAAGTGGGCCAACTGGTGCAGGTGTGAATACAACCGAAACATCAATAAAATACATGTTAATATTTTACCGATTGCTGCACTGATGTCTTGCATGACAGTGGCTCAAAATCCAAATATTTGAGTGACTTTAGTGGCATATAGTCCTCCAAAGACTGTGTGGGTTTGTGCAACCTCAGGGGCCTTCGACGATATTGTCTCCCTCCCCTTTAGATTTCCAATACCACGTTTCCAATGCCCCACAATCTGAAAATGTAACCGAGAGGGTGCTCCTCGGGTCTCTCTTCTTCACTTTTTATTCTTATTTTTTTTGTAAGCGCGTGTGTGTGCGTCACCTCAATCCCGATCCCTTCTCTGCGTACCTCAAAAAAATCCAGTGCTTCACTCCCTTTCTTGTCTCTGACAATGAAATACGGTGACACCAATCTCGGGGTCCCTCGGCGCCAACCCACAGCTGTGCGGCTGTTCCACTTTTCTGCCATCCAACAGCCCGCCCGCTGACATTCCCTTCACTTAGTTCAACCGACGGCACTGATTTCCCTTTTTCTCCTTGTCATTTCCTTTAACCTGTCAACTCCTCCCTCTCTGTTCTCTCCTTTTCCGTCACCCACTTTACAGGAGGTTGGCAGCGTCTAAGATAAGGGCCAAACAAATAGTTGACGTCCCTCTGAACATCTGCTCCGTATTTGCTGCTCGCTCGCTCAACTGCTCCATTTTTAACGTTTGATTTCTCCTTCTGCGTCTGGGGAGCAATACCGTGAGCTGTGACTATATGACATGCTAGAAGGCTTCCAAAGAGGTCTTGTTGAATTAAAAACATGAGCACATGCTGCTGAGAGCACCTCGCGATGACACGAGGAGCAGAAATATCCTCTCATTAGGAAGCCGAGCGCCTGTACCCGTCAGGTAAAGCAAAGTGTTTACTGATATAATAGCTTATTTGGATACCTGGAGAAAGCCAATGTCGTGTCAGTTTAGTGCATAGAGGGCAGGACTTCATTCCGCTTCAAATGGTAATGAGAACAGGGAAGCTTTATTGATGCTTCTGGGAAATTGCAACAATGAGGTTAGCAGTCGGAATCTATTATGGGACACCCTTGATGCCCGGATTAAAAGCCGTTTACAAAATGCGAGAATAAGATGATACAATTTGAACCTAATTATTATCATCTGTCGAACACACAGAGGTGTTAAAGGGAACCACTGGCCATTTCAGACATTTAAGACAAGTCCACTTGAACATTTGTGCAAGGCCAATGATTTGCCATTCAAGATCAGACTTTTCAAGTTCTACATCAGCGTGTAAAACATAGGGTTCCCGGTCCCAACTTATTGCATAACATTCAACATATAAACAAACAACCATTCACACTCAGATTGGTATCTACGGCAAATTTTGAGTCTCCCATGAACCTAACATGCAAGTTTTTTGCAACGCGGGTTGAAGCAGGAGTTCCACGGGAAAAGCCACGCAAGCACGGGGTAGAGCATGCCATCTCTACACAGGAAGGCTGGAAAAAAGGCGAAAAGTTCAGCAATGTGTGCTTCGAGGCAGTTCGGCGGTCGCATTTGAGGTTGAGTGTTAATTATGACACACTGACACAACAGCAAGTAGAAGCAGACTTTCAAAAAGGCAACCGCAGGCATTGATCCAGCGCAGCCGCTCTGAGGCCAACCACCAGCACAGTAGCGCGTGTGTGGAGGGGGGGGGGGGGATTGTGTCTGTCATGTTCAAGCTGAGACCCAGCAAGAACACCCTTTAGTCTTCTCTCTGGATCGTCTTCCCAACCCTCTAATAATCACTGACACTCTCATCCCTCCCCTCCTCTCATCTGGCGTGCTGCAAAACTGGCAATTGGCCTCAAATCAGCCAGACATAATTCCGGCATCCTCCTTGTTTTCCTGGCCGCGGCTGCGACTTGCGCGAGAAACAACAGAGAAAGAACAAAGGCGTCGGTAGACTTCACATCTTGATCTGGCTCAGCCTCCTCTCGTGTCAGAGAGAAGCGGTGTTTAGCGCAGTCAGCTAGCATCGTGCTGCCTCTATTGTTCTGTGTAATTGCACTCAATGGACCTTGTGAAGACGACACACTGCAGCCGGCCTTTATCTTTCATGCAATCAGGCAACGTTGAGGAGTGTTGAAACGAACAACAAAACTTCCAACAATACGTTCAAGGTGGGTCGCTGGTGTGTTACGCATCCACTCCAAAAAAAAAATGAAAATAAAAATAAATAATTCTCAATAAAAGTGGACAAGCACTTGAAGGGCAGGTGCCACTCTTTAGTTCATGATTTTTGAACAGTGCAGCATAAATGAAATATCCTCTGACTTCTAAAGAGGTTAAAAAAAAAAACTTACAGCAACATCACGTTAATTTACTATTGCTGAGTTGTGCTCTTTGAAATATTCGTCAGTTACTGAGCAAAATAAGACAATCGAAATACGGTGAAATGCTAGCGGGGAAGTTTAGTTTTTAATTCGGGTTTATACAGTTTATATGACATCGTCACTGGGCTCTCATTTCAAATGCAAATCCACTATTACGAAACCATTGTTACTCTCTTGGCTTGAGGTTTTGTTTGACAAGCAAGACAGCAAGACAGCATTGAAGGCCACACTTTCAACGTGGCAAAATGTGACGATGGCGATCATGGTCTTGAGTTAAGGGCAGTTAAAATTGCATATTAGCATAACAACTGGCTGTGGATGAAATCTGCATGTGTGCGTATGCGTGGCTGAGCAGAAAGAGGAGTGGGGAGTGGGGGAGTGAGAGAGGGTCTTTGAGCAAATCAATGCTTGATCCCGTTTTCCCAACTTCTATTCAATGGCTTGCGACGGTGCACATGTGAGGGCGTATCCGCGGCACGCTGTTTGACTCTCGTCATTAGGGCGAAATGGTGCCAGGCTACAGCAGTTTTATAAGCATTTTTTTTGCAACAACAACCAGCTGGTAAACGTGGCAAGCTGGGAAAACAATGACGGGGGGGCCCATAATTGCACCGTGTGGAACCAAAAACCCAGTGGGATGAAAACTTGGGTATTGCTGTGGCATTCATTGTCAGAGGAGAGTGTTGTTTTTTTTTTTTTTAAGTCTGTTATCATGCATTTGATTAGAACCTCGTTGAAAATCTCTTGAGCTCTCTGCGTAAACATACAACTGGGTTTAAGAGACTTTGCATCTTTTGTCGACGTGTCAGTTGATAGGAAACGTGAAAAATGCAACCACCTGCTAACGTGACACAATTTCGGTCCAATTAAAAAAGAAACTTACTAATCAAGCTACACGTACATCTTTAACAACCACTCAGGTAAATCGTCTCAGCTGTCAGGTGTAAACAAGGCTCACAGTG
Source organism: Hippocampus comes (assembly GCF_001891065.2). NCBI lineage: Eukaryota > Metazoa > Chordata > Actinopteri > Syngnathiformes > Syngnathidae > Hippocampus > Hippocampus comes. The sequence continues at coordinate 83,586 of NW_017805068.1, forward strand.
GCACAGGAAGGAAAATCAATCGACATCTGTTCATTTATCTCAGGCAGGAGACCAAATTGAAAAATGGATTGCTTGACTGTGCGCTCGGCGAAAAAGATCGGCATTGTAATGAAGGAGCGATAAGTCTCAGCACCTGTTTAGCTCATGATAATGGGCACCTCGGCACTTTAGCCAAGTGGGCAGCCGGGAATGGATCGCATAGCCGTCTTGGCAACGGACGGTTGACAAGCAGGTGTGGACGACCGGAGGTTGGCTCGGAAGCTCAAGCTTAACATATCCCAGGAAGAACTCAGTAGTTATCGTAATTACCAACATTATACGCACAAAGGTATTGGGACACTTGGTTATCAGAACCGCCCGAATTTAAAATCTATTAAAAAAAAAAGCATGGAGTTAATTCCCATCATTGCAACCATCCATGACCATCCGTTTTCAATACTGCTTATCTTGTCATGGTAGACAATCGAGCATATCCCAGCTGACTTCACGGAATAACCGAGTGTGGTTTTATCAAGTGGGATGTTGAGCAACTGGCAGCTGCACGGAAGTCAGAAGATAGGATGCGCTCCGCAGTCTCTGCTTTGATGTGGTGATCAATGTTCTTGCGGCCCTCAAGTCTCCTCTTGAATAAAATATGTCCCTCCAACATGAAGTGCATATAGAAGGCCCTCACTGTTTTCCATAGTTGCTGATCTCATTCTGACCGACGCGTTTAATGTGGCGGCATTTGGTTGAAAAACCAACCACCCAAAAGGACGCTCGTAGCGTTTAATTGAATTGAGTTGAGTCTAGCTGCAGCAAAAGCGGGTTGCAATCCTCAGTGGTTTTCGAATTCTAACTTTCATCAGCACCACATTCATTTAGATCAACATCAGGATCTAAAGTTACAAGTTAACCGTCCATATTTTACACACAAAGTTTACAAATTCAATGTCCTCAACTCACTTCAGTATGATCGGAACCGTTCTGTCACCGTCTGACACTACTTTGCATATCACCTGGAAAAAGAATAGCACGCATACTAACTTTTTTTAATAATTATGCAGCACATCTATATACATAAAACCAACAGTCTACTTTCATGCGTAATGTAGAGAGTGCGAGTAGGCTCATTGAATTCCCCTCACTTTGATGCTTTGATGTAATTCCACAAATTTCCCATCATGTAGCCATTCTTATGAGTCGCAGCCCCCCCCCCACCACCACCACCACCACCCACAGGGATCATTAAGGTTTCGTGTTATTTTATCTTATCTGAACAGGTGATGTTAGCGTCTAAGTAGAGTGTGTAAAAGAGGCGCATTCGTGCTTGGAGCAAACCAGTCTTCATTATAGGAGTCTAATGGGTGAGAATGAAAGACAATGAATATAGTCGCCATTCAGGGTTGTCTGGCACATTTCACAGCAGCCACACTAATGATAATGCACTCGCTATTTTAACAAAGAGTCACTCTGTACGGCCTAATGCTCATTACATTGCACAGCCAACTATGTCTGCAGTAAATGGAGAATGCTGATTGGTTTCTGAGTTATGACTTTTTTTTTCTCCATATTGATGGCATCCTTGTTTTCATTACTGTTTGCAGTTCATTATTGAAAAGAGATTGGTAATTGCGCTGATTGTATTATTGCGAGCGACGATGAAAGCTGCCAAAACGGATGCGGTGAAAATGAAATACCATGGAGTTGGTCATCGGTAGTGGACATTTGCATCTTATCACCGTCATCATATTAAATGCAGCTTTTCTGCAAGATTGATTTTCCTTTTTTTTCTTTTAGATTAATTTTTTTAAATCCTTTACATTCAGGGGATCCTACATTGGTGTTCATTGCTCAAGACGTGAAACATATCGGACAGCATCCAACAAGGCTTATAACGACACAGAAGCAAACGGGTAAAAAGGGACATTTAAATAAAACATGACACTGCGTGCTTGTGTGTTTGTCGGTTGCTGGAAGACAAATACTCCTTTGACCTCTGCATGAACCACCTGCCCCCGGTGCGTGATAACTCATGACCCGGTGGAATGATAGGTCATCCATCTCTCACCATGATGAGGATGAGTGTGATGATGAACACCCTCTCGTGCTGCTATTTAGATAGCCCTGAAGTCACAGCAATGACAAACTACCCGCACAGGGACCGAGCCTTGTTTATACGGTCCACCCATTCGACAGCAAAGCGGGAGTGTGTAAAGTCTAACTGCACCGTAGGCAGTGAAAACAAGCTCAGGGTCAACGTCAGTGAGGCTTGCGCTGTACAGTTTGACGGTTGGAATTCATCTGTCTAGCATATTGCTATTAATGAGACACTTAGACGACAGTCAAAGTTAAATATCGCTAAATTGTGACACTTTTTTCACACCTGGAGCAGCAAAACATAATAAACAGAGCATATGACAAATCTCACAGGGATACTGCATATTTTCTTTGGCCTGTGGGAACAATAAATATTCAAACCACAAAACGTGCTACTTTATTACACTCAAGTACTCGTCTCCTCTTATTGCTGTTAATTTCACTGCAGCTCTGCCAGTAGATATGCCTGACTTGTTGTAGCGCAATGTGATACTACATTATTGAAGGTGTGCAACTCAAAATTCAGACTTGCCTGGATAGTGTAAAAACGTTTCTATCATTCTCGGGCGACATTTGGAGGAGTGAAACTTCTAACTCCAGAGTTGACATCGTGGAGAGATTGGTTGGATGAAGCCAAGTACAGGGGGTCATCCGTTGAAGACGGAGTTCCTTTCCTATGGCGGCAACGTAACGCGAATTTGGAGTTCCGTCTTCAAAATGACCTCGAACAAAGGCAACCAACACTCATTTCTGATTCCTGTTTGGGTTATTATTTCAAGTCTTTGTCTGGCACGTTGGCGCTTTAATCCTCAAACCGTTAGAGGAAATTCTGCTGGTTGGAAGAGGCGCCGAGGAGATAAGAGCAAGCGCAGCCCAGAGCTGTCGCCTCGTTGACCTGTGGGCGGCTTTCTCCATTGCTGCGTCGTTGCTGGAGAATGCAGACGCCACACACTCGCACGGTCTCCTGCACGCGCTCTTCCAAAGAAGACTCAGCACACGTATGGTACACGAGCGAGCAATTGACTGCTTATTCAAGTGATGGCCTATTCAAATTAAAATTAAGCTTCATCACACTAATATGAGTCGAGAACAAAGCGCTGACTCTCTGCAGTCAGCGGGAAGAGCGGCGGGATTACGACTGCCGTCGTCTGTGCTATTAACATTAAAGCCAGTGCACTCTCTCATTTCAACACACGCGCATACGCGCGCAGACACACGTCGTTTGTTGCGTCGAGAAAGATCCCGTGCGCGGCTAATCGGCCTTCAACAAAACAGTACGTTTTAAAAATAAAAGAAGAAAATGAAATTGATTATTATTTTGTCGGTTGCTTTTCATTTTGTAGCTTCTGTTGTCCTTTCTTCCTGTGTGATTCTCCACTTCCAAAAACGTGTGACCTTGCCCTAATATTTTGTATCAGTCTTCAATTGTCTTCCCCTCCATTCCGTGTCTCATATTTCTGGTTGTCCTGTGTTTCTCTGGCACGTTGGGTAATACGGGATTCAAAATGGTCATGGGCTGAAGTATTAAGATATCTTCATCCCTTCAACTTCGATCGTTCAATCACTCCTGTCCAGTGGATAATAGTGTTCATTGTCTTGCATGCATTCGAGTGAAGCAAACTTTTGTGTTAGGGATACACGCAGTGGTGTCGGTCGACAACTCTGCTTATCAACCCAGAGACATCATTTACTCTTTGTCCTTTATGCAAGGAAACATTCGTTGCCTCGGGTCCTTCACACCCTTCACCCATCATTGAAGGCTGCAGCCCCAAAGCACAGAAGGAAAAAGAGGGCGAGGGATTTAACCACCGTACCAAAACCCATCCGAGCAAACCTGCCAAAGCGCCATGTATGTACAAACAATTCAACTGAATTTGAAATGATGTATACTCAGGCCTTATCGGGCCCAAACCAAATACACTCTGAGCTATCAAAGCCAATGGTTGGGTGATTGGAACGCTTAGTTTTTCAGCAAATGCAAACACATCCACTACGCTCTATCACTTCAAGCTGTACAAATCAAAACCGGGGCGGAAAAGAGGAAATAAACACCATGCCGCGTGACTGTTAAACTTCGAAAACAGGATTGTGTGCGGTGCACAGAGCGGCCCGCAGGTTGATAAATATCCAACTTGGCCATCGGTACTCACTCAGTGGTGAGCGGCAGATGGAGGTAATGCAAGCGAGGATTTTTAATACCTTTATCGGGATTTGTATGATAAGTGTCTCGGTCTCACCCGGAAGGAGACCCTTGAGGATGCTGGAAAAGATAGTTGAGAATGGATTTACTGTAAGACGAGGAGAGGGAAAACGGTTATGTCGTGTCGAGATGTGAGCGGAATAATCAAGCAATCATCATAATCAATGGGCTAATCTGCCGTGAAGCGATTCCATCAGTCATGGATCTGGAAACTTAACATTTACCGAGGGAGCTCAAGCCGTCAGATTCATTTACATATCGAAGTAAAAGAAGTCAAAAGCCACTTAAGACTCTTTACACGGAATAGAATAAAAGTATCCCGTTGTGACGATACATTATTGACACAACTCGGGTCGCCGTGCTGCACCCGTCATGGAGCCGCAATAGCGTTCAACGGAATGCCGTACTGTAGATGGACATACATACGTGTCCCGCCACAGCCGCCGAGAACAGCAGCTGTGGCAAGTCAGGGGACGACCGTTTGAGAAACCATGACTGATGAAAATCTTCTCTTTTGGGAGTTTGTTGAGGTGTGGGATTCTCTCTGACCTCCGGAGGGATCCCGAAAGAGAGGCCCCCTTGTAAAACACAGCGCTTCATTAATGGAAATAGATGCGGTGAGCACCCCGCCCCCCCCTCAGCCCCTCGCCGTCAGCAGTAAGAAGTGTCTATTCTTGGCTAAAGTCTCCTTCATTAACGTTATCTCAAATAGGCACCCAGTCTGATGGGAGGAATAGGGACAGTGTACGGTTAAGCTGCTTCATCCAATTTCAGGATTCGGTAAGAGGTGGGGTATCAATGTTGTCTTTGCGATGTCAGCTCAGCGGACGGGGTGGCTGTGCTGTCATGGGGCCAAGGCATGACATTACTGCTGATCAAACTCAACCAAAGGGGAATACGTACAAATGACATTTTCCTTTTTTTCCCTTTCTCACATGTGCTGCCGTCAGCTGGCAGGAGAACACGTTCCCTGATTTGTCGTGTTTTTGAAGCATACAGCATCGTTTCTAACACCCTTCCTTTCGCTATTTTCCTCTCGTGAAATATGTTCTTTTTCACAGTGGCGGCCATCCCGCTGTGAATACATGCGAGCGAGCTGTGGGACAATGATACAAGCGTGTGTGTGATGAAATGGGAAACAAGAATGAAACGAGAGCGAAGGTGAGGATGAAAGTGTTGGGCTGTGGGCCGTCAAATGATCTGGCGCGTCTCCAGGCATGATGACTCAGGGATGACGGCACAGTGAGAGCTAATTAGGATCATAAACTGGAGAAATGTTTTGCCTTCTTAATACACGGGGCAGCGCAGGCAGAACCGTTGCACGTGCGAGCTCTGGAGGTGGGTCAGAAAAGTTCCAGGACGAGGGAGAGTCAACACTGGTGGTGATGAGTCATGGATCTGCGAGTACAAACTGTAGACCAAACGCCACAGCCTTCAGTGGGAGAGGCAGAGGTTGCAAAGCCCAAAGGACAAAAACAAAACAAAAAAAAAAAAAACAGTCTAAGTCCAGTCAGGTTGATTGTGTTCATCGATGTTCGAGGCTACCTCCATTGTCTTGCCACAGGGCCAAATGATTAGCCAGCAAGTCGACAAAGAGATCCATTTGCTTCATTGAGTGCGCGAGAAGATGCAATAGATGTTTCGGGACAATTATTGGCTGCTCACCATGACAACGAGCCTGCTCATAATGCCTGAGCATCTGACAGTTCCTACCCAGGAATAACATCGCCGTGGCCTCACCTAGTTAGCAGATTTGGCGTCGTGATATATATATTTTTTTCCTCTCTCAGGCTTAACGGAGTCATCAAGGTGATCCGTTTGGAAGACATCAACTTTATCACCTTTTAAAAAGACGTATGCACCCCCCCACCCCACAACAAGGTAAAACAGTTCCTGGCCCTCACATGGAAGAGGCGAAACTTCCCCCATCCAAGCTGCCAAATAATGGGTGGAGATACACGGTGTTGTATGTCAATTAGCCAAACTGTTATGTCACAATTTTGACGGGCAGGAAGGGCCTCCATACATTCCACGATTCCTACAATGCAAATGTGGAAGTACAAAATGGGAAAAAGAAACGATAAGGCCGTCATAGTGGAAGAAAACAAAACTCCTTTTCAAAACTGACTTGCATTTTGTGAAAATCATTTTTCCCAACCAGCCACAGAACCTCAAAATCTTTTGACAGTTGCTTGGAGGCACCTTTCTCTTCACTGTGGGAATGTTACTGTCTCTGGCGTGCACACGCAGACACACATGCACACACGCACACCGGTAGGCAGCGAGAACGCTTCTGACTTGTTGTGGTACGTCTCTGTTTATGAAGACTGACAGCTCGCTGTGAACTACAACACGGCGGCACGCGTTGTACAAATGCCAGGGAAAGAATACACCCGGAAACATCACTTGCCACACGCGCCGAAACCACACACACGCCGATTTCCATTTATTAAGCGGGATTGCATCGTCGCTATTGCGGTTGTCAAACTCGTTGTTTCAAACTCAACTGAGGACAGATGGAAGAAAAATAACCGCTTTCTATTGTCGCCATAGTAACAAGTTCAACAGGTTAAAAGAGGTGTGAGTCATGCCCTCATGTCCCCGAGTCTGCGAGTCATCAAACAGGACTAATTAATGCAAAGTCATCCTCCGCATGTTTCACGTCTGAGCGTGTGCCTCTGCTTATGTGATTCACTCTTCGCAACCTAACTGCAGCGTTTCGCCATTTGCTGGAACAATTTGTTTTTTTTTGGGGTTTTTTTGCCTGAACTTAAAGTTGATTTTCCGACTACCACACTGTAAAAAGCCATGAGGGACTATTACGAGATAATGACTAATTATGCTAATGTGTTTTGCCATTTCTTCTCCTTGGTCATTTTATCATCTGTCCTCAAGAGACCACAGTCAGTAGTAATAACCATTTTTTTTCCCCCCTCAGCTCAGCGCTCAGTCACTTAGAGGACACTGTGTCCTAAGCTGCAGAATTCTAACACTGGGCCCCTTAATCAGGAAGCCTTCTGTAAATTCACATGAGCAGGCAGAAGGAGTGCAGTGCTGTTTGAATTGGCGCTGACCTTCATTAACCTAATAAATGCCGGCGGTGTTTCTGTCGCAGCACTTAATGTGTTTATCAGCACAAACAAACAAACAAATGTGACAAAAGCGTTTCGGGGCGGACACGGGAGTTTCCCATCTGTGAAATGGATCCCCTCACCCACGAGCACCTTTTTTTTTTCCCCCCTCTCATCTTCGGCATAACGCACAAGCTGCGTGACATTAGTCTCTCCTGGTACAAAACACAACCAGAAACAAGACAACCGTGTTTTAATACCTACTCTAGGCCACATGTGTTTGTGTACGCTGCTGGATGATGCAATTATCAAGCAAGTCGCAAAGTCACAAAGTGTAAAAAAAACTAAAACATACACAGAGATGGTAACTTCTGTAAATCGAAAGAGCAGAAACACGTGTCAGGGAAGTTAAAGAAAGTGAGTGACAGGTAAATATGTTAATTTGTAATGTGAGAGCGGGGACAGGAAACTCACAAAGACATTATTGGAATTGTTGAAGAAAAAAATTAAAAACCTAACAAAAATTGTGAAGGTTTTTTTTTGGGGGGGGGATGTAGAGTAGTGTAGTAATACACAATGCCTTTCACACAGGTAGACTCGGTAAAAAGTGATCCACCAAAAAAAAAAAAAAAAAAATCAAGTTCAGAAGTATTCAGTAGTGGCGCCTGGTGAGGGGGTGCTAAAGTTAAAAAAATAAAAAAGGAAATTTAAATGCTCAATCGGTCTACTTTCAGTCATTGTCATTGCTTTTGGTCAAGTGCTGCACTGTTGGGCATCCAGGGCGTTACGAAATTTCCAATGGTTTCAGTTTGGCTTGGTTAACCCAGACCAAGCTGGTGTGTTGACCAATGAAGAGATGCAAACCGTCAAACTGTACCGCGCTAACGTCTACCTCGGCAAGAGCATACCTTAAGAGTAGCGTTTCATTCACAAGAGTCTGTTGCACGCCCTCTTGTGAGAATACAAGTAAGATCAGGGCCATTATTGTGGCAATATAAATTGTTGCAACACTCTTGAGAAGAGTCGGGATTAGGCGACAGTTGAATTAAAAACAACCTTCCGAATGCTTGTTTTCTGTTTTATTTTTTTTGGCAACAGCAGCGTCATAAACGCTCACTGCCGCTTCCCCCTCTTGGACTCATCACGGGCCTAATTTCGAGTATTGTAAATGGAGTGGAGGCATTTTCTCAATGAACTCTGAAGCGCCATGCTATCTGGCTTTGAGACTATCTTTACTCTTATCACAAATGACATTTCAAGCTATTTATCAAGGCAGTCATTCAGTCCTCAGCAGACACCATGCGGTTCCTGCAATGCACGGCATATGAAAGGAAGCTATTCATGGCAGTTTGCGCGCAGCTTTGATTGAGGAAAAAAAAAAAAGATGTAAATAATCATAGGCGGTGAGAAAATGATGTTAAAAGATTTTGAATACCTATTAGATATGATCTTGTCATTTGTAATACAGGTGATCAAACGTACTGGGCAGCGAGGAAGCGTACTGGCAGCCGTGGTGAATTGCGGGCCGAAACGTAGTGCATCTTTCAGCTTTCAGGACATCAATTGTGAGAAACCATGACTAAACTTGAACAATTTGAAACTTTGAAAATGGCCGAAATTCCATGGTGCACAACATTTCTGGAAAACGGGGATCGTAATTCTTGCTGTGGTGGGGAATAGGATTCATTGCTTCGAAGAGCTACTCCACACAGCGCTAAATCCGCCTTTGACAAAAGTGTCATTATTGCGCCGCAAACATTCGTATCCATGGAAGCCCAATGAATTAATAATTTGCAGATGTTCCGAATTATATATGAGACATCATCAAAACAAAGACATTTGGCTTGGATTGCATTTGCAGTATATTTAAAAATGTTAAACATGCCTGTTCATTTCATAATTGCGATATGGTGACTGAAAGTTGATTATTTACATATTTATTTATTTGCTACGGGAAAAGATGTTTTGACGTTGAACAAACAGGAGCTCCCCATGAAAATAATAATACAACGGAAGCATCAGCGAACACCAAATGCAACCCACATGCTGAATTCGAAAAAATGAGAATTTTTTTCCCCACAATTCTAAAACAGTTTCGAGGCAAGGTTGTGATTTCATTTCAATACATTACATAATAATTAAAAAAAAAATATTGGCTTTTTTTTTTTTTTAAATAACCCAATATGTGTTCTTGCGTGTTAATTTTGGTTGAATATCTTAGTAACTCCTGTGTGTCAGAGAGAGAATGAGGCCACTCGCCTCGGCTAATGGCCCTGGCTGGAGCCCCTCTTGAGAGAGCGCTGACCCCCATACTCTCGCTCTGCTCTGGCCCACACCTGCCGTCCTCCACTCGACCCCTCTGCCGACCCTCGCTCGGAGGCCGAATGTAAACAATAATTGCAACATGAATTATGTCCCCCAAACGCAGCGACTGCCCGGCTCCGGCTCCCCTCACCGCAACCGCCGCCACCGCATTCCCCTCACGAGGCAGTGCTGATGAGATGATGATCTACTGTACTGTACAAGGTGCAGGGCGATGAGTCTGGCTTTTAAAGAACAACGTCAGCCTATAAATCTTTATGGTATCTCCCGTTTGATCCTCAAACACACATTATGGATTAAAAGACAACAAATATGTGGTCCATATGCCAAAGATAAAAGGAGACGGGTGGGAGGGGGGAAGGGGAGCGGGGCCATGTCATACTGATGGAAAAGATTGACAGACGGGATTTGGCAGGCAGTCACCCTGGTTTGTGCTATAACAGGCAGTGCGGCGCTTTTTACCCAGATGTTCCTGTATATCACCAGTCTGTCATAGATGCTATATTGGTGACAGAAATATGGCAGAGTCGTTCCAGAGGGGCGCGACCGTAAATCCCAGCAGCGTGATTAATTAACAGGCACATACTGTAAACAGCATGTCAATAAATCATTCTGGTCGAACACCGAAAACTGACGTGCGGCTTTAAGGGTCAGCAAACGTATATGGGGCGAGGCCCGCATCTCCACGGCGCCGCGCTGCCAGCTGCATTTTAACAGCCAACGAACAGTGTGGGCAGGTAGCTTTTGCTTGGTTATCTACGGAGAAGTGGAGAAGGGCAACAATTGTGACCGTCGCTCCGCTTTTCAATCCGGCAAACTTGCTGGAGAAAAGGAGTGAACACGTGAACAAAGGCAGCCGGAGGTTAGGAATCATTCCCAACCTCTCGAAATCACACTTACTGTCGGTTTATGTGAGCCCATCTAGGAAATAATCTGCAGCCTTTTCAAAGGATTAAGCCTCAAATGCCATGCGGTAACCCTTGAGGGCTATTTATTTACTTATTTGACTCAAGGTGCACAAATAAAAATTGCATTAAATCACAAGATTATGATCACTTGGTATTTTATCTACACAGGCAGACACAAAACAAAATTGCTCAATCAGGCTCTTTTGAGGCAAACTCAACGGTTGTAAGAATTAGTTGCATCGCCCTTTAATTTTGCCAGCCGGATAACCAAAAGTCCTCATCGGAAAAGAAAATGGACCGCACCGATTTTGCCACCTCCTGCAAGCTTTTGAGGAGTCAGCGGCTATCTTCACTTTGCAAAGACACACTTCATTTTCAACGGATGCCTGAACTGGACCCTAATGTCCCGTGTTATCAGAATGAATCAGCAGTGCTGATAAATTACTGGTCGGAAAACACGCTCGGAAGGCCTGTCAGCTAATGGGCACGCTTTGTGTGATATTCATAGGCAATGCTTAATGTTCTGGAACCGATTCTGTCATTTCCATTATGTAAATACAGTTGCCTCGGTGCTATATTTTAATATATTGTCTCCCTTGTCTCAATTACTTGGGCTATTAAAAACAAAGAGGTGACGGAAATGAGGCGCCGTTATGTGTTTGCAGTTTGATGGCATGTACTAAGTGTTTATGAAAGCTCGTTTCACATTCTGCTGCATTCTGATATGTCAACACACTCGAAGGCGTTCTTCCATTTGCCTCAGGGAGGAGGACTTTGGAATTTGGAAAGCATTTAAAAAAAAAAAAAGAGTGGTGAATTAAACTGTGAACAATATGAATATCCATTGAAAGTATCATTTAATAGCGGCAGAAATGGTTTGAGTTTTTGGGAGTAGTGATGAGTTTCAACTAATTAGCCGACGTCATTTGGTTAATTTGCAGCGGAATCTTTTTACAAGGGCTGACATTTTGCAACGTGTGACACTATGGTGACTAATGGTGAATACACACAGTTTCTCGTGTTCCTTAAAATAGTCATTTCGACTTTCCTCCCCCCTTGTGAGCACCTTAAAGCCGCAGGGTGTAAATGACTACTTATCCTATGGCAACGCTATTTCACAGCATGCTACAAAAGCCTGTTGGATTTTGTGATTTTTGTTGGAGAACGCCTGAAAGGAAAACGTTTCATGTTCCCTAAAAATATAATGTTTTTTTTTTTTTCCAGATAATGAAATGACAACGGCCACTGTAGACTAAGACAAGTCCCTGCAGGTTGCAAAACATATATATATACAGGTATACTATAGTTTCTTACACTCAGCACACATTTTCACTTTATTCCATTCTACAGTTTTTTTTAATTTAGGGTTGCTAATACACAGCTATAACTATATTTGCAACACCAACACAATAGTTAGTGTGCATGTCAAACATTCATTTTTATTTTTTTTTTTTTTAAATCAATCTGCATTGGCATATAGCTCTGAGGGGGAGTAAGAGGCTAACTGCAACATTTTCATTTCATTCCACCAAATCACAGGTGCAAAGAAACTCAAACCAAAATCCACGCTTGATTTTTAAACCCACCCTTTTGTCTTTTAATTTTTTAATCTTGCAGGGGTCAATCAAGTTTGTTTCAGAGTTGAATAGGACTTCATTTTGAGGTTAGTTCCAATTATTTGTGCACTTTTTTAATTGGGATTATTCGCTAAACAAAACTAATTTAGCAGTACTGGAAAGAACCCGCATGTGCATGGTAACAAGTGGTTCATTTTAAATGCCTCAAAAAGTAGAGTAGCAATTTCGACTTCAACAATAAAAGAGAGAACTAATAACAATAGAAACACTTGGAAGGAAGAATTAAAACATTAACCCTTTCATTGTTGCTGGGATGAAATTCGAACTTCGTTGTTGAAGAAAATAAACGCAGTTGAAAACCCCGGAGTGATCAGACTGCTACCCCTAGACAATTATCAGCATGTCGTTTCTCATAATTGGCCAATGTATTTGATTCCAACTTTCACCAAGGCAAACGAGGTAACGGGGATGCTGAATGCGCACACGGCCACCGGGCTGCTGCGCTCGAATGACTCGCCAAGGTGCGCGCGACCTCAGTTTCTCCACCGGCTCGTTAAAACAAAAAAGCGGTCAAAACGTGCGAGGAAAAGTTGTGGCTTTCTTTACCTTTTCGCTTTGATCTCCTCCTCCTCCTCCTTTTCAGCTTGCATTTAACCTGGCCACCTTGAGCCCCCGACGCGCGGCCGCTGTTCCCAAGTACGGACGCCATCTGCCCTTTGGAACGATTCGTCGGAATAACTTGAGACTTGCGACTCTTTCGCCTCCTTTATTTGCCCCTCCTCACTGGGGAAAAAAAAAAAAAAAGAGGAGGGCGCGTTGTTTTTAGCAGCTCCTATTATCGCAAGCTTCTGGCTGGAACTCCGCGTCTGGAGGAGACGGTTTTCTCTGCGCTCAGCATCACTATTGCGGGTGCTCGGTGCTCTCTGTCTCTGTGGGAAATTTAGGCGTCAGCTACTTTGGATTCAATCAAGCAGGACACGCGTGACGCCTATCTGTTCCTCAGCCAGCTTTCTAATTAGAGTCCAATCGTGGCTGCCTGGGAGGTGTGACATCACATCACCAGCTCCACTCATAAACTGACACCCCCCCCCCCCCCCCCCCCCCCCCCCTCTTCACCCGCGCCTTTGTTTGTGATACTTGTGGCATTTTGCTTCATACTTGGGTTGTTTACACTTTTGTTTCCTCCGCAGAGAGAACCTTCATTGTGCCTCGGGAAGGTCAGCTGTGACGTCACCTTGACAGAGGTAATATAGTAGCACGCTGGTTTATCACTCGTCACCATTTACCAGTTGTCGATTGATGGATAATTGAGCATTACCTCCTCAATGTGGAAATTGTTCTTGAAACGGTCACAAGTGACTTGGTTGTATGTACAGGGTAACTGAGAAGCAACACCCGATTTCAAAATATTCATTCATAATATATTTATGTATTTATTTTTATGTATGATAAGCCAATCCGAGTCGCTGACGGTGTGGTGGTACACTCGCCGGACTTGCGTGCGGAAATAACAGCACAGCATGTTTGCTGATGTCAGAATCCAAAGTCACTTTGGGGCACTGTTATTGGATGGAAACATTTCCACCTGGGCCTTCGGGCAGAAGAGCGAGGAGAGCGAGGGTGTCGGGGACCGTGTGCCTGCCTGCCGCCTGCCCTCAGGACGCCCACAAATATCCATGTAAATTGCAGTTTAAAAGAAATCAATACAAGTGACAAGTTGCCAATGCCACTATCTGGGGCAGTAATGAAGGTGTGCTGGCAGGGGCCTGAAGCGCACATAGATAACGGAAAACAGGCTTGGTGGGGCAGGTTACACACACATCCAAACACAATACCAAAAGGTCAGTCGTTCTTACACTGGTGCAAAGTGCCCCGAGAACCTTGGACTCCCGTTTCTTACTGTGACTGCTACAATGTGCCACATGTTGATCAAACAATGACATGAGCATAAAATATGGGATTTACACATGCATGACAGATTAAAAAAAAAAAACAGACAAATATGCTTCAAACGCCAGGACTCTGACCTGATGTTTTTGGCAGTGGAAATGTAAGCCCCGCCCCTCCCCCCCATCTCATCTGTCGGATATCATTCAAGCTTTGGGTTTTTTTTTTTCCCCATTTTAAATACATGCTCATTTCTGCTTCGTAATGCATGCGATGGAGGGTGAAAACATCGAAGGTACCAATGTTTGTCGGTGTGAAGCCCTGCAAATCCAGGCACGTCTGCGTTTTTGTTGTGTGCCTTTTTCGTTTGATGTCATATCTACGGATTGAAGAGATGTAAAACTGAGATTACACCGAACGCGCGGTGACAACTCTCCTTCTTTCCCTTCATCGAATCAGCCACCTGCCATCTACGATAAGGAGACCAATCGCTGCGCCACTCTGACACATTCATTGGCTGCAAATTTTCTTTGGAGTTCACATTTATTTTTTTGGAAAAAAAAATCTTTTAGGACTCAGACAGACACAACGTTTCTGTTAAAATACCGCTGTGTTCTTCGAGGCTTCAACATTGTTCTGTTTTTACGCTTTAACAGCAAAATAAAGTCCTTGCACCCCACATTGTCTTCAAAATATATGACAAATATAACAGAATACAGTCATATCCTACTCGATGGATTTACTCGAGTCGCCTTATCAACCTTTGCAGCCAGGTTGGAGAGATGGAAGCCTGGGAGCCCCCCCTCCCCCCATTACTCTTTGGGACTATATTGACTTTAAGCTTTTAGTTTGCTTTTTCCAAAGGTGGAGCTTTGGTGGTGGTGTTGGTGGAGGGGATTAGTTGGCTGTCGTCTTATCATGTGTTCAGACGGGCAACTGGGAGAAACGTGTGCCTTCATCTCCCCGACACAGTCACTTTGTTGCTCTTCGGACGCCACAGCAAACGAAACGCAACGGCAACAGTCGAAGACTGGCAGCCACCGTCCCTTTTCAGAGGCTCCGATTTACTAATCTGGTAAAATAAATAAAAAGTTGTCAAAAAAAAAAAAAACTTGGAAGATCAGGTTGGATGATTGAAATATCCGACACAAGATATGATTTCAGAGACTGATACAAAGGCTTTCACAATCACATTTTACTGCTCATAATGACCGTGTGGACATGCCAAAATATTGATTGAATTGTTTGTAAAATTTAATGCACAACAATGTTGGATATGGTTTATTTTTTTGTCATAATAATTCTTGCAGGTTTTTTTTTTTTTTTTTTACCTCTCAGTAGGATCCCGGCGCACCACCGTAAAATACAATCAAAATGGCAAACATTTTTGAATACCTACCTCTCTCACAGTGTTGCTAAAAATGGCAATATTGTCTTTGTAAAGGCAATTTGAACCTCATTCAACAATGCTGTGGGCTGTGAGTACATGCTGTGTGTGCAAGTGCAGTTTGGAATATACTGGAGGACTTTTTCCTGATGTTAACATGCCACCAAGGTTGTTTAACGGTAAGTAATTGCGGGTGACAGACTCCAGCATGCAAGACTGGCCACACCTGCAGCTCAAATCCACATAAATCCAAAGATGTACGTCGGCAGAACACTAAAATGGAGAAGCGGTTGAAGAAGCACAGGAGGCACGAAACAGAGAGCCGGGAGTCAACTCAAACACACGAGATGAGAGGAAAACTGGAAAAAGTTCGGAACGAACAAAACGAACACTCCTCAGGAATCAAAATAGTTACCAAATCTGTCCTGCGGTTTTCTGTAAGGTGCACAACAAACGACCGCAAGAGACTGACAAAAAAGCTACCGTATATCTTCAGTCAAGGCAGATTTTCAAAGGCCCACAACGACGCTGGTACTGATTGCCGAGCGTCTCCAATTTGTTACAAAATGCTAAACAGTATTTTTGTCCAATTGCACTGACTTCAAACAAGATGTGGGTTGTATTTCCAACATCAGCTGTGACGGTATCATCAATTTAAATATGAACAATTTGTGGGTGAAGTTCACTGGTGATGTTTTCAAGTGACCGCAAACTTGGTTGAAAATAGGAAAAGGTGTTAATAAAAGAAAAATAAATGATTGTAACAATGTCAGAAGTGTTAACACTTTCTTGACTTGAGCAACTTGACAAATGTTTGCTTGCATCCATAACTGTGACCACGAAAGGTCACATTCCCAAATGAAAACTTTGAAAGTCACATTGAAGACTTCATTTTTAGTGTGTGTCATAGCAATAGTCGGAAAAAAAAAAAAATCTTGTGCCACACTCTCCTCTGGCTGAAATCTTTTTTTTGGGGGCGGATGGCTTGTTTTTTTTTTTTTTCTCCTCTCTGCAACCTTCCTTCTAGCCTTCTTAATTGACAACCATTAATCACATTAAGTCTTTGGGAGAATTGTCTACCCGGCGTCAGTCTTGGCTGACCCCAACATTTGGAGAGTGAAGATAAAGATGATGCAGTGACAGCTCTGAAATAGCCCCCCTTTTTTTCCCCTGGGTCAGCATTTAGGGATAATATGAATGTCATTATACATAAGAGAGACGAAACAAATGAGTTCTTTAAGGGGAGTTGAATGAAAGTCGGATTTTTGAGCGTTTCCGCGGATAAATTAGCTGGGTGCATTTCAAATTAACATATGAGAGGCGGAAGTCTTCATATGTGCCTTTGCATTTCGGTGAGATCATCTTGCCCGCTTCACATCACGACTTGATTCGTCTTAATACATTTATTTTTGATTGTTTGTATTTGCGGCGATGTTTTATATTGGATTTCTTAATTTTGGAATGTGCTATTTGCTAGGCTGAATTCCAATCAAAATGTCTCTGTGAATAGAAGCTAACATCTTGCCCTTAATGTCACATAACATTATCAGCCCCGTGGTTCCGCACAATAGAGCCATTGTGCTCGGTGGGGATGAGGGGGGGGGCTTATCAGTGAAAGACAGGAAAGGAGAAAATGAATAGAATAAAAGTAAATTCGATCTCTGTTTTGCAAAGACGAGAGTTCTCCAAATAGTATTATTCAATGCCTGATTCAGAAACCTCATTCAAAACGCAGATGAACGACAACGCTCTTTAAAAATCACCAAGGGCATATCCGCCGTGTTTTCTCTTTGCACTTGAAAGCGTATTTGCAGTTGTCAGTGTGGAAATGTTGCAGCGACCTCCGAGAATGATCATGTGACTTTGACTTCAACACTTTTGATTGACTTATAACGGCAGAAGACAAAAGACCTGACGTTCCAAGCACCGCCCGCTGATTTGTCTGCCTTTCTTGGACAATGCCAGAAAATTTTTCACTCGCTAAAATGGCCGTGTATGCACCTGGACTGGCTGTCCGTCCACCAAGGGGTTCCGTTGTATTTTGCTTGTTCAGCTACGTATGAGAACTGGAGACCTGTCGTTCGCAGGGCACAGATAGACAACCATTCCTCACTAAAATGATCATCTTTGGATTGAATTTTTAGAGTTATTCTTACAGTTCTTTGTATTGTATCTCATTGCTCTTTTACTCGACATGCCGTCTTCTTTTCCCTTTGAGCTGTGTTTTCAGGTGCACGGAGATCTGTACAGACAAATCGCGAGGAGGTTGGTGAGGTCCCTGAAGCGACATAAGCTGGTTGTGCCAGGTCTGATTAAAATGAATTCTGCATCGAGGAACGGGAGGGGGGTTAGGGTATGGAATCTGGGGGCTTAAGACAGGTAAGGTTGCTCTCCTGACATCTGGCAGAGCAATTTGACTTATGTAATTCAAAAACAGCGCTCCAACCCTCTGCTGTGGGTTTAACACTCCTTTTCTTGTCAATATTGCTTGTAAATTCACATGAGACAACCCAGAGGAGGACAAGGACATGAAGCGTTTCGCACCTCAGAAGTGCATCTTGGGAATTCTGGAATCGAAAATCATAAGACAAAACATATTTGACCTGTCACGCATGGCTGATTGGAAAATGTGCTTTGGGCCGCCTGTAAAATGCATACTTGTCTTATTTTTGCGCAAACGTTTTGGCCCCCGCGACAGACAATTAAGATTCCAAAAGATTCTCAAGGCCTTGAAACTCAGCTGCATCTCATTTTGGGAACACCGATTAATTGCCTCTTTTCCAAGGCAACATTAATCCTGGAAACTGCCTCGATTTGGTGCTCCCGCATCTCAGGGAGCCTCCATTCATCTCTCACACGCCACTAAAGCCATGGCGTCAAGTCAAAGCGGCCCTCCCCTACCGCACACACTTTACGACATCACTAACATCCAGCTCATTAGCACTTTAAAGCTTTCCTGAATTACTTTAAGTCTTGTTTGATGTATTACAGAGTCGCAGTTGTGCGAATGGCAGGAAGCACGAAGAGCAACATTGTTGCTTCTCACGGCGAGCAGTTCGTTAATCTCGCCATGCGGGGTAATTTTCTAGCTCGGGTGCACTGGATTTTTTTTTTTCCCAGGCCCTTGTGGTTTGCTGCTTCAGAGCCATCTAATACCTCTTGGAATGAACGCAAAGATCAGAGAGGGAGGCACAGTTGTCCCTATGTGATATTTGCAAGGCGCCGTTTTAATTAATTTCCCCTGTCTTTGTTCACGGGACCGTGTGCGTGCCGAATGGCAGCATATGGTGCTGCTCTGTTTTGCAAATCCTCCAGAATCCAATGGTGTGGGATTTATGAAAGTAACAGATGAGGTTTTGATCATCATGGCGGGCCGCTGATCGTCACCACTGCAGAAAAGCGGTTGTGCCTGAGATTCGAGTGGCCCGGCATATGCTGAGCATGGACGGCGAGAGGTCATCCAGCTCTCCGGCTATTTCATTAGTATACCAACAGATGGCTGCAGGAATGTTCATCATTAAAACATCCCTCTGCTGAATCAGTTGTGCGTCATTAAATTTTTAAAATTGACTCGCACTGTCATCGCTGATATTAAACGTGTTGTCTGGGTTTACACTGTTCTGTGCCAAGTGTGACCATTAAGATGTGCGTCGTGGCAGTGGAAATAGAAAACAAAAATGGATACCTTCAAATTGGAATCTTCCACATGTGAATAAAACCTGATATGAATTGAATATTGGCCAATGAGAGTGCAGCATAAATACACCGATCTGATACGGGCCTTCAATACAAATTCAACGTAATTGATTGATGATGTGAACGCGATCATGTCTGCTCAAAAAACAAAAATGTTTCCAAAAAAAAAAAAAAAAAAAACCTGCTGTCACTCCAAACCACAGCGAAAACATGAAAAATCAAATTTGGTAGCTCAAATCATCTTTCCTCATTGAAATATATGGAAATGCTGTGAATCTGTGAATATTTTTCATTCATATTGATACCTTCGAAGGTTACAGGAAAAAAAGGACCCGGAAACTGATTCACAATCATTATTGGTTTCTCACTTAAGGTGAATAGTTCAGTGAGATTCTGAGTGAAGTGAGACCATGAAGACATTTTTGGGAAACTGAAATCCAAAAATCGCTCATACTTTCCGTGTTTTATTTCAAACCCACTGCGTTGGTGTAATCAAGGCAAAATCACTTCAAACTCATCTTGTTTACTGCACACTGCATCAAGACGGAGATTATTCATGCAGGGGTTTCCCCCTCAAGATGTGCCAATAAATCAAACGATTGATTGGAACTCTCTTGTCAGCATTCTTGATTTACAAAACAAAAACAAAACACATTTGTATGTGCCGGGGCCAAGGCAGATTTCGACTTCAATCGCACCCCCAGCACCGCATTGTTCTTGATTACAAGGCCCCACTGACTCGCCGTGCTGGCATTCTCCCCTCCAATGACAACGCAGGGTGAATGGCGTGTAATCAATTTTTGATCCAATCAGAGGCGGATTCTCGTATGACTGACAGAGGGGTCTCTGTGGGACTCTGATGAGGGCGAGCAGGCGTGCTCCCTGGGGATCAAGAGGCCACAAGAAAAAGATATTCTGGGAATAATTTGCTCAATCCTGCTGCTTCTGACTCAGTTTTTCTCCATGTTGGGGCCAATTTGCAGGGACAGGGATATATATATATATATATATA